>NC_046291.1:57915000-58272500 GCF_004115265.2 Rhinolophus ferrumequinum | reverse complement strand
TGTGTATCCATTCACCTACTGAAGGACATCTTGCTTGCTTCCAAGTTTGGGCAATTCTGAATAAAGCTGGCACATATACTCTTGTACAGGTTTCTGTGTGGATTTAAGGTTTCAGCTCCTATGGGTATCTATGAAGGACTGTGATGGCTGGATTGTATGGTTAAGAATATGTTTGTTTGGTTTTGTAAGAAACTGCCCAACTCCATTGCAAAGTGGCTGTACTATTTTGCATTTCCACCAGCAATAAATGAGAGTTCCTGTTGCTCTGTATCCTTTTCAGCAGTCGGTGTTGTGTTTCAACTTTTAGCCATTCTAATATGTGTGTGCAAGTTAACTTTTATATCCAGACAACTTTCTAGATCTTTTCATTTGTTTTAAATGTTTCCCTTGATTCTCTTAGGTATTAGGTAGTTTATTTACCAAAAGAGGGAGGAAGGGAGAGAGGGAGGGGAAGAGAAAAAGGGAGGGGTAGGGAAGGACAGGAGAGAGAGAGAGAGAGAGAGAGAGAGAGAGAGAGAGAGAGAGAGAGAGAGAGAGAGAGAGAGGAAAGGTGGAGGGGGAAACTGATACTCTTTTTAAAATTTGTATACCCCACATTGCCATTTCTTATATAATAGCACTACCTAAAACTTTCAGGAAAAAAGTTATATAGTAATGGTGAATGGCAGGTATCTTTGACTCATCTCTGATTTCAATGATAAAGCTGCTAACTTTTCATTAACTATAATATTTTCTATTGGCCTGACATATTGTTTAATCAATTGTTTAATCAATATCCTTCCATTTCTAAGTTTTTAATTTTCCATCATCTTCTGAGAATAGCTATGCATCTTTTGAGAAGAGCTGTTTCATGGTGGAAAGACCACTTAATAATTTGTCTCTCTAGAGGACAGACTTACATATACCTCTATGTAGATAACTATCCCTATATAACTATAGAGCAGAAGTTATAAGGACTCACACTTCAGTTACATAAAGAATAGTTCTCTCACTGTCTGAGTTCCCCTGTTATACCACATGATCTTTCTCAATCTTTGTTTCCTTCCAAGGTTTCCTCCATATTAGTGCATCATAAATGTGTTACTGATATATTTTAATCAACTGAACTTCTTTTAAGCAATAACATCAAACCAATGAATTGATATTGTTTTCTAATAGAGTTGAATAAAAAATGACCATTAAAAGGAAAAAAAAAACCTTATATATTCTCAAAAACAGTTTCCTACAGAATTGAGAAGTACTGATAGAGCAGGAGCTTTTCCAGGCAGAAACCATCTTTTATTGACCTGTCTCCCCAGATACCTGAGCAGGCACTCAGCAAAGTCACCGGACGAATGACAGCCATAAAGTCATGGACCTAGATTGGCTCAGAAGGTTGTGAGCCCTTTGAATGAGAGAGATGGGTATTTCCTAAAACTGGGAGCTAGGGCAGAGTAGACGACCTCAGAGAAGTCTACGGTAAGTATCTTCATTTATAAGGAGAACTAAGAGTGACTTTCCAGGCATGGATCATGCCTAGCTAACTGTAGATACATCATAAAACTGAGTATGACACCAATATCTGCCTCTTACAAACTATGTAATCTTGGGCACGATTTTTTCTTTGATTCATTAAAGTGATACATGAAGAGTTTTCAACTATTAAGCCATTTTTGAATTCCTGTAATAATCCTATTCAAGGACAGAGTAATATGCTGATAAATTGGACTTTGTGTTGCATTTTTAGTTTTGCATTTTTACAGCTCTGTTCTTATAAGAGAGGATGGCTTCTTTCATTTTGTGCAATTTCTTTGTAAAATGTCAGTAAAGATGTGCTCACTATGTAAAATAAACTTAAGAAACTTCCTAGCTTTGTCTATGCTCATAAAGCTATTAATTGTTATCTATTCCTTAGGAGGCCGAATAAGCTTGCCTCCAGAGCCTTTTGGAAGACAGCCCTCTGATAACATTTTTCATATTTTTTTTATAATTGATTGATTCAAATTTTTACTTTATATATTTTCTAGATAGTCATCCATTTTGTTTGAAATTTTGAGCCTATCATCATAAGTCATATCTATTATTCTTGTAACATATAAACTTTGGAATTCATTACAATATTTTTGGTCTTTTTTTTATTTTGCAAGAGATCTGGGTTGTCCTCCCCCTCAAAAAAAAAAAAAGATATACTTTTTAATTCTATATTTGTTAAATCATTAATTCCTGCTTATATATGAATTAGTCACTACCTCCTCCTTTCATTTGTTTTGTTTTACCATCATAAGTTGAATTTCTTAGTTCATGTTCTCATTTTCCACTTTTACAATGAAAATACAGTATGTATACTTACATATTTGCTTCTGGGTACTGCTTATTATCATATAAGCATAGTTTTCTAAGTAGTCTATAATTGTTATTTTGATTCCTTTTTTGTTACCTTAACATTTAGGAGAATTCAATTATTATTTCCATATGGTCAAGTGTTTTTTGTTTTAACTTTATTCTAAATAATATCTTTGGGTCAATGAATGTCTCTGTATATTTCATACTTGTGGAAATAAACTATGTTTTCGTCTAGCCCAGTCTATAATTAGTTTTACAACCTTTTAAAATATACTCAGCATATTTAACCTTAGTTTGATGTCTCTGGGCTCTTATCTTGGCAAATATTATTTTTAATGCTATATCCTTGCTGGATTATATAATATCTTGTGACCTTACTGATATGTATGGGCCCGCACGTAGAGTTCTTGAGTCTAGTTCTAATAGCTTTTCTGTCTCCTCTCTTTCAGCCATCACTACTTGCTGTTAGTGTATCACATTTGTTCATCTCCACTTTTCTTAATCACTACTTCTAAAACCTGACTTTAGTTTTGGAATCAGTCATATCTGTTAGGATTAAATGTTTTTTAAAAATTTGGTAAGTTTTGAGTAAGGAATCTCTTCATGCCCTTCAAGAAAAATGCTTGAACTCTGTGACATCTGCTTTGGCTATTCTGACCTTACATTATTTACTCACTTCCTTATTCTCAGTTCAGTTTTCCAATGCACTGTGTAAATTTAGTAAAGATTAGCAAAATACATAAGTCCTTTATGTAAAAAAAATTATAATGTACTTAAGTACATTAAAAAGTAAAAACACCACATTGTCTTTTTTAAGTTTGAAATTTTGGGTGAAGTATAGAGCACAAAAGTTCACAGTATTTTAAAGTATAGTGTTTTCTATATTACTGCATTTGAAACAATCACTAAGTAAAGTGAACTGTTTCTTTCTACCCGAAATAGCTGGTTTGTAGCCCCATTCACAGTATTAAAAAGTAAGAACAATGTTTCTTTTTATAGCTAAACAATGTGGTACTTTCTACAACATTCACTAAATAGTCTCAATGTATGTTTGGGAACAGCACTAGACCACACTTGTAATTCTTTAAACATCAGACTATACCGCCATCATAAAGTACCACTACATTAAGGAGCTCAATTATTCCCATTCTTGTCTAAAACAATATTTTGTTGACTTAGGATATAAGTCCTATTATTTTAATTGGATATGAATAAAATTTATATTTGATAAATTTTAAGAAAAGAATTAACCTTCACCAATCTATTCCCACATTTTTGTTGAAGCCACAAAGTTGAAAGATTTATGCAGTTGATGTATTTTAATATTCTGGTAGATATGTTTAAGAACATTCATATAAACCATTTTGGAATAAAATCCCAAGTACAAAGAAAATAAATATTCTCTATTAAATAACAAACATGATGAATTACTTGTACATTATATAATAAAATTTCTCTAGACAGCAAAATCCTTGTTTCTGAGGAGGTCATGCTGGTGGGGGGGGTCCCTATTCTTCATCTGTACGATCAGAAGATTAATATAAAAACAGTGCTGTGGTCTAAAATTCTACAGCATTAGTTTCCTAGATTAAATGTAAAATAGCTCAAAATTAAGGAATTAGTCTTCAAAAACTAATAGCCAAGTCTCAGAGCATTAAAAAAACCCAACGATGGCAATGATGACATTTAACCTCTAAGTAACTGATTTTATCATTTTATCAACTTCACATTTTTGGCTCTGAAGAACATAAATAGTGACAAAACAAACTTTGTTTTTTAAAAAAGCTTAATTTCTAAAAATCCAAGTTATTAGAAAGTAATCTAATAGTAATTAGACAATGAAGCATGTACCATATAATAGTTAAATAAAATCATCGCAATAATCCTCAGAAGTAGGTATCATTATCATCCCATTTCTCAAATGAGAAAAATGAGACGCAGGGAATATAAATTACTTCCAGAGTCACAAACCTGTGCTTACAGGTTTGTAAGCGCAGAACCAGAATGTCTGACCACCAGGCCAATACTTTTGCTACCACACCAATCTCCTGTTAGGTCGAAACATCTCTCCTACAGTATTATAAAAAGAACTTCAAACTAGCACAGACGAAAGTCGAGTGTCTGGCCCCAACTTTGCTCCTAAGTAGCTCTATGATGCTAAACTAATTGTATCTCAATCTATTCGTGCATAAAAATGTACAGTGGTGGACATAATACCATATTTTAAAACTTCTAATGCACACTTTTTTCACTTGCTAATCAAGTATGATGTCTAGTTGTATCTTACACTCAGTGGCATTTTTTAATCGATGTTGGCCATGTCATAGTTATGATGTAGGTGTGCCCACATGTGGTCCCAGATGCCCACATAATCCTTGGGGAATTATGCGCTTCCTTATGCTACACATGTTGGTACTGCCAAACAAGCGAAATGACAGGAGGCAAAGAAGTTGCCAAATATCTTGGAGAAGACAAAGATATTTGAAAGCAACAAACAGCTGATGAAACCAATGACTTCATGCATCCAGCAAGAATAACATTAAGGCATCAATTGGTCAGGAAGTACTGACTTTGACTTTAAACAGAAGCTGTTTAACTTCCAGGGACATGTTACTCAGTGGAGGAAAAAATAAAACCTAGAGTTAGCCAAAGAAAAAAACGGTCGCTGAAAGTTGTGTAACAAACATAAGGTACAAGTCCCAGGTGCTATAGAACATATTTCTAGAAGTGCTGAATCCTCTTTCACTTTCTTGATTGCTAAGGACAAGACTGAGTGAAACAGTAACCATTAACTCTGAGTTCAATAGAAGAGTCAAACTCTGAATATGGAGAAGTGTATTTTTAATTATTTTCTTTGTATGTTCCTTTTCGTGAATGTGCAAGAATGGTATGATGAAAATACATCAAATTAAAATCCCTTTCAATTTCATCAAATATAACATTAAAACTAAGTGTTACTATATTGTGTATGGAATTGTACTATATCTCAATTTTGATGGTGGTTGTGTGTGTCAAAACTTGCAGAATTAAATATTAAACTAGGTCAATTAAAATTTTTAGCATACGTAAATTATGCCTGAATAAAAAAATGTCAAGAACAATGTACCAGTTTAACTGGCAGTGTTTTTTCTTTTCATAGTAAAAAAAAAAATAATGGTGTATCCAAAATTTGATGGCATCTTAGATTCAATGAAACACAATGTATCTAAAGGTGGACTTGCTTGTTGTCAGGTGTGAAGCAGGAGAGATCCCTGAGGGGCCTGAGACATAAGACAGAACTCGGATCTCCTTGACCTCCCTAACCTTCTGATCCACCGATGAAGGCACTCAACAAAATGGTTTGATCCCCAAAACAAAACAAAACAACACAGAAAAAAACAAACAAAAAGACACTCTATTAGAAGGCTAGAATACATCATGTGTGACCAGTGTTCTATATTTGGTTAGACTTTCCATACCCAAATGCAAATAAGTGCATCAGTTTCTCTCTCGGTTTTCTTGCTCTAAGACTACTGATTTTAAAAAGGTACTCTCGCTTACAGAAAAAAAAAAAAAATCAGTTACATTCTAAAAATCCCTGCCTGAAAGACACTGAGGATGGAGTCAACACTAGATAAGCTTTTTAAAATGGCACACCCAAAAAGTACCTCCAGCTTCCTGTCATCAAGTAAAGACTAAGAATAAATAAAGAACCTTAAACAACAGTCTGCACAAGTCCAGGGGGGAAAAACTTTTCATTTATATTCTCCAGGTTAAACTCCAGACGCATCTACTTACAACTACTAATCTAAATTCATAATTCTCTGTGGTAGCATTTTTGTCAGACATCAAAAAGAGTTAGATGTGTTTTGAGGCTTATTTGCACCAACATCCAGCCACCACAAATAAAAGAGAACACAAATCATTTTAATTTCTGACATTTGTTGTGTTATACAAGAAACTAAATTAGTGCAGAACACTTGAATGCCTTTCAATCGTGAATGCATTTTATAGACAAAATTCAAATTATATATATGACTTTTTTCATATCACTGTTCTACCAAAACTATTTTAAGTGATTCCATTTTAAAAAATGAATTAACTGGCCTACTGTGTGCTAGGCATTCGTCATATATGTAGAAAAGGAGGTAAGGCATACATCATCCCTATCTTCCTAAGGTTGTATAATCTCCTTACTTTATGTCTATTATCTCCTCATATTCTAGAATAAAATATTAAATGTAAATTTCATTTAAACAAAAAAAACTCTTCATAAAAGGTGAACACTTTGTAATACTATAGAAGCAATGGTACACTAGTGGTTAAGTAAATATGAACAGGTCCATACTGCTGCTCCAACCACCTTCCAAATCTCTCTCTTGCCTGAATTTCTCCCGTAGTGAAACAAGTATCATAGCACCCATCTCTGAGTTGGTTAAGCCCTTGGTGCAATGGTTAGCTTATAGTAAACACTTGAAAATTTTTGTTGATTTTGTTAAAAAGTATGGCCTTGATTTTATTCTAATATAGAATGAACCTTATAAAAAGAAAGCCATTGATTAAGTATCATTATGCAGTTGCAACCTGTTGTATACTAAGATAGATAGAACCAGTCTTTTTTTTTGCATTTTCATCATAAATATGGCATAACCAAATAAAGTTAATTTATGCAAAGTCAAATAAATTAAAGCTTGATTATTCACCCACCAAAGGTTTCACCAATGATTCCTGTAAAAGGCAACTTCTTTCAGTACATAAGACTGAAAATTAAATTTCCAAATTTTAAAAACTGATTTTTAAACAACTTTCCCAGAATTATATTTTAGAAAGTAACATATACTTCTAATTAGGATTCAACAGGTATATCATCAAATGTATTGATGTACACGGAAACATTAATTTAATACAGTATTACACATATCTAGTCAGTTGCTACTTTAAATCTGGTTTTTTAGCACAGCTAAACAGAGTAGTACCCTAAAGAAAATCCACACTGTTATATGACATTGTTTAATCAACAAGAAAGATTTTGTAGTCGTCCATTTACTCTAACTACTGGATAAACAACGGTGAACTTGCAGAAGACTTCAAGGGGGTAACCAAATGTTACAAAATTATAAAGTCAAACTGGCAGTAAAGCAGCTTATCAGAGAAGAAATATTTTATCTACAGTCATGCCTGCTTAGTTTAGCTAAAGAGATAGAACAGCTTTATTCCTATTATGTAACTGACTCCCATCATCCAAATGGAACATCGAGGGTGTTATTTCTCTTTGCCTGACTGCAAAACTGGTAGCCCGTTGAAACATCAAGTTGTAAAAAATCATAAGCTAATTATTAAGTGGAAGCATTTTCATCCCTCTTAAAATAAGAAATAGACAACAAAGTAGCAAACTAAGCACAGAACTTCCAATTCCAAGTCCAACGTTTACTTAGCTATGCCATAACTGAACTTACTGGGCTGCTGGTACCTCCTCAAGTTGTTTAGAAGAAAATTGTTAGTGCTCAACCTGAAAAATTCAGAACTATCTTTTTAAATATGATCACACGTTTATTTTGATTCATTTTATGGAGAAGTAAAAGAGGAAAAAGAATGGGTACTAAAATTTTAGGGCCCAACTACAGTATGCTGTACACACCCATGCAAAATGTGTCTTAATCCACATTTTATGGTCAAGGAAACAGAGGCTCTGAGAAGTTAAGTAATTTGCCCAAGGTTACCCAATAAAAAACTGGCACGTCTTGGATTCAGAGCAAAGTCTATGTGGCAAAATCAGAACAGGCTGATGGAATGATATTTTTAAAGAAGTTTTAGAAAACTAATCTCTAAAGAAAGTCTTTCACATGGTCCACACTAAAATCATGGATATTTTGAATGGATGGATCACAGTAATAAGGTACCAAGTATGACCTTGGAGAACTTGCTTCATCTCTCATTGTCTCAGGTTCTTTGTTTTTTTGCTTTTTTTTTCCATCTGGTAAACAATCACAAAGATAATAATTCTCACACAAGGTTGTTACAAAGACAAAATGTTCTAATATGTTTAACACACTTAGCATAAGACCTAGCATCTGATAAGGTTTTAATATACAGTCAATTTCTGTATTATTACTCGTTGTCATATGTAAAATTCAAAGGTCTTTACTATCTGCTGAGATGTCTCTGAGAAAGTCATGGGGTCTGTCTTATCCTCAGTCCTAACAGAGAGTCGGGAATATAGTAAGTGCTCACCAAATGTTAATTGAATAAATAACATCTAACAATTTTCCATTCACTTTTATCTCAATGGAATGAAAACAGGTATCCCTTTTGCTGATCCTGTTTTTCCCACAATGATGCCTTGATTCAAAAGTTCTGAGCACAAAAGATCCTTCACAGGAAGTTCTACCTGGTTAAACATAAAGAGGAGAAAACACAAAACAAACAACAACAAAAAACAAACAACAAAAACTTCCAAACAGCATGTAAACAAAAACTAGGCATACATGCATGAAAAAATTATCTCAGTTCACAGCTTTTTCTTCATTTGAAAGTAAATCACCCCCAACTCTAGAAAACTGTATGAATTCTCCTTGTCCCCTGAAATCTTCCACCACCCTGCAACCGGCTCTCTTAATTACTGACCTCTAATCATACAACAAAGAGGAAGCGCCAGAATCAATTAATTCTTTGTGTATGTCTATTGACTGACTACACACGACATACACGTGTTTAAACAAATATTTGCACTTTTAACTTCTCTTATTTACAATTCAATTTGATAGGTTAATTTACCCTGTTGATATTTTCATTATCTACAAGCTGATAAGCACTAGTTTGAAGAAGAGTACACACTGATATCACTTTGTCTACTGTGAGCTGATTCTGAAGCTGAACTTGATTTCATCTCCATAGTAGGAAGGTATGGTCAGAAATGGATCCTTTCCAAAATGTTCAGGTAAAGGAGAGCACAGTGATGAAGAATGTGGGCTTTGGAATCAGACAGACCTGATATAAGAACCTGGTTCTATCCCTTCAAAAAACAAAACAACTATATGAGCCTCATTGTTTCCTCCTGCGTAAAAAGGAGTACAACATGAACCCCATGGGGTTGTTGGGAGGATTAGCTGGGCCAGTGTACGTAAAAGTGCTGTCACAGTACTTGGTATTAATAATATCAAGAAATGATAAGGACTGTCATCTATTTTCAAGCAAATTTCAAACAAAGCATTACTAAGCACCCTAATTAGTTAAAGGTCCCTGAGGAGCGTTCTCATTCCTAAACCATTCCTTTTCACACAGCCTTAAGCATTCACAAGCATCTACCCAGATGTCTCAGACATGTACAAGAGGAAGAGAAAGAAAGAGCTAGAAGAAATAGGCAACTATTAGACAAACACAAATTCTTCCACTGTGCCTCTCTTTGCAAGAAGCAGTTTCCTAGGCCATCAAAATCCTAATACGGACAAAGCAATCACTGAAAACCCATATGGAAAAAATATGTGAGCAAGTGCTACTGTGGATAAAAAGAATAAATCTTGCTCTTAAGACGCTAACAACTTCGTGAGAAAACAGCTTATAAAAACAAAACGAAAAACAACAGACAGACAGTAATGCATGCTCTGACACAGTTAGAGGCAAAGTACCATGAAAGCAAAAGGAAAGAAGAGATATGTCTGGCTCAAGGATCTATAAAAGGTTCAAGGAGAAGGTGGAATTTGGAACTGGGCCTTGAAAAATGTGTGGATTCCTCTGGGCAGCGAGTTGGGCCAGTAGAATTCCACACTGAAGAATCACTAGACCAAAGCAAGGAGGATGAAATTCTCCAGTATTCAGAAGACGCCACAGTCTGTCTCCCAGGTCTGAAATAAAATGTAGGTGGAAAGAGATGGGGAGAGATGAGGCCAGAAAGGAAAGTTAGGGCCAGGCATCCATGCATTTCCAATGCCAATTAGAGTTTGGCTTGACTGTACAGTCAGCTAAGACTTTTTTGGGAGAGCAGGGGAGTTTGATATGAATTGACTTAACGTTTAGAAATATCCATGTCGTATATTAAATCTTAAAAAATGAAACCTAGGGGCAAGAAGGGGCTATTGAAATAGCCCAGGCCTAAACTAGAACACCAAGAAATGGACATTTTAAAAGATGTTATGTTGTAAGAGCCCACAGGATTTAACAATTTATAATCCTTGCAATACACAAATATTCCTCTCAGGGTAAAAGTCAATAGCAGGCTGACTGGTGCTGGCACAAAAAAGGCTAACCAGCATGTGACCAAAAGTGAAAATAACCCCCAAAAGTTGCTAAGCATAGGTTCAATATCAGTTCTAAAGGGTATCTACACTATAATAGAGGGATATCACCTGGTAGATAAAACACAATAGCCAACGTCTCAAGGCACTTGTGGTACGTGTCAAAGTCAGGTTAGGGACGTGGTCAGGGTTCCCAGTGGGTCTCTCTGAGCCATAACAGGTTCACAGCTGGTTACTGAGACCACAGAAATCCAGGCCCACAAAGAAAAGATTAGCTAGCCAGGAGTCAGGAACCAGCCAAATTACCAGAAGTTCAGGGCAGGATTCCAGTGAGGCATAAGAAAAATCTACGGGCTCAGTGGGGAAGACCTGGGTATGCGGATGTTGAGAGCACACTTAGCAAGGGAGCTTCAGGCAGCAAGAATAATTCCAGGCCACACCCACTGGTAGAAGAGGCTCTGTCAGGATCAACTAACCAACTTTTGAACCTACAGGTTGAAAGTGTTTAATGCAGGGAATGGCTGAATAGGACCGCCACTAAAATGGTGTTACAGGGACATGAACTTGTAACATGAACATTTTTCTGATCTCCTAACCTAAATTCCTTATCTGATATGAGTGCAATGGCATAGGTTATGAAAGAGGGAGAGAGAGAGAGAGACAGAGAGAGAGAAAAAAAGAGAGAGAGAGAGAAGAGCTAAAGACCTAGCACCAACTGACATAAAATACTTTTATACAAAAACAAAACAAAGTATCTTCTTAAAAACATCTTTCAGTCCACCATAGCATTAGGAGAACTTGCACAATTGGGCCCCACTTCATGTGTGGCCTCACCTGCCCCTGCCCAACCTACGTACGTGCTTCACTCCCACGGGACAGACTACTCCCCTTTCTCCAATACTCAGGGCACTCTGGTGTGTTTGTGCCTCCATCTGTAATATCCGGCTTCCTTTCCTGGTGTGGCAACTTCCACTCATCCTTCAAGTCACCTTCACTGTAAGATGCCTGGTGCATTCAAGCAGAACTAATCACGGAGTAAGTTCTTACAGCATTTCATACATGCCTCCCCTGGAGCTGGACACTTGTCCTTCAAGAACAGCTCAAGAGTGCTCTCTTCCCTGGAGCCTTGGGGGTCTCACAGTCATTCACATCGGCCCTTATTCCTAGCCTTGCCGTCGATAGGATCACATCACTTGGCTATTTCTACCACCCAGTCGTGAACTGCTCACGAGCCAAATCAACATCTTGTTCATCATTTTGTGCCCACGACTTAGCCTAGTTTTTCTGGCACAAAGCAATTTACCAATAGGTTGAGCAAATTAACATTTTTCCAGTTTCCCAACAACTGATAAGGTTTTATGTATTTATTTACTTCTGTATCATACACAAATTAACCTTTACCATTTGAATGAAGATATTAATCCTTATATCACTTTTATAGTCTAGTTGTCCTTCCCTCAATTTCTTAGAACGCTGCTGTGAGATTTTTTTAAACTAGAGAAATATGACAGAAGTTTTTATTTCATTCAATATAACAATGGAACTGTAATAATTTAATTCTACACATATTGTCACGATAGAATTCATGGATTTCCCTATGAATAGGCTATTGTGTCTACCCACCTGAAAGGTACCAACCTGAACAAGACTGAAAGCGTTTATCCTTGCCATCCCACACGAGGAATTTTTATGCCCTTCTTGGTATCACCCATTGTGTAGAACCCATCAAAACCAGCAATACCCCTTACTCTCCTTCCTTTCCCCCAGACACCACCACTTCTATCTAGTCCTCAAACCGTATACTTCTTCAGCCCTTGTAATAATATAATAGCCACTTAGAATCTACACCATTTGCTTATAATACAGATCATTCTCGTAACAATCCATATTACAGATGAGGATATCTAAACTTAAACATATATGGAACTAACCCAAAATCACACTGGAGTAAAGGACTAATGTGGAATTTTAAACTGTATGATTCCAAATTGATCTTCATCCACTAGACCAGTGGTTCTCAGCCATTCCCATGCAGCAGAATCACCTGGACAGCATATTAAAATGGACGGCTTGGCTCCATTCTTAGACGTTCTGATTAATTAGTTCTGGAGTGGGTCTGAGAATCTACATTTCTATCAAGTTCCCAGTTGATACTGATACTGCTGAAAATAGAATGTTAAAAAGGCTTTCATAAATAAAGCTGCATGATAAATAATAAAACTAGGAAAATATTTAGAACATAAGACATAAAAAGTCAGTATGTTTTATATATTAAAAGCAAAGTATATATTAAGAGTATTTTACAAAATCTGTAAGAGAAAGATGACTATAGAAACAAAGATTAAGGGTATGAATTTAATCACTGTTTGTTGTATACCTGAAACTAATATTGTATGTCAATTGTAATTTTAAAAAAGAAATATTTAAAAATTTAAAAAAGAGCATGAAGTTAATTTTTAAGAGAAAAGCAAATGAAAACCAAACATTTTAAGCATTTTCCAAACATCATGAATGATCTAAGAAACACAAATTTAAAATAATCACAATCATTTTCCCCCATTGACTGGGAGCCATCAAGGTTTGACAACGTAGAAAGTGATTTTTTTTTTTTTTTTTTTTTTTTTATCAAACTGAAAGCTGAAAAATGCAATGAAGACTCAGCAAGGTCAAGAAATGTGCCAAAGTGTCAAACAGAAAGTGAATATTAAGTAGAGAAGGAAACAACTGTTCAGAAACTTGATATGTTTCTACTGTTTATAAGCCAGAGGCCAGGTTTTCACTGACTCTCATTTAAAGTGCATCCTTGACTTTAAAAGATGGAAGATTTTTAAAGGTTTTTGTTTAATTATCAGGGGAGGTGGAGAAGGAGGAACAGTTCATTTTGCCCTTAATATATATATATATTAATATATATATATATATATGTGTGTGTGTGTATTTTTAATTTCATAAACTCTCTATTTGGAAAAGCTTAGTGCAAAGAGCAAAATGCTGTTATTTTCATAAAATATACAAGTATTGTCAGGAAACTCAATGATGCTTGACAAATCTTTAAAATTGCCTACTTCTCTGAAATCACAAAATAATAATGTGTGACAAGTATTCATACTGTTCAAATAACAGCTAGTTTGAATAAGAATGGTTGCATTCATTAGAAAACACACCAGTGCAAAATGTGAACACACGACAGTGGACTACCCTCTTCATGATCATACGTGCTTTCTCCATGACCTTGAGGGTTCTCTCCAATTTTCAATAATTTATGCCCAGTGGTAACCTGGTTGGGACACCTTAACAAGAAAAAAAAATGCAGCTGTTTGCCTTATAACCAAGGTAATAATCGGGCTTCCTTCAGAAATGGAACTGACAATTTTTAATTCGATAAGTACCCATGTGGAAATGAAACTGGCGTGACGTGAAGCTGGCACCAACAGGCTCGATGAGCAAGAACACCTTCATGCAGATGTCACCTCATGTTCCATACCCAAGAGAATTTGTGCTGTCAAAAGAACTAACCTCATCAAGAATTGCAAAAAGAAATGCATAACCTATTCAACCGAATCACTTCATGTATTAGCAACAAACAATTTGTAAGTGGTTCTCATTTTACACATAATTTTTTATGTAAAGGGCCTATCTATGGTTTACAGATATGGGAAGTATGAGACCACGTAGCGGTCATACACAGAGGCTCCCGTCTGTATTCTGCTACTACAGTTTCCTGAAAAAAGGGATGTAACCCGAGCTGTGAAAGGTACAAAATAAAAATCTAGTCTTCTTATACATGAGGGGATAGTCCTGTAGTCTCAAAGACAAGGTGTTTTCATTAGGAACCATTACAAACAATAAAGTCCAGTGAAAGAACAGATTTGGCTAGTTGGTTATTTTCTTTCCTAGAGGAAAAAGGAATAAAGGTTGACAATATACGCATTGTATGCTCACTATCTCCACATCTTACCAGGTAGACAGAGCCTTTTCCAATGATTGTAAAGGGCCAGAAAACCTGCTTACGGAGAATCACATTCTATGAACTCATGAGTTACAAAACAGCATTATTTATATTTGGGAAACAATGATCCTTAACCAAATATCAATTACTATCACAGAAACCGAGAGTGGGCAGCTTAAATCAATCTTGTGAACTTTTCATATGACTGATGTTCAAAAACTTGAATAATTTAGCTACAGACATTTAATTATGAAATTAACATCATAGTCAATGGGCTTTACTACTCTGTCAATATTTCATGGTTTTACATATAAGTACTTCCAATTAATCCCAGGCATGAGCCTATGAGATAGGTACCTTCATTTTCAGATTTAAGAAATGACAAGAGAAAACTGATGCAAAGAGGTTAATTTGTCCAAAATTTCCTAGCTGTACAATGGCTGAGCCAGGATTCAACACCAGGTCTCCCTGCAACGCCAAGCCTGTGACTTAGACTATTCCTATCACTTCATGTAGATAGGTCACAAATTTAATGCAACAACGGTGACTGCTGGAGTGTGGAGAGATGAAGAATACCCTCCACTGTTGCCTGATGTCAAACTGGCAGCTCTGCCCTGTGCCTGCTGAGCTGGGGGCCCTGGGAGCCCCAAGCACAGAAGGAACAGGCCAGAGCCAACCACCTCTTGCTGCTATAGCAATGATCCTCAGGCCTCCTGGGCTGGATATTCCCTTTAGGAATTTTCCTTTTGGCACCTCACCAGACCTCGCAATCCACTGCCCCACTGAGGGCAGCATTGTCTAGTCTTGCCATAAATAAGTCCAGGCTCAGAAAGATAGTTTTGATACTCGGTTCTAACTAAGTCAATGCTAACAACTTCCCATAGTCCAATGAGAAGAACTAATCTCAGGGAAAAGTTCAAGGAGGGTAGGGAGAGGGCACATCCACATTTACAAGTGCTATATGCACACAGACATTCTGAAAAGGTTCATTAAGACATCTGAGGAACTACACATAATGTTAACCAAGACAAAAAAAAAGTATTTGAAACTGCAACAGTAACTGGCATTTCAGAGATTTGGACTGTCCTTATTTTAAAACAGAGAGAGTATTGTTTACACTGCCTTGGAGGTTGTTCAAAGATGTGTATTTTTAATAAGATTGAATCATGTTTTCATTCCAGCCAAAGTGATTTTATTCCATGAATATGATTTCCACGTACTGTACAGTAATATTTTCAATACAATTAGCTGCCACTGGCCAGCCCAATACATAGTTAGTTTTCAATAAGTATCTGTTGAATGAAGAAAAAAATTAAGGAACTATTGATTCTTCCAGGAAGATATCTTATTCTTGTTGTTACAATGGGTTATCTATTAAGTAGCTTCAAACCCAATCTTCCTCAGCTAATCCAAGTGTAAAACTCCTCCTTCTCAAAATCCATACCTATCCACAAGCCCAGTTTCTTCACCGCTCAACAGAGCCGGGAATCCCAGCCCTCTCTTACTCTCCTTGACCACAGCAAAGATTAAGAACCAGAACTCCACAGGCCTCCAGGCTTCCCCAGTGCTTTTGCGAGGAGGCAGGCCTGGCCTGCGGACCATGCAGGCTGCACTTGAGGAAATGTATACTTCCAAAGCAAGCAGGTAATTACACACTCTGACACCTAACTTCTCAGCTCATTCTAATAGCTGGCTACTCCTATTTCCCCTAAGAATGTCCTTTTCTTTGGCATGTCTCTCCCTGATGGCAAGTCACTGAGCCATCCCACACACATTTCTTTGAAACTGGTAATGGCTTTCACAGTTTCTAGCTATAACAAACACTGGGGCTGGTTTCCTCACTGCTGCAGTCTTTGCAGTCTTTCAGTTCTGGAATCACATTCACTCAAACCTAAAACTCCTACCCTATCTTGGTTAATGATTTCACTGGAAACAGAACAAATGTTTAACAACCAGATGAAAGGTTAGGGGGAAAAAAAAAAGAAAAGAAACACAAACAAAGATACTCATATGGTTTGTTACACAACTATTTCAAAAAGCATTTTTAAACGAGCTTTAAATAACTGAATCAACCTATAATATAATCCTGGATAAAAGGACTATAAAAATAGTACATGTAATTAAAAACTGAAATGCTTATTTAAAAGTCTAGGATATATTCTACCCATGGCATTACCTAAACTATATCTGAAAGAACAGTGGTTTTAAGATATAAATAAATAAATTGGGAAAATGGTACTTTCCATGTTTCCATTTTGGCAGTCATGCATATTAGCACACTAAAATCCCGGAGAAACCCTTAAGAGAAGATAACAGTTTAATTTATTTAACCCAGACTTTCCCAAATATTATTTGACCATGAAAGTTGTTCTTATAGAAAACATCAACTTGTATCTTATTCAGAATGCACCTTAGTAAATGCTAAAATGCAAATCATGTTAACTAACCATTGTTAATCTCCAAGTAGCCTAGACAAAGATTATTTTTCTTTATAATGCCTATTGCTTTCCAGTACATTGTCATAAGCATATCAATTTTGTAAAGTAAGAAAATAAAATAAAAAAATAGCAAAAAGTTTAGTCCTATTTAATGTCACTCCTACTATTTATTATTATATTGGCTTTGCTACACCTGGGAGTTTTGGGGGGGAGGGCGGAGCAGAATGCAAAGTCGTCAAAGGGATTTTAGATGACATCTGGGTTCCACTCTTAGATCTGTCGATGCCTGACCATGTGATGCTGGACAACTTACACTATAGCCTCAGTTTCCTCTTGCGCACAATGGGGATGACAACCACATCTACTTTACAGAGTGGTCTTTGACTATTAAATGCAGTAGCACATGTCACCCATTTAACAGAGCGCCAGTGTTCAATAAACGCTCATCGCCTGTCTGTCCAGTCATACAAGCCACCACCGCCCATTGTTCTTAAATTACTGTGACCCAGGTCTTTTTAAATTAGTGGAAATTTGAATGAATTTACAAATATTCATTCAACCTCTGAAACAATTAGGCTCCATATTATTTTACACACTATTTCATAAAACGCATTATTTAAAAGTAAATTTACTAGGAATACCTTCATGCTCAAAAAAAAAAAAACCTCCAAATGCAAAGTCTGTACACATTCTGCCTGAAAATTTTCATTATACTTACTAAGAAAAAGTAGATCTTAATTTTGTTAAGACATCTTAAATTGGTCTTTTCTTTTTTTGACACCAAAACTTACCTGCAAGAATATAGAAAATATTCCATTACAAAAAAAAAAAAAAGAGAGAATCCAGGAAAACACAAACAAACAAGACTAACTGTATTTGTTCTAATAAAGGCTGGCAGTGGAAGGTGTGTAGGGTTAATTTTTAG
This sequence comes from Rhinolophus ferrumequinum, assembly GCF_004115265.2. Taxonomy (NCBI): domain Eukaryota; kingdom Metazoa; phylum Chordata; class Mammalia; order Chiroptera; family Rhinolophidae; genus Rhinolophus; species Rhinolophus ferrumequinum. The sequence continues at coordinate 58,254,656 of NC_046291.1, read as the reverse complement.
GCTATGCCATCATGCTGCCAACAGACCAGAAGAGTTACACTTCACATAGCCTGGGACAAATGCTGCCCACTCATCTCCTGGTATTAAATGATACAGTCACAGTCACCCTTAAGGATGAGGGAGTCAAGAGTTATAGATTCCTCTTCCTCTTATCAATAACTAAAATTAGTTTCTAGATTGCCACTTAATTCTACAGTATTTATGGTAAAACATAATGTCTCATATTTTTTATTACAAGGGGTAGAAGATCTGTGTTTAATCTACATGTTAAAAAGAAAAGTTCTCTTCAATATATGGTAGACTATGATTAGAATAGTGTCTCAAATTCCCACTCCCTCTCCTGAACAATAATGTTATTGTGCATGACATTACAATGGAAAATTTTCAGTCAATGAATATCAGTCCTAACACAATCAAAATGCAGTTAGAGTTACTCTCACTGTACAGAAAAGTGGAATATTAAAAGGTAAGGCAGTCTCCACAATTGGTGAAGTGAGGAAACAATCATAATTGCAATCACCTTGGTAGCATATTCCTAACCTCAGAGGGGGCATTTTTCTCCCCTAAAAAGGAAATGCGATTTTCATTAAGATTAGTACCCATTTTTGTATTCAGCGTTCTAGGAACAACTTTCCCTGCATCTGGCACAGGGGACTTTCACAGTGGACTTATGAAGAAAACCAACCCCATCTTCCATTTCCTGGGAGAGAAAAATGAGAACAGGGTGTGTGTTCCCTCATTCCTTGGTTTCCAATTAGTATAATAATGATGCCAGCATTACAAAAGGAAGTTTTCTAACAAAGTAGATAATATTTAAATTTTACCTAACATAAACTGAATGCCTGATACCTGCTGCTATTATTTCCACACTTTCATTCTGTATAATTATCTTCTTCCACCACAGAGAAAACCGACGCCTAATAAGGGGAAAGAAAGCACCTAAGACAGAGAAAGGCAGAGCACAGATTCAATTCCAGGTTTTCTGTCTCCAAGTCCCTTCTGCAACAGCTGCCTGTTGAGTGCTATTCTGACTTCTGGCTGGACCAGTTTTATTTGAAACCAAAACCAATGCTGTTAAATGCCCAAGAGCCAAGTGTACTGATTCATCGCATCCGACAATTGTAAGGTAGACTGCAGAGTTAAATGAAGAGTGTTTGGCTCACTTAAAATGTTTTCTGGAATGCTATATCACCTGCCCATACATTAAATGATCATTTTTTTAAGCTTTTTTTTCCCCCTGATGAATTGTGGCTTAGAATTTCATCTTATTTGGGGACAATGTAAAATCTCAACTGTTGTCAAAAACATTCTTCAAAAAATTGGACAAACTTGTTTTCTACAACAGTATGTGCAGTTTTGTACCCGATATGAAGTGTAACTCCCCAAAAAAAAAGCACCTGAGAGAATGAGCATGCTTACTGATTTTTCTTTCCTAGGTGCCTATTCGACAATTTAATTTCTTCCATTCCTGATACCTCTAAGTTCTCAATCTTCTTTCTCTTTCATGAGCTGGAAGAAAATACACTTTATTATTCGGTCTTATTCTTCAGCCATTATTGTTCACATCAAAAGGCTAATTTCTTCTACCAATAGGAGGACCCAATCAAAATGCAAGACTCTTGACAATTTAGATTTCAGGGGCTTGACACAAATGATTAGAATTCATATGCATTAACTAATGAATAACTGCTTCACTCTCAAAACCTGTAACTTATTTGATAAATTATATGTTACTCTATCATTATTCAAATAGGAATATTTAGGCTATAAATAATAATATAGCACTTGTGTCCTGTTAAAAACCCTGCCCATGATGGCCAGACTTCTTTTTTTCTCTAAGTTTGAGATGGAAATTACATTACTCAGAATTTTCACTTATACTACTATTGAAATGCATATTCTTTTTATAAATACCACTGCAGGGAATATGCTAAAGGAGAATTTCAAACCAAGAATGGAATTTTATAATAGAGCGCTGAGAGATTTACTACAAGCCTTTTAATGGTGTAGTAGTAAATGGTGGCTTAACAACAATTCATTGGGTAATGGCTGCAAAAATGAATTCTCAATACTCAGTTCAATACTTTGGCCAACCACTTCTAGAGCTTCTACTACTCTAGTAGACAAGTAATTTGCTCGTCTCCATTCCCAACTCTAACCTCTTGCTCAAGTTCACACAAATTCAAATAATACCTATCCACTAATTGATCATTAGGTATCTAATTATGTGCAGGAAATTAAATTAAACCCAGCAGTACACACAGAAGTAGTAGTCAAGAATATGGTCTCTGCTTTTCAGGATTTCACAGTCTATTTAATTTAATCAAACATACCAGGAAAGACTATTAGCACAGATTATAAATTGCATGAAAGATGCTAAAACTGACCACTTAATAAATAGCAAAAAGGGGGTGGGGAGATAAATTCAAGTATCCAACAACAGGGGACTGGTTATATAAATCATGATTCAACCCTACAAAGACAATACAAACCAGGGAAACAATAGAGTCCTTTATGTAATAAAATGGAAGTTATATTGTTAAGTAAAAAAGCACGATACAAAGCAGCAGCACTAACTGGGTATAAAAGAAGGAGAAACTATATACATGCATACAGCCACCTGCTCCTGAGTTTAAGGAAATACACTGTCCAATATGGTAGCCAATAGCTACCTAAGGCTCTTCAGCACAGGAGATGTGGCCAGTATGATTAAGAATTTAAATTCAAATATTATGTAATTAATCTAAATTTCAAATATGACTCAGTGCAAAATACTTTTTATTAAAAACAACATTCTTGTTTTGTAGAACTAGAATCATATTAACCATTGCATCATTCACTATTTCATTTAAATTGAAATTTTCGGTGTAGCTCCTAGAAAATTTTAAATCACATTTGTAGTTTGCATTGTATTTCCATTGGACAGCATGGGTAAAACTATCCTACCAGAATTTTTAAGAACTGGTTACACTGATTCCCCTGGGGAGAAAACCTGAGTGACAGTAACCGAGGGACAGAAGAAGGGTGATCTCTCACTATTTTGTCATGTTTCTCTTTTGAATTTTGTGCAATTTGAATATATTGTCTATTTTAAAATAATGAATAAATGATGTCACCTATAAACACCATTGCAAAGAATTACTGCCATTAGCATAATTATCAATTTAATTTTGGATGGAGTTGTTCCCCCCAAAAAGCAATATGGTACTTTTGAAGTGATGATACATGGACTTTCGTAGAAAATACTTCTTATAACCTAAGATCACAGAAGTGTTTCACAAACTAATGGTACCAGAGTTACCAATTGAACATAAGAGATTAACGTCTTCAAACCTCAAAATGCTAGCTTAGTGCCATCCCAGTCTAGCAGTTAGCACGGCCCACCTTTTCTTCCACCATCAGAGACTGCTGTTTTTCATTCTTCCATTCACTGAATATATTTTGCCCATTTTCTTGTTCCTTTCTTCATCTGTATCCCCAAATAAAACATTTAATTATCTCTACATTTAGCACAGCATGCATCTACTTGGCTAACCAAAAAAAGGAAAAAATCCAGGAAAAATTTCCCCTTCACAACCTATGAAATTAATCTTTTTTTTTTCCATGAAGCAGTAATGTAAAAACATAAGCAGATCACACAGGGCTCAATGAAAGGGAGTACATGAGTATTACATACACAACTGAGATATACTTAATGTATCTAAATATAAAACAAAAAAATTAAATTGCATATCTACAGGGTATTACCTTTTCTCCCAATTTTCCCATTTTATTTTTAAAACAACACTTTAAAACATTTTTCTGCCTTGCCATAGCCAATTTTAGAATTTAAAATGCATATGCTCATGTATCAGTGAAAACTGTTTCTCATTAGCAGTGTTAAATTTAAATTGCTTGGTTCTCTAGGATTCAGGAATATAAAAACCTCCATTCTCAACTCCTAAGCACTCCCCTCTTTTTCTCACTCACTCTCCTTCCATTTCTACAAGAATGTTTACTATAGGGCTGTGTTGGGAGCATCATTCTGAGGAAATATTCCTAGTGTCAAAGAGAGAATGTGTGGAAAGCCATGCACGACAGCTCAGCCCCTCAGGGACACAGGTTCCTCCCCAGTCACGTAATCATGCGATCATCACAATAAAGAGGCTTTGACTAGGTTTGATCCAGAGAGGAAGGCATTCTAGACAGCCTTTAACTATTAAATCAAAATGGCTAAGTGCCAGAATTTTAAAAAATTGCTTCTTGACAGGAAGTTTTGTGAAATACCCTGTGAAAACCAATAGGTAGTAAAAGATGGCCACTGGAAATTCAGCCCAGCATTGCTCCCTGCCTCCGATCCTCTGTATGCCTTCAGCGTGGCATATCGTTTCTTGGAGCTCCAAGGCTGGTCCTTTAATACCAATGGTATTTGTGGTATCTCTGGATTCAAACCATTATCTGTGGGGTTCCAGAAATTTGGTCTCTACCTTGCCTAGGTTTTACCATGACATAAGGAAATTGCGAATGCCCCCAAATTCATGATCTTTAAATATTCATTACTGCCAACTTCAACTTTTGATATGCTTAATATCTGGAAGATACTAACATCTGGAAGATAAAATACAAAAACAAAATGGATTTGGGTTGCCAAAAATTATAGCAAATATTCACTCAACACTTTCGGATAATTTTTAAAATTGCTACTAATTCAAGCTTGCAAAACCTGCTTATTGTCCTAAATAATTGTGATCACAAAAAAACTGAAAATTCCAAAGTGTCACAACCCCAACTATGTATATGAAATCCTAAATTTGATTAGAAAATTCTAAAAACACCTCTAAATAAAGTCAAGGCTAACCACTTATAACCAGGGAAGCAAGTTTTTCAGAAACATGTTTCTAGGCTTCATGATACCAGCACAAACTTTGTGAATTAATTTTCTTAGCATCATCTAAGAATGAACTTCCTATGTATTTCTACACACATGTAGAATCACAGACGGTATGAATTATTCTGAGACATTGCTCTTTTCAGACAGGTTCTAATAGTTCTAAATGCAAAAATTGCCTCAGTTAAAATGTAAGGGGGTTAAAAATCAGTATATTTCCCCTTTCAGATCACTACTGTTAAATAGTTTTCACGAGAATTTCCTAAAAGGGCTAAAAAAGTTCACAGGTAATAAACTATGTCAGTAAAACTTGCCTTCTTCTAGAGAAAGAGAAAACTGAAGGTGGAAGGCTGGCAGCATAGGATCACAACAGAAAATTTAAAAATTAGTTTCTTTTCACCTGCTAACATCCTTCTCTTCACACTTTCAGCTTTGCTCTTCTGAAGCATAACAAAAACAATTTTTGCTTTAAATTAAAGCATCTCTCTGCTCCCTGTGAGTGGGCATATTATGTAGGAACAAAAGATGGGAAGAAACAACTCCCGTAACCTGGCACACCACTTCTGTGAAAATTAAATGACCCTTCACCACTTGGCGCAGGAATTGTACTGTCAACTAACAACTGAATAATGCACACCTGAGAATAATGGGAACTATTTCAGATCATAAAATACAGGTACGTTATTTAAGACAGTGACCCTGTCTCTTTCCTAGTTCTATTAAAGCAGTGATACTTGACTAATAGGCATGAAAGAGAAGCAAATGGTTGCTCCTCTCTCTGACATTTCCACTTTGTATATAATTTACATCACTTTAGCACAAAGGAGAAAATAAATTCAATGGCTGTTGTAATTATCTTAGTCTCAATTGGCCAAGAAACTAAGGCACATCCATCAGACCTGCAAATGGCAGGGTGGTTGCCATTTTCAGATGTAGCAACTCAATTTCCTGTTTTTCCAGCACATCTGAAATGATACATGACTGTAGCAGCTGTTACCACTCTGGCTCCTGTCACACAACTCCCTTTGGGCTCAACTAATACTTCCTCACTTCCATTTCTCCAGAAATAATAGCATGTGTGCAGGTTAAAGAGACAAAAATTCTCAAAGACCTAGGTTTGAGTTATCTAGACTCTACTTTCTTACAAATATATCTTGGTGTAAGTACAGAAGATGTAATGTTAGGCTACAAAGTGAAACAGTGTATTTAATTTTAACAAACACACCAGAATACATACATAGTGCTTGGTGTTAATCCCTCCAAGTAGTTACTACATTGAGAAATAATGCGCTTTTCCCAATAACCCTATCATTTTAAAAAGATATTCTGATGCTTTTGGCATTCAACCCTATTTAAAAGTCAACCTATACACCATACAAGAAAATCAGAATCATTATTTTATAGGCAAAACCATATTTTGGACCTAAACTATTATAACTCAGGTTCTTTTTTTTAACCCCATTTCAGAGGCTCGTCTCTGACTACTATGATTACCAGTATTTTCAAAAATAAAACCCCACAAATTTTGGTATTTTCACTCTTAATTCTATACAAAGTAATTTAAGTATGAGGCAATTTTACAAAGGCAACCCTCTGTCCTATTAACCCATACTTTCCATACTTTTTTTTTTAAGTAATTGTTTATATTATTTCCAAAACTCTGATGCCATTGGGGTAGGAGGGGGGTCCCAATAGGGAAGGAACAAGAATAACTAGAGGGAATTAAAATGAGGGATTCAGAGGTAATTCTCCCTGCTCTCCTAGCACCTCCATTCTCACCACCTCACCAACCACAAACCTGAAAGCCTTAACAGGGCTACATCTTTTTTTTTCTAGTGAGTAGGCAGTTTAAAAACTGACTCAGTTTCTTCCCACTAAATTCCTGAAGGTCTGCCTCTGAGGTGTATCCCTGAGCTATGAAACGACACAGATGTAATCGGGATATTGCCTATCACAGGGCACCACATGTGTTGGAATCTCAAATGCCTTCACTCATTGCCTACGGAACTTGGAAATTCTGATCTTTGTAAAGGTTTATAACTATTTAAAATGTGTTAAAAGTTACAAACAGTAATAATAAGTTTTCAGATTTCTATGAGTTGAGCTTAAACTATTTTTCTTGCCTTTGCATTTTTTGCTGTCTTAATACTGAGAATCCCAATCAAAGCACTTTCCTTGTCAAATGACTCTACAATTTAATTCTATAACATTTTTATGTCTAAAGTCAAGAAATAGTTTAACTTACTGAAATTTATAAACAGAACTGAGAACTTAAACTACATGGGGAAAAAAAAAAAACCCGAAAGAGTTTACTCTAGAATTTTTGTAAAAGCTAGTCAGTCTTTGAGAGCCTTTTCCAAGGGATTCATTTCTCAGCTATGAAGTTTGTATGTAAAACTAAAGACATTCGGCCCTTTATAAATAGTCATGGGAAACTTCTTTCTCCCATACTTTGAGTTTGTTTTTACTATGACAGATGGGAAAAACATTTAGCAAAGCAGTCATCAAAAAAAAAGATCTTACAATAACTATCATACTAACAGTACACTAGAAGCTTAAAGATATGAAATATCTTTAACAACAACTAAAATGCTTGCTGGAAAGACAGTTTGACTTAACTCACAAAATAGGTACAGACTCAAAAAACTAAATAGGAACTCCTTCCACCTTTGGTCCAGCTCCTAGGCACATCTGTTTCTAAACATCTTAACCATACATCATTTTTCATGAAACTTTCTCCAGCACAGAAGTTTACAACTTCTCTTTAAAATATATTCCAATATCTTATAAATGTTACAGTGCTTACCAAAAGGTCAAGCCTAAGCATTCACTTGAAAAAATATATATTACTAATCACCACTGAGCAAAATTTCTCACTGTAAGATATAGTGCTTTATGTAAACAATATCAAACATTTTGTTCCAATTTATTTTTAAGTTCAATACTTAGACGTACCCCCCCCAATAAATACATTTGAATTAAATAAATACTATTTCATTTACCAATTTTATAAGTTAGGCCAGGGGGTCAGCCAACTTTTTCTCTGCATGAGCAAAGGGCAACTATTTTAAGCTTTGCAGGCCATATATTCTCTGTCTGGCCTACTTAATTATAACGTGAAAGCAGCCTTAGACAACATGCAAATGGGTAGTTATAGCTACGTGCCAATAAAACTCTTTGCAAAAACAGTAGAGGATAAGAGATTAATATTCAAAATATATGAAGAACTCCTGAAATTCAACAACCAAAAAAGCTAACAACTCGATTGAAAAATAGGCACAGAACTTGAATAGACATTTCTCAAAAGAAGATATATGAATGGACAATAAGGACATGAAATGATGCTCAAGATCACTAATCATTAAGGAAGTGAAAATCAAAACTACAATGAACCAGAGCGTAAGGGGGTTGGGGGGTGGGGGATGAGGGTGAGGGGGATCAAATGTACGGTGATGGAAGGGGAGCTGACTCTGGGTGGTGAACACACAGTGTGATTTATGGATGATGTGATACAGAATTGCACAACTGAAATCTATGTAATTCTACTAACAATTGTCACCCCAATAAATTAAAAATAAAAAAAAAAAAAAAAAAAAACTACAATGAGATCCCACCTCACACTCATTAGGATGGCTACTATCAAAAAAAGAAAAAAAAAAAACAGACATAACAAGGGTTGGTGAGGATGTGTAAAAATTGTAACCCTTGTGCACTGTTCTTAGGACTGTAAAACAGTCCAGCTGCTGTGGAAAACAGTATGGCGATCCTCAAAAAATTAAAAATAGAACAACCATATGATCCAGCAATTCCACTTCTTGCTATATACCCAAAAGAATTGAAAGCAAGTTCTCAAAGAGATATTTGTACACCCATGTTTCTAACAGCATTCTTCACAGCAGGCAAAATACGGAAGCAACCTATGTGTCCACTGACAGACAAACGGATAAGCAAAATGTGATATATTCATGCAATAAAATATTATTGTTCAGCCTTAAAATGGAAGGAAATTTTGATATGCGATACAACATGGATGAACCTTGAGGACATTATGCTAAGTAAAATAAGCCAGTCACAAAAAGACAAAGGCTATTTGATTCCATTTACCTGAGGTACCTAGAGTGGTCGAAATCATAGAGACAGAAAGTAGAATCCTGATTTCCAGGGGTTGGGGGGTAGAGGAGAAGGGAAGTTATGTTTAATGGGTACAGAGTTTCAGTTTTGCAAGATGAAAAGCGTTCTGGAGATAGATGGTGGTTATAGTTGCATAATAATATAAATGTACTTAATACTACTCTACTGTACATTTACAAATGGTTAAGATGGTAAATTTTACATTATGTGTATTTAACACAGAAAAAAATTTGAAAAATAAAAAAAGCAGGTAGAGGGCCCATTTCGACCTTCTGGTCATAGTTTGCTCACCAGTGAAGTAGACTATTGCACTTTAAATTCTAAGCATAATCATAATGTTTTGAAGTTAGCATCAAAGTCCCATTTCTACACTATCACATCCCTTAGTTTTTTTTCCTGCATAGTTACAGATAATTTTAGTAAAGCTCTCAAGATCAGAAGCCAATCTCCTAGTACCTAGAAAAGCACATTTTACACAAAATAAGGACTCAAAAGTTTTGACTAATAATTAAATGAAAGAAGTTGTATCAATAACATGAATCTTGGCATTTATTATTATATAAATAAACTTGGCATTTCAACAATAAAGTAAGGTCATAATGTTATTCAATTGCCCTCTAACACACTCAGAGAAAATCAGACTTTGAACAAAAAGTTCAGCATCTTAACAAGTTTATTTTTCTTATTTGGTAATTAAAATTTTTTGAAATTACACTATAAATAACTTTAATAGCTGCCTAATAGCAGAAATGAATATAGACTGTCATATGACAAAAGAAGGCTTTCAGTTTACTATGACTTATTAAATCATCCCAAACGCATGAAAATGTTAAATATTATCTTGAAGAAATAAACTAAATATTGAAGTTCCTTTTAAATGCTAGGTATGGGGTTTCTTCATATGCGTTAGAAATCTGTAGGAGTTTTTTCAAAAATACAAACATGATTTTTTTTAAAAATGAAGTCATTTATAAAATCAAGGCATTTGTAAAGCCCCTTTAAATAAAAACATTCTTCAGCCATTCGTATAATCCATGGTACCAAACACACTGGGTGACAATAGGCCTAGTTTCTATTACTCTTTCATCCCTTAGAGTTGTGTGGCCTTGAGTATTTTAATTACGTTCTTTCAGCCTCAGTTTCCACGATTGTATCACAGAGTTTATACTTCCTCAGAAAGGAGTAGCAAAAAATATTTTTAAATAATAATACTGTAAAGCACATCAAAGGATCTTTAATTTAAAAAGTCAAAATAACACTGGAAGTTAGGATCTTGAGTTCCCTAAAAATGATTAATAGTAGCCTCCATTCCTTTTATGGCTTCACCTCCATCTCACCTGTTGATATCTATGTAATCAAAGGTTCTCTGATGTGGTTGCATATTAGAATCACCTGAGCAGCACTTTAAACCTCTCCATGCCCTTGTCCCATGCCAGGTAAAATCAGAATAGGTAAGGCATGTGATAGCATACGTATTTGTATTAAAGATCTCCAGGTAATTTTCACGTTAAAACCTCAGCTAAGGCATACAACTTCCAAGTAGTCAATAAATTTTAGCTACCAAGAACTCCCTTTATACAATCAGTGAACTTTAGAACCAATAAAGCATCCAAATAAAAGCTTAAGAAAACAGCTGCTAAATCATTCCTTAATTTTTATTACCCTTTCAATTAACTCCATCCCTCCAAAATTATGAAGTAGTAGGCTTTTTTTCTCCTGACCATTCCTGAAAAACTGTTGAATCAAAAAACATTAAGGTCCCTCAAAGCAAGGTCAACTACACTGTTAACATTTAAATTTCAGAGGTTTGGGGGGGTTTTTGCGTGTGTGTGTGGTTTTTTGTTTTTGTTTTTGTTTTGTTTTGTTTTTTAGCATATCTGAATGGGCAAGTAAAAAACACAAGCACTTAGCTCTAAAGCTAAGGTACCCAAGAGGACTCTGAAATTTAAATGTATCATATTGTGGTTAGAACAGGATTAAAAGCAATTAATACAATGAAGTAGTCCTAGGTTTTCCTTCAGGTTTTGCCCCTAATTTGCTATGGGACTTCAGCAAAATTTTTTGCCCAGTCTCTGGGCTCCAGACTGTCATTTGTACAATAGAGAGTTTCACTAAATTTCTTTAAAATGACCTGTTACAACAATGTAAGACTTGGAAAATTACAGGGATTCTTTAGAGCAGTAATATACAAGGATAAGGATGAAAGTAGGCCTCATAGGCTATTAGAGTAGTGAGTAATGATTTAGATACTTTCATAGCAAGGATTTGACTTCCCAAACCTAATAATTTATTATAACATGTTGATTGATTGTATGGAGATTGCTTCCTGCCACCTCCCAATACCTGCATCTAGGATCATTTTTTCACAATTAAAACCTTTTTACTGTTCTGGATTTTTGAGAAAAAGAACAAAAGCAATAGGGAATATGCAATAAATATCATGTAATAGGCCCTTGGAATACACTAAGGGACAAGACAGACAAGTGAAAGAAGACAGATAAAGTAGCGAAGTGAGTTTTTTTGGCTTACACTTTTCAAATATTGATTAACTTCTCTGAGTAGAATGTAAACTAAAATGATACAGTAGGTTTTTTTAGACAAGATGTTGAAGTATTATGCCAGATGTCCCTTCTTAAATTTGAAAGGGGAGGGCAAAATTCCTTTAAAATATTTTCTTCATATTTGAGAAATTAGATAAAGCAAGTTTGTTTTGTACATTCTTTTGAAGCAAAAAACTTACTAGTTTAATCTTTAAATTCTCAAAAGTAAAATCTGAAGTATCTTAACTATAGTTGTGCTTGTCACTAGAAAGTGCTTACCATACCGTCATCTCAGAGCTATCTGGTCTCACCTGGCTATTTTACTCAAAAGTATTAACTGATTTCTGAATGAACACCCATAAGTGCATCCTGTGTATGTGCACATGCTTAGTTTGTTGTTTTGTTTTGTTTTTTTAGCATTTTGACCTAATCAATTTTCAAATCAACCTATTTAATTCTGTCTTCTTTTGCAGTACCCGAATACATTTCAGTATTCCTGAAAGCTGTCTCATCTTCAATGTACATAACTCTGCAGCTCCATTTAGAGGCTCATGCTTTTATGATTAATCTTTCTATCAATGTATTTCTTTACTCATACAAACTAATTTGAGAATGTAAGGAAGAACTTAAGATAATATCTAAACAATGAAAGAACGGGGGAAAGAACAGCAACGGAAATCAATAGAAATAGGGCTATTGCAGAGGGGAGAAGATAACTATGGTATTTGTAACAAAATGAAAGAATTAATTCATACACTACAAAGTTTCCTCTATGTACCCATTATACTACATATCTTTTATATTAGTCATGTTGCTTTGAGACTTTTCCATGTTTCCCCTAGACAACTGCCAATGTTCGCATGGTCTCTGATGAATAAACATGCTGTGACTTGCTTCTAAGGAAACGCCTGTCATGTTCCAGGGAAAAATGACTTCTCTACTCTTAAATCAGGGAAACTGTACAGCTCCCATTCATTAGTTACAAAGTCGACTTTTCCTTAACGTTTAATTTCTGGAGTTTTTCTCTTCTCTTTAGGGCTTTTCTGCGATCAGATTTTCAGAAAAGACACTGAGTTGGGGGAACACTCGTAGGAAACTACATCAAAGGGGTTTCCCACTTCAGAAGCTAAACTAGCACCCACGCTAAGCTTTCCCTGTTAACCAAGACGAAGGTTATTTTCAGGCTCCCCCCATCTCTTGCAGAACTACCTGTTCTCATTACTGTTTACCCAATGGCTTAGCAAGGTGATATTAGCATATCTGGCAGGAAGACATGCTTCATTTAATATTAACTCACCATGTGACAGCCCCTTCCCCTCCAATCTGTCCTCAAACACGTGAGGATACAAAGGAAGCAATGGTTGTTTGCAGTCTGACTTCGCGCTAGGCTTTGGCACCAGCAATTGGTCACAGGCACACACACCCCCAATCAGCGGCGCGCACCCCGCCCGGTCCTGGAACTGTCAGGCGGGCTGACAGCTGGCACATTCTCCCGTCGCCCTCCACCCGCTCGCAGAAAGCCCCTTCCTTAGTCACCTTGACGTGCCTCACCTGCCTGGCCTCAGCCCACGACTCAGGAAACTTTTTTTCCCCTTCCCAGGAGCTCACTTACAGGTATCACCCGCCGCTCTTCCAGGGCTCCAACAAGGAGCCCTTTGTTACAATTTCTGCTCCCGGACTCCTCACCCAACTCCTGGCATTCAGCTGCTCTTCGGCAGCTCAGAGCAGCCCCAGTAGGAAAACAATGAAAACCTCCCAAGCCCCCACCCGGCGGTCTCCGAGGAGGCTGGAGGAAGCAGCCTCCTCGGCCGCGTGTCGGTTAGCCAGAGAGGCCGCTGGCAGGGCAGTGAGTTGCCAGCCAGGTACAACGGGTCGAGGCCTCGCTGCCCTCGCCCTCCCCGACGAACCGCAGCACGGCACCCTCGGCTTACCCGACTGGGGCGGCGGGCGGCGGTGTCGCCGCCGGGGTGTCCCGCGCGTTCGGGGCTCGGCCGTCCATCGCCCTGCGGACCGCTGCGCGGGCTCCAGCTCCCAGGCGGCGCGTCACTGCTGCAGTGGGAGAGGCCAGCCGGTCAGGGCGGGACGCGCGCCTTCCCGAGGCCTTAGGGGGCTGGCCGCGCGTCAAGAGACCGCCCGAGCCACCCAAGCCCCGGGCCCGCCCGCCTACCGAGTGCGCTTCCACCTGCGGTCCCGGCTCCCAGCCCGCGGGCGCCGGGAGCTGCGGCGGTAGGAGGCGGCGCTGCAGCCCCCGCCCCGTGGGGCTGACTAGGTAGCCATTTGGCGCCTCTCCGGGAGGCAGAGGAGCTGCCCCGGGTGGTAGGAGGAGGAGCGGGGCAAGGGGTACAGGCACGGCCGCCACGCCTGCAGCGCACCCCCGGGCTTACAAACAAAACGCCCTGGGAAAACTCTTCGCGAAGGAAAGTTGGGAGGGCTCGTTTCTTTTTTCCCACCCAGGGCTCATACTTTCTTTTCAGGAGACAGTGGCTCGCCTGTTCTCTCCCGCGGCTTCCTTCCCTCCCCCAGGGCCACGCGCTCGCAGTTGGGCTCTCAAGCCAGGACTTGAAGGGAGGAGAAAGCGGCAGCCTCCGCAGGCTCAGCCCAGCGCAGGCCGGGCCGAGGCAGCGCCGCCCCCTGCCCCGCGGGCCGGGTGCCGGGCGCTCGCTGGGCGCTCCGGGGCCTCTCCCCAAACCGGTTCACTCACCCTGCCCCATATCCCTGCCCAGAGCCCCGGAGCTCGCCGCCACCTCCGCTGGACTGCCACCCAGAAGTGGCGATGAGACTCGGTGGCATCGGAGCGAGAGGGGCAGCCAGCCGGAGAGAGAAACGGGGCGGGGATGGACGAGGACCGAGTTGGAATTTCCTTCCCCCAGGGCTTCGGGGCTTACGAGGGGTCCGGCTGGGGAAGCTCCCGGGCGGAGTGTTCCCATTCCCACCGCTAGGGCGTTGCTTAGGAAAGCGCGGCGCTCCCCAGTAGGACAGGTGGGGAAGAAGGGAGGGTACCTGCCCTGCGAGGACAGGAGGGGAGGATCCCGGTGTCAGCCGCGGAAATGGAAATGCGGGGAGAAACTTGCAGAACGGGGTCTGCAGCTTGCCCTCCCTGTGGTCTGACCTTTCACTCCAAGGTGTTTTTTTGTTTTTCAACCTGACTTCTCAGATTGCTATTCTGTTAGAAGCGTACCTGTGACACTGATCTTTCTAATCGGTGGCATGTTTAAGCTTGCCCTGTCTTTAGAGGCTTGCTTGCCTAATTTATTTATTTATTTATTTATTTATTTATTTATTTATTTATTTATTTATTTATTTTCTTCCTGTGACGTGAGGACTGGACAATATGTCTGAGGGCCTCTATAAACTAAAAATGAAATGATAGATTTTATTCACCTCTTGGAAATTAAGAATAAAGGAATCATATAGACACAGCTGCATGCCTGTCTGTAAGTTTTAGTTCCCTCGTGCATGCCTGCTCTTTAGATGATGCTTTACACCTGGCAAACAGGTGTATTTGATATCTTTAAATTATCATACGTGCCAATTGTTGTAAGGGACAAGACCATTTTGACGAATCCAAAAGCTTGCTTTCAGAAAAATAGCTTGGAATTAAGAAATTGATTTTAAACTACAGTTTAAAAAACAAAATCTTTCAACAAGCTGTTGTACAGAGGTTAGGTAAAAAAGCAGCGTGCAGGAGGCCTCTACTGTGGTATTAGTATCAAGTAACAAATCTGTGTTAACCACTTCACCCCACTGATAGGTAATCTGGTAGGTGGTAAAAATTTAATTGATATTTAGAACCAATGCGTGACTAAATTGCTCCTTTAGTTATTTATGCATTATTGTAGCAACCAAGAAGATTGCTGAAACTAAGTAACATTAAATACCTAGTAATATGCTACTTGTCTATTATGGGCAATCATTAGTATTTATTCCTTCCTGTGTATAATATATCCTTTCAGCTTATCTTTACATATGACAAGAAAAAAGTGGTGTTTATTTAGATTACAATATTGGAACCATCTGAAAAAAGTTGTTTTAATATTTTGTCTAATATTAATATTAATCAAATCAATTCATTTAAATGTATCTGACTTTTAATCTTTAAACAACTCAGGTTAAATAATTTCATGAATCAGTTATGCCTCTAAATGAGTAGTTGCTTGCACAGACAATAATGCAAACATTGAGTAACAGTGAAACTACTTAACGTCTGTAACTTTCAATCACAAGATCAAGATTAAACTTTAGTTTCAACTTTATGACATAGTAATATCATTGACTCCATTAGTCTAATCTGAAACATAACACATTTTTATAACATTTCATACTGCTGAAAAGCATTTTCAGTACTCACCAATTTTTCCTGTCGTCCTTCTGGTTTTAGGCGTAGAGAAGGATTACACTTTACACTCTGCTGAAATTAGGTATGGTGATGTAACTTGTTTTGGTAGGTAAAGGTGAGCAGATGTGATATGTTTTATTTCCTGGTGGATTCACTTGAGGGTCAACGCTCGACTATGCTCTCTTCCCTTGCTATTGAAATCATGGAAGTATGTATTAAGATGGATCCTAGAATGCTAAACTGTTAACCTGGAGCACAGCTGTCCTGGAGAGCCCCACTACCTAAAACAGATTCTGCATAAGCAAGAAGTAAACTTATGTCGGGTTATTGGAGTGGCGTGTTGCCCACCATTAATTGTCCCACCTTAGGTATACAAATAGTCCCCACCACCACCACCATCCACAGTTTTGCTTTCTGCCGTTTCAGTTACCCATGGTCAACTATGGTTAGAAAATATTAAATGGAAAAATTCTAGAAAGAAACAATTCATAAGTTTTCAATTAAGCAACATTATGAGTTGTGTGACGAAATCTCATGAGTCCCGCTCTATTGCACCCCTGACTTGAATCATCTCTTTGTCCAGTATATCCACTGGAGGCTATATACCCTCCCTGTCCATTAGTCACATAGTAGCTGTCTAGGGTTATCAGAGTGTCACAATATGGCAGTGCTTGTGTTCAAGTAACCCTTATTTAATAATGGACCCAAAGTACAAGAGTAGTGATGCTGGCAATTCGGATATGCCAAAGGAAAAATGTAAAGTGCTTTCTTTAGGTGAAAAGATATGTATGAGGTATGATAAAAAAATATGATGAATGCTTAAATTTTTTAAAAAATTATCACGCTTAAAGACATATTGCATTAATGCCCCTCAAAATACTCCCCCTTACTTCCAACACACTTATCCCATTGTTCTTGACACTTCTAAAGCAGTTCTGCAAGTCCTCTTTTGTGAGTGTCTTTAGTTGTGCGTGTGGCTACTTCCATGTCCTGAATTGAATCAAAATGTTTTCCTTTCATGGACATTTTGACTTTGGAGAAGAGTCAGAAATCGCATGGTCTCAGATTCAGTGAATAAGGTGGATGAGGACACACTGTAATGTTATAATTTGAAAGAATTGCCGTACCAGAAGTGATGTGACATGGAGCATTTGTCATGGTAGAGGATGAAGTAAAGACACTCAGGAAAAAGGACTTCCAGAACTGCTTCACAAAGTGGCAAGAATGGTGGAATAACTGTGTTCAAAGTGAGGGGGAGTATTTTGAGGGGAATTAATGACAATGTGTCTTTTACTGTAATAAATATTTTTTATCTAAACATTAATTGTATCTTTTGATCACACCTCCTATGCATAGGCAAAAACATAGTATATATAGAGTTTGGTTCTATCTGCAATTTCAGGCATCCACTGGGGGTCTTGGTATCCCTCATGATTAAGGGGGGACTACTGCATAACCATATCAGTTTTAAACTCTGAACTCCCTTAACTGCATAGGAACTATTTACAATAATCAGTGACCTTTTATTTAGAATATCACTAGAATATAGTTTTATATCTGGCAAATGTAAGGCTACTTTCCTCTCTATATATTTTGATTGGGATTAAGTATTGCTTCATACTAGCTCCAGGCTTGATTCTTATGCAGTTCATAAATTTTACAATCTGTCAATGCTATAGAACAAGCTGAGCTATTGCTAACACTATTTCAACACCCAAGAATTTCTTTCCAATTCTTTCTGAAATATCTCACTCTTTTTCCCCCACAATGTTACAGGAAGTTGAGGAATTTAAGAAGTTGGTGGAACATGCTAATGGTAGTTTTGGAATATAGTTCTTCCATTTGTGAGTTCTGTGCTTCAGTTGAAGTTGGTTACATAAGTCTAGCAAAAAATAAAAAATAAAACAAACAAACAAAAACAATAAACTGCCTAGTTATTTCAGCATTAAAATTCTTTAAACTTCAAAGTCAAGTCAATTCAGTGAAACCTGTTTTACAATTATCATAGGTTTATTTGTGGGACTTCATAATCCCATATTTGAAGGAAAATTTGGAAAGTAATTTTGTAACTTTTAATTCATCACTAAGATGGTGATAAATTAGTATACTCTATGTGCAGGGTTTGAATTATGAATAAATAAAACAAATGATTGTACTCTATTAAGAAAGTCTAACTTTAACTTCTAGTCTAACTTTCTAGTATCTGAAAGTCTAACAGATACGTATCCCACAACGTTAACTCTGAGAAAGACCTTAGAGGTCATCTGCTCAAACCATCCATTACATTTATTATAAAACTAAGAAGTATGAACAGGATTATCAGATTCAGTAAATAAAAGTACAGGATGCCCAGTTAAATTTGCATTTCAGGTAAACAATGAATATTTTTTGGCATAAGTATGTACCATGCAATATTTAATTATATTAAATAATTATTTGTCTATCTGAAATTCAAATTTAACTGGGTATCCTGTGTTTTATCTGGCAACCTTACCCGTAGAAGTATCATAATTCTTTTCAAAGGGCATGCAGCTAACAATATACTGATGCAGGAATAGAATCTGAACAATTAAGGAGTTTACAGATCCCTCCTATAAAGGATTAAGTTCCATATTAGTATGTTTTAGAAAAGCAAAATAGCCATATTTCATAACCATAATTTCCTAAGAACTTGAAAACAGTTTAAGCATATAAAATGGAAACCTTTGAATCTATTCACTCTAGTTTCCAAGCGCTGAATTACTTTATTCTCTCAGAATTTGAAAAGTACTCATATTGAAAACTCAGTTTCTTTTTTTTATTTTGGTAAAACATGAGTAGCTCAATTGGTCAGCACTGTTAGTCAGAACTGAATAGCAGCTATTCCTCAAGGCATGTTTTCTGAATACTTTTAGTCAATAATTAAAGTCGTTTTTAAGTGTAGTATAATTTTAGCTAAGAAAAAATAAAAATTAGAATCCTTTAGAATCATCTTATACTCTATTCTGATCTAAACTTGATCTTTTAGATTGTTGTCACTTATTTTATATTATTGTTACCAGAGCTGTCTTATTCATTTTTGTGTATAGCTTAAACAAATCCAAGACTTTAGCACTGAAGTGCTATTTATAGTATATTATATAGTATAGTATATAGTATAGTATAGTGTAGTATAGTATATAGTATAGTATATAGTATAATCAGACTCAGTTGCAGAGAGGGAGATGGGGTGTCACTTAGGGGTTTCCTGGAAACAGAAGCAGGGACTCTTGAGTTGTTCTTAACTAGTGAAGTCACCAAAGTTCTTAGGCTTCTCCATTTCTCCTTGAGTACATTTATCATCTTTTCATATAAATTTCTAATTTAATAATTTATATGTCTTCAAAATTATTCACATAAAGTTAGTAATAATATCCTATTTGTTTAGTCTCTAAGAAAGCTCTAATTACGTGGCACTTTTCATTCCAAATGCATTCATGTCTTTCTTTTATTATTTGTAGTCTTGCCAGAGGTATGTCAGTTTTATAAGACCTTTTGTAATAATCCAACTTTTGGCGTTGTTGAGATCCACTGCCTATTTATTTCCAAATTTCTAAAATGCAGTGCTATGAAGTATTCCCTAGGAACACATCAAATTGCGGTTAAAAGTCAATTTATCAAGCAAGGTATAAAGATGATACCTGCCCTGAGTCAGAAGTTGAACCAACGTTTTAGATACCCTCCAAAACTAAGAATCATTGTTTCTGAGAGCTGTGTTATTTAGCAAGAGTAGTAGTTGCAGCTAACTCCAATTGTAACTTGCTTTTATAAAAGTACTCCTTTGAAATATGAAATTAGAAAACATGATAATAAAAGATCTTAAAATCTATAAAAGAGACTTTATTAAGAATGCAAACATGGTGCCTTCCGGCAAACCATAAAGAAAGAGGAAGTCTTTTCCTAATGTGATAGTAATAATATGTTTTACATTTGTTATATTTACTTGTAAGGTGGTAAAGAGCTTTCTGTATTTAAAAGATGTAATTAATTCTTGTGACAGGCTTATAAGGCAAAGAAAAGGCATAATTATTCTTATTTCAAAGATGAATAAAATGCAGCTCAACTATAGGATTACTCCAAGAACACTCAAATTACTGGAGTAGTGCTGACGTCTCCGCATTTTTAGTAAAGAACACAGTACATTAGCTCATTACCAGGAACTATTTTTAAATTACTTAAGGAATATAATATTTTCAGTTATTTTAATATTGGGTTAAGG
Source organism: Rhinolophus ferrumequinum (assembly GCF_004115265.2). Taxonomy (NCBI): domain Eukaryota; kingdom Metazoa; phylum Chordata; class Mammalia; order Chiroptera; family Rhinolophidae; genus Rhinolophus; species Rhinolophus ferrumequinum. Next base: position 58,234,545 of record NC_046291.1, on the reverse strand, counting down.
TTATCATAATTAATAATTAGTGTAAAAATAGTAAATATTACATATTTACTATTTAGTATTATACAGTTACTATTTATTTATAGTTATTATTTATCCACGTTATTCACAATATGCACTATTGATGCATTTAATAAAAATATATTAATGAAAATTAATATCCAGACCTAAACAAAATACACTATTTGGCACTTGATAAATGCCTGCTATAATGATTTACACCAATAAATATGTCAAGACTTAAATATAATCTTGGTAAAAATCCTGAAGGGTAACTACCATATTTCCCCAAAAACAAGACCTAACCGGACCATCAGCTCTAATGTGTCTTTTGGAGCAAAAATCTTATAGTAAAATAAGACAGGGTCTTATATAATATAATATAATCTAACATAATATAATATAATACCAGGTCTTATGTTAATTTTTGCTCCAAAAGACGCATTAGAGCTAATGGTCCAGCTAGGTCTTATTTTGGGGGAAACATGGTATTCTAATCCCCATTTTTGACTCTCAGAGAGGTAAAATACCATAAATCAACAGAGAGGCAGAGCAAATATTTACATATCAATCAAAATGTTTAACTTATGATTGACCAATCATGTTAATAAAATCTTGCTTAAAACAGAGGTTAGAAGAAGTATACAGGTAAGGCCACCATTAAGGAATTTAAAAATTCTGTGACATTTCTAGAATTTGGTGTTTATCAATGCAGAGGATTTCTTGCCTGGATGAGCAGCATAATCACTTGGTGGTCATGTTAAAAATATTAATTCCTGGTCTTCCCATCCTCTCCCACTCTGCCCCTCCAGCCTAAGTGTAAAATACACCTCAAAATATGAGAACCTCAGAGTTAAGCCAGAATAAAAAATGAATTTTTTATTGCTCCTCATTTGTCTCTACTGATTCAGAAATTGGGGATATAATGAATGATTATGAGATTCCTGACTACTATGGAGGGAACTTCTTAAGGGTGTCAATATTCCCATTGCTTAGCACAAAGTTTAGTGTGCATAACGTCCATTATATATTTATTGAATTGATAAAGTGAAGTAAAAAAATTAAAAAGAAAAGATAAAACAAGGTTCCGCCTTTTAGTAGCTTGCTTTCTCTCCTGGACATGGTGAGACGTATACACAGTACACAAATACATCCTTAAGTGCAACAGGTGACTCAGAGAGCAAGTGATGCACAAGTTCTAAGTTAGAAATTTGTGGAAGGCCTTGATAGATGTAAACTTGGACAGATAAAATGCAGATGAAAAAGCATGGCTAACTGTGGAAACAGCTAAGCCTAATGAGCAGTGATAGAAGTGAATTCCCAATTTGAGAGACAACATGGACCCAGTCTAAAGGGACTGGGCATCTGTTGTTAGAAGGCATTTGTTGTTAGAAAACTACCTATTGTCAAAATAGGTAGAAATTTGAATTTGAGGGTGGGATGTGTATATCATATAAAAGGCTAAGTTCATTTTTTGAGCGATAATTTTGGAAATGAGTAACTGAGCAAATATTTAGGAGACAGCCTTGAGAATTTCACATATACCCAAGAGCAGCCAAAGGGAAATTGCTAGCTTCCCAAAGCAGGCTTTTTTGGAGAGTGAAATAATGCAATCCGTTTTACCTGTGTATCTTGAGACAAAGTTCAGAATTACGTTATTTCTAATGAATTTTCATTGCTATGTATGTCTTGGTTGAAATGAGAATAAAGTGTCTTAAAATACAAATTGATGTGCTCTGTAATGTTTTTGAATCTCACACTCTGGGTGTTTCTTCATCTCAATGTCTCTTCCAGTTTTAACATCCACCATTTCACCTCTCATCTCTGGATCACCATTGACTGCTACCTAAGCTAACCACTCAATAAGATGACCCTCAGAAGGCACAAACTCAAATTTGCTTTACCACACGATATGAAAAACTAGCTATGTAGACTCTGCAAAGATTTTCTCTTTTGAAATTGAAATGAACTTGGGGTGAGGCTAAGACAGGCAGTTGCCTGCATATATGAGTTTCTGACCAAAATTGTACATTTACAATTCCAAGGGGGGAAAACATTTAGGGAAGAAAAGCAAACTCATTTTCACAAAAGTCTTATTTCTTTGCTATCACTGCCTTATCATATTTGAAAAGCTGATAATGGAGAAATTTTATTTCCTTTTCCATTTAAGTTAAACTAATTTTGTGACTCCGTTAAAGAACTCAGACTTTCCTCCTTGGCCAGCTCGAAGATTATGGCTGCACTCAGATAACTCTGCTCAGAGAGAAAACTCTAGGCACTTGAAAGAGATGCGTGTTGAAACAGAGCTCTGATGCAACCATGAACAATACAAATGTATAATGAGTTGTAATAGCTAGTGTCAGCCAGTGCTGGGGAGGACAAAACTCTAAAATGGTTATTTAAATCTTCCAACTTGGCTTCTTTGCAGTCATTTTTTAAGCAGTCCTTTGGATGTTTTTAAACAATTTTAAGTCATCTGTCTTCTGCAAAGAAGCCAAGAAAATAATAGCCTCTTCCTTAAAAAATGAAATAGCCAGTTGTTTACCAGTAAAATGAGTTTATTCAGAAACAGCAGAGAATTGTAATTAAGGGACAGCAGGATCTAGCAACACCATAGACAAGTCTAGAGAACAAAATAGAGGAGCAATCTTTTACTCATAAAAGGGGGAAGTTGGAAAGAGCTGTTATAAACAAAATGTCCACTGGAGGAAACACGGGAGTTGAAGTGTAGTGACTTCTCATTGGCTGAGTCTGTTGCTAGGCAAAGAGAAAAATCTCCCTTTTTAGTCGAGTAGTAAAATAAGCTTTTTCCTGTTGAGGGTACTCTTCTTCCTGTTGGAGTCTGGAAGGTGTGGTGAGTGATAGTTCATGGGAGCTCCCCCTTCAGGGCTTCCTGACTCCATTTTAAATGAGGTTTCCTTTATGTGTTTTCACAGTAGCAACTGATTACCATATAGTTAAAACTTATTGGGTTACAGGTACTGTATAAAGAGCTTTTTAGACATTATGTAATAGTCAAAAAACACACACACAGTCTGGTTAATGTTATAAAATAATACTTTTAGTGATGAGAAACTCATAAACACTACTGTAAAAAGCACTTCAGAATATGATAGTATAATGAAAATGAGCCAATGGTATTTTTTTCACAAATGTAAGGTGGTTAGCACAGCACTATAATAGGCTCTTACTGGAAGATGCTACTGATTTTCTATGTAAATATTAACTCATAGCATTTCACAGCCAAGAAAAGGCCATGGCCCATGACAGACAAATAAAGGACAGGTCCCTCACCAGCTTTTTTCATTCCTGTCCCACACTCATTCAAATGTATTTTTATTAAATATCTATGATTGCCTTTACATAAGATATTTAAATAAAGGAAGCCTTGGTCAGACATAATGGAAACAAATGAGGTTTATTCTTTTCCAACTTCCTATTAAGTTAAATATGTAATTGAACTTTTATTGTATAATCTGAATTTAGTGCTTCAGATGAGTTCTATAGCTGTCCCTTTTTTACTGGGCAAACCCCACTCTTTTACTGTGTGGTAAGTTTAAAGTTTATAAAAAATTTTTTTCAGAGACGTCTCTATTTGCATTGATTTATTAACAAAAGTATTGATCTTTATTGGAGAGAGGCCTCGTCCTTTTCAACTACCCTATAAAATAGGGGTTTGCAGGACTTCTATTAACAAGAAGTCTAAATTCCATCCACTAGTCCCAGTACTGGACTGGTACAATTTATAAGAAATTGTGTTACTTCATTTTGTAGCTGTACTTAAATATTTCTTCGTAATTGTTATTTTTCTCAGTAAGGAAATGTGTAATGTTAATCATTCTTTTCATTAAGAGAAAGTAACATTCATTCAACAAAAAAGACATAAATGACTATACTTGTACAACTATTTTATATACATACGAGACAAAAGATTTCCTTCTGAGAGAAATTATGATAACTTTTCTTTGTGTAGTACTGAAACACCTGAGGTATGTATCTACTTAAGAGACCAAAGTTGTGCAAATATTGTTTTATATTTACTGTTGTACACTGAATAAGCAAACCTGTCTAATTCCCCAATCATTATAAAATTAAAAATAAAGTTAAGTTAGTGATAAATTCAGGTATGTTTCTGACTCTAAAGTTCCTTTAAAGATTCTTGCTTATGCAAGGTACACGTGAAAATGAATCATAGTCACACCATTACTGATTTGTACCTGCCATTTATGATTACTTTTTCTTAACATAATTATGATTCAGAATGTAAAAAGCCACACAAAGAAAACAGGCCAGTTCTTATATGCATCATGTGTAACCAAGACAACCAGTTTTTTGTTTGTCTACTGGTTATGAAAATGCTTACTCGCTAAATGACTCTAATACAGCCAAACACTACCCCATAACAATTATTCATGTTGTTTAGTTATTAACTTACTTCTTGCAGAAAAAAAACCGGAGATTCTCTTCAGCCAAAACCATGGACCTAGCTTATATGTGTTTATATTTAGACTATATAGCATATAAGCATACCTGCAACTTTTTAGATCCTTTACCCTGGTTTAAGCTCAATTTTTTATTTTATCTTGTAACAATGACAAGAGCAAACAGCATGAGGAGGTGACTTACAATGTAGGTAACTGATATCTCTTAGAACTGGTTGAGTATGTAATTGTTGTGTATAAAGATGAAATATACAACAAATCAATGAAACAAAAACATCTAGTGGCATTGGGAAATTGTCTTTAGGATCAGGTGACTTAAAAATTATCATATGTCTCAGGGGTTTTTTAATGCTAATTATTGCACATTAATATAAAAATAAGTATAAAATAAGCCTAATAGCAGAAGGAGTTAATTACTCTCATAAATTTAATGTTCCCTGAAATTTTCTGCTCTTGTTCCATGATCCCAGACCTGGCCTTGATGGGGTAGAAGTATTCATATTCTAGGACACAAAGGAGACAAATCAATTTTGTATTTCTAAGAATTCACTCCTTCCCATACTTTCCTTTCTTTAGTCTCCCTCTGTCAGCTTAATTTCAATCTCTTTCATCTATGGGGGCCTAAATTTAATCCCTGTTACACTACAAAGGAGTCAATATGTGCTCTGTGCAATTTACAACATTTTTCAATGCAAAAATACAATTTGCATATTTTCTTTTTTTATGGCATTACACAAATGTCTTTGGTGAATTTTTTTTCCAGTCTTTTCCTCTTATTTTTATCCCTTGCTTTAGGGCTTGCAGTTATAAGTTAGATGTGAAAATTTTATGGTTCTCCAGTGTGAAAGATACAAATAAAATGCTGGTCCAACTTTAGAATCTTATTCAAAGAAGTGAACTTTTTATCCCCTTAAATAGCATGACGTGATTCAGAACAGGTGAGTTCTCTTTTTGTCTGTGCTCTGAGTTACTACAAATTTCCAAATTACAAAGAGCATGTATGGTAGCAACAAAATTTCCTGTCTCCTTAGCTCCCATTACTATTGTGGGCAAGAAGACTATAGGGTGAGAAGAACAAAAAGAGCAGATTCCTCTTTAAAACTCAAATATTATCAAAATGTTAACAGTCATCATTTTTGGTGTTTGATATTTTTCAGTGTGCTTTTCTTAAGCTATGACATTCTTCTCCATTTATCACATCATACTTGTCTAGACACCATATTTGTCTGAAGGCAGAGATTATATCTTAATTCATGTTGTGTAGCTGCTATAAATTTAAGGAAAAATTTACATTAAACAAAATTTTATTAACTAAATTGAATCTCTGCCAACTTTCTCCAGCCCACCTGGAGGGAAAGCCATCGCCAGCCAAATGTTGGGTTACGTTCAGGCCATCTCCCATTAGTTGGAGCACAACACATGGATTTAAGCAACCTAAGAAATTAGGGAAGGCCATCTTTGGCCTTCTTTGGTCAGTGGTGTGCCTAGAGCTTCTTTCTGCCTAGGCTTCTTCTGTTATCGAGGACAGTGGTTCCTCCGTGTGAGCCAGGGACAGACCCACAGGTTCTTTCCATTGTTAGCAAGCCTGATACACTATCAACTCTCAAAGGCTTCCTCTGGGAAGCTTTTTCATATTATTTCGTCATATTTGTCAGTCACTCACAGGATCCTGCCACCTGAAGAAAAATCTCAAAATCCCAATCCCTCTTTCAGTTTAAATATCAATGGGCTTGGGCTACTCACCCACTTCAATTCAGGGGACCAGCATCTATGCTCTCCCCTTTTTTGAACAACTCCTTTAAATTGTCTAATACGTTAGATAATTTAAATTATGAAAGTTCACAAGTTGAAATCTGAGTGCATCACTGTTTTCACACTTTTCCTATTACTAATAACTCATTATCTTTTGAATAATATAGATCTCCATCTTTTGAAATTGATGTCTTCATTCCTCCTTCCAATCTCCTATCAACTTTTGCTGACTCTTCCCAATTTTCAGAAATACTTCAAGCTTTCCATCCTTACATATATTAGTATTTGGTTCAAATCACCTCATATAATGGCAATGAACGAATGTGGGGATAGAGCCCCAAAAAGCAGTTTCCAGGCTCTCGGCCTCACATAGAAAGGTGCTGGCTCAGGTAGTAAATGGCCATCGACTGTGATCAAATGACCAGCAGCTGTGGCTAGTTGGCCATCAGCTGTAACCAGTTAGCCATTAGCCATGAATATAACTGCCATGGCTGGGCTAGCAAAAAAATGGGGGCTAGCAAGAAGATGGTGGCTGAGCCTGCAAGCGGCGCAGTGAGGGTTGAGAATTGTGTTGCTCCTGGTTCCTGTGTCTCCAACCCAGCCGCCAGCGAGAGTATAGTGGTATGACTCCCCTATCTATGGCTCCGTGGGTGTTCCTTTTTGGCCTCACCATATCCTGCATTCTTATGTGGGGAGCGGGAGCTGAGACACCCCAGGCCGCCCCGCACGACAACGAATAAAGCTAATGTTTAGCAAGCATTCATTATTGCAGTAGTAGGGTACGACTCATCAAAATTAATTTTAAAATTAGGAAAATAGGATAGCTGGGTGACTCAGTTGGTTAGAGCGCGAGCTCTGAACGACAGGGTGGCCGGTTTGATTCCCACATGGGCCAGTGAGCTGCGCCCTCCACAATTACTTTGAAGACAATGAGCTGCCACTGAGCTGTCAGAGGGGCTGCTGGATGGCTCAGTTAATGGAGCGCAAGCTCTCAACAACAAGGTTGCTGGTTCTATTCCCTCATGGGATGGTGGGTTTTGCCCCCTGCAACTAAAGATTGAAAACGCGACCAGACTTGGAGCTGAGCTGCGCCCTCCACAATTAGATTGAAGGACAACGACTTGGAGCTGATGGGCCCTGGAGAAACACACTGTCACTCAATATTCCCCAATTAAAAAAAAATTAGGGAAGCATGTCGCCAACCTCTTCACTTGGGGGCGGGAAATAACTTTATAATCATCACAGTGGTCAGGAAACACATTTTAGTATCTTCATTCCCAATAAGGCAGGAAATCAACAAATATTTCCCGATAGCAACTTCACTCCACTAAAAGGATCACTGTGTCTCCTATAAGGCAATATAATAATGTTGCCTTGGAAATCATCTCTACATGATTCTCATAAGTAGCATGATGAAATTCTGAGGAGATGACATTTTATATTTCTATGCTTGTCCAATGTACTCATACACCTTCCTGGTTTACCAGAAAGTTCCATAAGGGTGACAACTCTAATTGCTTTTTATACTCCTTTATTTCTCGCACTTGAAACAGTTCCTGGAAAGAACCTGTGTGTCTGTCCCCTGGCTCACACTGGGAAACCACTATCCTCTACAGCAGAAGGAGCCTGAGCAGAAAGAAGCTACAGAAGCACCACTGACCAAAGCAAACCAAGGATGGACCTTCCCTAATTCCCTGGGTTGCTTAAATCCATGTGTGTGTGCTCTAATTAATGGGGGATGGCACAAGAGTAATCCAACAATTGGCTAGTGATGGGGTTCCCTCTAGTTGGGCTGGGGAAGGTTGGCAGTGATTCAATTCAATTCATAAAAATGAAACAAATGTAAATTTTCTTGTAATTCATAGGTGTTCAATATGTATTTGATAAGTGACTGATTAAATGTGAATATGATCTATTATATATAATTTAATTATCTGTGGCATATTAATACATACTTACTAAATAGTTCCCATTCTCATGTAATCTACAACCTTATTCATGTTTTAAGAGGAAAATAATCAATTGCATGGTCTCCCAAACAAATATTTTCATCCTGCTTGAAAAAGTAACTGTGTTCCCAGATGCTGGAAACTTTTAAACATCTGGAATGGAAGTATATTTGTCATAATACACCAATGTATCTTCATGCTTAGTCATTCCACATCCTATTGATGCAGCAGCTTGTGTTTTGAGCACATGCCTGATATGCCCCGATCATAGGGTTTCTTGCACTGAGTAGAAAAACACAACACCTACTATTAAGGCTAAGCTAACAGACTAAGTGTTCCTTGAAGAAAGAGGCTGTGACTAAATTGAAGTGCTTGCCAGAGAGGAATAAGAAGTAGAAAACTTAGCTTTCACTGCCTAGGGGAGCATGATAACTGATAGAAGCAGAGGGAGATGGTCAGATCTGTGTGTCCTCATCTCCCCTCTTCAAAGGTGGAAATTCCAGAAAGGCAAATGTGTTAGAAACGCTCAGATAACACGGAGAACACTGAAGCACATGGCCTGTATTCTGAGGCCTCTGGAAGGAGCCAGCCTGGCGACATACCAATGAGGTGCAATGGCCTGGCCTTAGTGAAAGAGATTGGTGAGATAAGTAAGCTCCACGCAGTGCTCCTGCCCTCATGTCGTCTTCCTTGGCCAGAAGCTCTTAGAAGATGTTGAAAGAGCCAGGGGACTAATATAGGCTGGGCTGGAGTCAGGACAAAGAGTACGAGTGTACGAGGATGCTCAACTGCAATAAACATCTTGTTGTATCACAGTGGTAACCAGTACAGGCATCAATCTGGCCCACCAGGATCCAGAGGACAGCACTGTGTGCATCTTTGGCACCGTTATCTCTTCCCTCCATGAGCTCACATAAGCCCCTATATGCCCAGAGGCCACACTGTAGAGACAGAAATCTGAAAAACTGGACATTACCTTGCAAAAGACTGAATCATTTAAGAGTGATATAAGGAGCAGCAAGATTACTTCATCAGATCCCTGCCATGTCACTCACAGGTGGGACCTCATGAGGATTAGAATGACTCAGACATCCTCCCATTAAGCACACAGAGACATCGAGCAGAATGTGCTTATTCTTGACAAGGCAAAGACAGGGACCAGCAACCACTGCTTGCTTCAGTCTGGAGAGAGGAAAAAGAACAAAGAAGCTGGTACCCAATCTTCTGATTCTGTGGAGCTGTTTTCATCCTTGCACTCCTTTTTAAAACTGTCCTCTTTCAACTTGACAAGGTTTGACTGGCTGCAAACTGAGAGAAGTTTGAGAATGCAAGAGTGGCTCTGTGATGTCTTTGATTGTTGAAGTTTTTTTGTTAAGAAACACTGCAGCAGCTGCCTGCTTCTTACCAAAAAAACAAACCACAAAACCAAAATGCCATTTTCAACAACTGAATGAATCATTCCTTTTTCCTTTTTACTCTAAACTTCTTCTAAACCTAGTTACTGCTTGCTTGTATTGCTTTCTATCTTTCTTTTTCTTTTTTTTTTTAACATGGCACCTATAAGAACTTGACTGGGGCAAAAGAAGGGAGATATATTACATTTAGTTCTAATTAACTAGAGAAAAAATTAGTAAAGAAATAGATGATCTGTACAACACTGTAAACCATTAAGACCTAATTGACATTTATAACCCAATATACACCCAAGCTGCAGAATATACAAGTGTTCATGGTATATTCAACAGTATAGACCATATGCTGAGCTATAAAATAAACCTCAGTGTATTTAAAAGATTTGAAATCACACAAAGTATATTTTCTAACTACAATGGACTCAAACTAGAAATTAGTAACAATAAGATGTTTGGAGAAAATCTTAAGTATTTGAAAATTAACACACTTCTAAATAGTTCGTGGATGAAAAGAGAAATCACAAGGGAAATTAGAAAATATTCAAACTTTATGTTAATGAAAATGTATCATGAAAATTTGTTGAATGTAGCTAAAGAAGTGCTTACAGGAAATTCACATCATTACTGACTGTTGCATAACTTAGGGTAACTGATTTGAATCAGATTTTTCAAAGGTTCACTACTTCCTCTAATGTAGAGAAAAATGTCAGTGGAAATGCAGGCAAATCTTGAGAATGTATGCAATATGCATGTAAGAGGGACTTTTAAAATAAGTGCTAGGATTAAATGTAACAAATATATGGAATAAAACTCAAGTATCTCTGAAATATTGTTAAGTCAGTGAAAAATTGTGATATATCCCGATGTTTGTTTTTTGTAATGGCATGTAATGGAATATATCTCATGCATAAAGCAAAGTCAAGTACACAATACACAAATGAAAAACCCTACCTATTTACACAGCATGTAGTTTACTATTATTGTTTGGTACAAATATCCCCTTGTAGCCAGTACTATTTACATACTAAATTTACAGCACAAATCGAAAACTGTGAAAGTAGTATGCAGATAGACACAAAATGGAAATTCACTGGTTTAGACACTGAATTAAACTAAATGGAGAGGTGGATGGATTTTTCTGGGTCTAACAATTAATAAATACTGGTAATTTTTGTGACTATGTAGAAGCTTTTCAAAAAGGGCTTTTAGGGTGCCCAAAGTACTTCTCTGTGCTTCCTAATATTTGAATTCACAGATTGTTAGTGGATAAGTATCAGTTGTTAAGAGGGGATTTGGACATGTGCACGGAGCTTTCTATGCAAATTCATTAGCTAAATTATAAGTAGAATGCCCTTTTTCAATATTCAATATCAATAATGTACCCCTTCTATAAGTCTAGGTCAAATTGTTCCTCCGTCAGAAAGTCTTCCTTAAAATCCACTCCCCCTCCCCTAACAGAAAAGCTCTTTTCATGATGTTAGCTGAATTGTTGTCATGCGGGGTGTCAGGCGGGGTCTCATGAGGGGTCTCTGGTCCCGCTCCCCACACAAGAACGCAGGATGTGGCTAGGCCAAAAAGGAACACCCACGGAGCCATAGGTAGGGAAGTCATACCACTATGGTCTCACTGGAGGCTGGGTTTACACGACGTGCGACCTGCTGCCCGCTTTGCTGCCAACCGACCGACTCTCCTCCACTCTCCTCCTCTCTCCTTCAGTTTCCTCCTCTCTCCTCCTCTCTTCTTCAGTCTCCTCCTCTCTCCTCGACTTCCCTCCGTAGCCGCGGCAGTTATATTAGTGGCCAATGGCTCAATGGTTACAGCTGACGGCCAACCAGCCACAGCTGATGGCCATTTACTACCTGAGCCAGCACCTTTCCACATGAGGCCGAGAGCCTGGAAACTGCTTTCTGGGGCTCTGTCCCCACAATTGTCTTTTAGTTTATTACATCTTGTACTGTCTGTATCCATACTTCCCTTATTCCTTTTTGATATATAAACCTTTGATGTCAGGCACTCAAAGTACCTATCATAGTGACTTGTGCATAGTAAGTACCAACAGCATTTGGGAATGAGTGACAAACAAATATAATAATGGCAATTACTAACATATACTGACTTTTTTCCTGTAAGAAAAAAATACAATAAATTGAGATGACCGACTTCCTACTGTTCATTCTTATCAATCCTAAAAAGTTGTTCAGTTTTGTTGCTGCACTTTTCCATGAGAGCATCCACTGTCCCCACAACTCTGAGCTTCAAGCTTAAAAAGCTCTCTTAGCATTTGCCTAATATGTGGCATGGTGGAGGGCTCAATAAACTGCCAGCTAAGAGAGGTTTGTACATTTTTTTAATGGTTGAAAAAATAGCAATAATAATGTGTAATATGTGAACATTATATGACGTTAAAATTTCAGTGTCCATAAAGAAAGATATTTTTGGAACACAGCTATACTCATTTATTTGCATATTGTCTGTGGCTATATTTATGGGACAACAGAATTAAGCAGTTGCTACTATAGAAACTGTTTGACTCCTAAAGCATATTCACTATCTGGCTTTTTACAGGTCAGTTTGCCAGTCCCTGAGATAGTGAATTGAATCACGTCAATTGAATTGAATCACGTCAATATGCCATATCATATTTTCTCTTTCAACATTTATATTCTGTAAATCTGATAAAAATCTCCTAGGCACAATGATTTAGAATAAGCATTTCTGGGAAAGGACAATGAACAAGTCTAGTGATGCATATTCTTTTACTAGGCTACAGTGTCTACCTTATGGATCACTCTGTTTCATGACCTCTAAAGTCACAGTGCATTCTGGACAGCACTCATAAAAATATAGGGTGCAAAACTGGATTTATGTGATTTCATCAGCACTGCTTGAGTGATAATTTACTGTTCACTGTCCTACAGAGAGTAATAATTAGCATCATCTTGAAAACAAATCCGACACCATTTGTGAAGCACCTCTTTCCTTGTAGGTTCTCAATAAATATGAGTATTTTAAACATTTTTAAAGGCCTTAAAAATAATACAACAGTATTTGTTCTATATTAGTGTGGGGCATTTTGTGCTCTGTGGATGATGTGGAAGGATAATATGATTGTGAATTAAAAATGAGAGGCACAGATAAGAAAAGGAGGGCAAAGGACTAACAAATAGGAGTTGGGGGAGGGGGCAACATTTCCTTTTAACAAAGAAGCTATTCCAGAACAGAAATTGTTATTACCTGGTTGGTTTTTTTTTCAAAAGAAAAGAATGACTTGGTATGATTGTAATAGCAAGAATTCAAAAGAAAAGAAAATGGAATGTAGCTAAACTTTAACTGCTTTTTCTTCTTTAAAATCTTCTGTGGGGGTGGCAGAAAAGAGGCTGGAGAGAAAGGAAGATGTGAATTGGCAAAGAGGTTGTTCAAACCCAGCATCTTCCATGTGGTCGAGAGAAGTTCAAGAATAGTATGAAAATGTGTAAAAATCTCCCACACTAATATTTTTTTTAATGACTCTAACTGCTCTGAAAATGTCACTTATAGATAAGGAGTATTGAGTGTGAAATTATGAAGTAGTAATTTATTTGTAACACTCAGAATATTTCTAGGTAGAATCGTCAATTCCACATTGTCCATACGTTCTTTTTCTTAAGAGAAACACTCAACAAATCCATATGAAATAGCTATACATGGCACCCCAGTAGAGGATTTTACTCTTATCCATTCCGGTATCGTTAGTTATCATAGTAAATTAAACCTCAAACGTTCAGTCATATCATCGACTAGTGGCTTCTCCTTTCCTCTCTTCCTTCTCTGAAGGCCGTGCATTAAACTACAGGCTAGAAAAAAAGACCATCCCAGAGCCTTGTGAAAGGATGATGTGGTAGGCAGAATCTTAAAGTGCTACCTACCTCCCCCGCAACCCCAACCCCAAGGTTTCCCTCTTAAGCCTCAAGACTGTGGCTATGATGAGCTCTCAGGTCTGTGATTCTGTTTTGTTACACAACAAATGGAATTTTGCAAAGGTAATTAAGATTACTAATCAGTTAACCTAAAATAGGGAGAATATCTATTTGGGTCCAATTGAATCACAAGTGCTCTTCAAAAGCAAAAAGTTTTCTCTATCTGGTAGCAGAAGTCAAAGCCCTGGATAGGTTTAGTGTGAGAAGGATTCAACTCACTGTTGCTGCTTTGGAGTTGGAGGAGCGAGGTGAGAAGGAATACGGGCAGCCTCTGAGAACAGAGAGTGGGCCCCAGCTGACAGCCACGAAGAAGACCTCGGACCTACAGAAGGCATGGAACTGCATTCTGTCAACAACCTAAAGGAGTTTGGAAGTGGGATTCTTTATCCAGCCAAAACATTGATTTCAGCATTGAACCTGACAGTGTTAAATCCAGTTGAGCCCACCAGGACCTTTGACCCACAGAACTGTAAGATAATACTGGTAAGTGAATGTTGTTTTAAGCTGCCAAATATGTGCTAATTTATGATGCAGCACTAGGAAATGAATACAGACTGAACCACGTACTCTTAACTATTGATATATCAAGATGTAGACCTATGGGTGCAGGATGTGGATTTAAAGTGTCACCATGTAGACAACTGTCAGATGGTACTAAAAGACCACATCAGGATTTTCAATACTTTACAATACTCTTTTGAGTTCTGAGGGGGACGACCGCATGAAAGCAGACTGCTGACCTAATGTCTAAGATTCAAATATAAGGGAAATCTAACTGTTGATATTATTTTTAATGTTCTTTTATTCTGATTGGGAATAGAAGAAAATCTTTTTCTTTTTTCTTGATCTAGCTCTAGCTCTCAAATTTAGTGTACTATGCTTCTGCAAATGGAAATGAACCATTCTTTAAATGGTAATTTATTCTCCCTGAGGCATCAGGGAGAACAAATACTTTCCTGAGTCTTTTAGCTGTCTTATGGCAATATTGTTCATTGCATCAGTTTAGTAAGAATCTGTCCTCCTTTTTACCTGGACATCATTGGATAAATTGGTTGTGCAATCAAGACCACATGTGAAAGTGTCTTGTATGAGAATAAATCTCATTTCATTAGTTCTGATATGTCCACCATTAAGGAACAAAGGTTGTATTTTATAGGTGAAACAAAGGCCCATAAAACAGTACCAGAAAATTGGTCTGATACGCATTCTAGAGCCTACAGGCTGTAAATAATGTCACTCCTTGTCAGGCCATAGAGCTCATTGTGTTTTAGGGACCTTGAGGAGAAAATAATTTACCCAAATTTATAGATCCTACAGGTGAACTTTGCTGAGATGAATTTTTGGGGTTTAGTTTCTTAGCCTCAGAATAAAACAGTCAATAAGAACAATTAAAAATATATATATATGGAACAATAGAGACTATTGAAAATGAAATCTGAGATTCTTTAAAAATTTTTCACAGAAATTAATTTTCTGGTCTTGTTTGTTGTTCAACACTATTTGGCTGATCCCAGAAAGGAAGTTTATATGGTTATTAACACCTCATGCTACACCCACATGTCAAGATGACATGAGACCAGCCTTTTTGTCTCCAAAGAAGAAACTTTGGGGATTGTTTGTTTGTATATTTGTGAATTCAAGTCAATTGGAAAATATTTTCTGCTCCCTGAAAAGAACACGTTTTTGAGATCTGGACTGATAATTTTTTGGTATTTCTACCTCTGGAACCAGATTTAGTGTCATGTTTCCCTCAGTAGTGAGCGAAATGAATCATTGACACATGTTTATTCTATATTTGTATTAGAGTTATGTTTTCAACTTTTTGAAAATGATACATTATCAAAAATATAATTAAATCTACTTTAGGTTTCACTAACTTTTTTTTTTAACATTTACTTATTTTAAGTGTGTTTTTCAAATAGTTTTCCAAGTCAAGTAGTTGTTTCAATCTAGTTGTGGAGGACGCAGCTCACAGTGGCCCATGTGGGGATTGAACCGGCAACCTTGTTGTTAAGAGCACCACGCCCTAACCAACTGAGCTAACCTGCCTCACTAACTTTTTATAATTTTATTGTAATTGATAAATTTTAACTTTGGGATTTTACTACAACATATAGTTTAACTTTTCTTTTTAAACTACTGCCTTTTAAATCCTAAAGGAGACACTCTAATTACCTTGCTCTTGGTCTTTGACATTTCTGTAATATTAATTAAAAGTAAAAGATTACTTTTCTCTAAATCTACTGGTTGAGTTAGATTGTTAGTCTGTTTGAATATAAAATCACCAGATCTGTTTCTTGATAATTTATCATTTTTCTTGTCTTAATTTTGCAACAGTTTTTTCCAACCAGTAAATTCATTGCTAACTGTAATATCTCCATTCACTTCTAATCATTTTTACATTAGAGAAACCCAAGGGAGTATGCTTTTTGAGTATGATATGCTACTGTTTAGGAGCAACTGTAATTAGGTAAGTGAGAGCTGGTTTTAGTGAAAGGGGAACAAATTATGAATGATCTGAGTGTAAAATGTGGTCAATAGGAGCAATAGGTAAATAGAAGTATTAGAAATGAAAATATTTTTTTTATTTTTTATGGGGAAATGAGCTATTTTTAGTAAATTGCAGATGGGAAAAAAAGCGAAATGTATATATTTCACTTTACCTTTGGATTTCTTATAGAATGTCTTTCATTTTGATGTATATATCAAGTGATGTTACAGTATTTCAAATGACTTGAATACCTAGGTCAAATTATATTCTGTCAAAGTATATTTCAATTTTTCTTGCCTGTCTTATTCTGGAGAGAGATTTTGTAAGATGGATAAAATAGTTATTCTTGGTTAGTCCATAACTCTTCATGGCCATCAATTTTCTCCAGTGAGTCTTAGACACCAATCTATAATTTAAGTAATTACTATGGCATTAGCTTAATTACTTAGCCAGGAAACTCTTCCTAATCAGTTACTGACAAACAAAAACAACAACAGGATATGACTCCTTATTTTCATTCTAAAAGTAGCAATTAGATTCAGCAAATGACAGGTTAAAATCCTTTATTAAATGATCAATGCAAAAACTGAGATTCCTGTTACAGATGACAATGAACTAGTCTTTGCCAGATAAACATAAAGGAAGAAACTGCCATTACATAAAAACAAGATTTTTTACATCGTTTTCAAAGGAAATAATTTCATTTAGAAGTATTACATGTATTAACGGATATTCTGATTCATTGTTTTTACCTGAAGTCACACAACCATTTATTTGGTCAGTGTTCCATTTGAAAACACTTTAGTGTGTCAGTTTCTGCTTTGGATATTGGTAGACTGCATGATTAAAGTTGAGGAAAGTATGTCCTGAATATCCATGGAACCACGGGAAAAGAAAGTAGACTAAACTATGTGTATATCTGTTTTCTACATATAAATGTTCATATTTAATATACTCCTATGTTGAGAGCTAACATTTCCATCACTGTAAAAGCTCGTCTTTCTTGTCTATATATCATTTCTCAGAAGTGTAGACTCTATGACCCTGGGCAGGGTTGAAATTCTGTCTCTATAGTGGTCAGTCTGAACTAACACATGAAAAACTGATTGATTTGGTGGGTTTGATATGGTGGGCCATAATATTTTAATTCAGAACTGTTAGTGAGGGAAAGATGATGTATTTGCTATGGTTGTAGAGTAGAAAATTCATTATTATGCAGATGTGCAAAGATTGTGGCTTTTTATTTACTTATACCTGATAAAATTTTCCTAAGCACTCAACTCACTCAGTGGGGGTAGGGATCAAAACTTCAATTTGCCAGTTCAAGGTATATCTTTTATTCCAGTTTAGTTTCTTTCTAGTTAAGACAATTTGATTAGGTAAACACTTGGTCAATTCTAAGGTCAGCTCTTTATCAGACTACTTGTTCTATGCTTGCATCATGTATAAGAGAACATCTAGATGACGGGAAAGGTTAGGATCCTCATTGGAGGAGGCGGAGTGCCTCATGATGGTCTTTGTGCTGGTGTGGCTCTTGGATTTGCTATAGCTGATATCCTTGAGCATGTGGTTAGTCTGGTCCAGTCCATGAGAGAGGTTTTAAGTGAGGAGTGTCAAAATCAATGAAATCCATGGCTAAAAAATTATGGTTTGACTAATTTAGGACCTAATTGTTTCTCCATTAACTATATCCTATCTTGATCCTACATGGCACTGCTGATCCCCCATTTGTTCTGGGTGTGTCTCCCTGGTCTGGGTGCCCACCTCAAAATTCTTTGCTATAGGACTGCTTTGGTTTCTTCGTTGTAACTACCAGTGTAACCACTTCCCTCCACTGCTCCAGTGCTGTTACAACTCTCTTCCCTTTTCCCCAGTATCCGTGTGAGTCTGGCTCATGGTAACCTATTCCCAGGGTGCCAAGCAGGAGTTGGGGTGAAGCTTTTCTGCTTTGGGCTCTCCTTTCAACATAACTAACATCCCACCTTCCATGATTTTAATCCTGAGAGGCGTAGGCAGATCCTAATATACATGTGAAGGGTTGTTTTCTTTGCCTCTCTTTCCTTCCCAGTATCACCACTCCAAAGAGAAAGGCTTCTGCTCTTTCTTCCTTTCCAAAAGAAACTTGCTGGTGTCAGATCATGGGTTTCCTCTTCTCTGTGATCTATAATAAAACCCTGCCACCCACTTTGCTTAACCTTGTTCTTAGTACATTAATGGGAGCTAAAGAAACTTGTAAAATATTTTTTTCCCAACAAATTTTGATAGTTAAGCCTATTGAGTAGCTGAAAAATTACATTTTGGTTGTCAAAAGCTGAACATTTTCTTTTCCTTTGGATTTCTACTGAATCATCAAAACTGTCCAGAAGGCAAGTAGATGCCTCTGAAACCATGTGTTTATTCCTTCATTCAGCAAAAATTTATTGAGAATATATTATGTTCTTGGCACAGTTTCAGGTGGTTATATGGTAGAAGTTTCCACCTTCTTCTTCTCTCCCCCACACTAAGTCTCCTTAAACGGCTTTATTTTATTTTTTGTTTACCAATGGTAGAAGCAGAAAATAAATGACAGAGATAAGGAAGGAAGAAAGGAAGGAGAAGAATGAAACAAAGAAGAGCAACTGGAATTTTTGGAGGTGGGAAATTGGCTATTCTGCATGGGGGTGGGGGTGGGGAGGCCTCATGGAGAATGTGACTTTTGAGAAAAATCTGAGTTATTCATCCTATATGTGGGAAAAAGACCATTTCAGGCAGAGAAAAACAGCAAGTTCAAAGGCTTAAGAGCAGGAAGTGAGTGGGTCTGCTTGGAACAGGAAAGAAATAGGAGATGAGGTCAGGCAGGTAATAAGGTGTTAAAACATGCAGGGCCTTGCAGGTTAGAGCTGGACTTTGGTTTTTATTCTGGGTGGGTCAGGAAGCCATTGGAGGCTTTTAACTGAGGAATGACAATGTGAAGTAAGTTTTAACAGTCTGTAGGAGGAGAGCATGAGGGCGGGGGTAAGAAAAACATTGGAAGTTATTGTAGCAATACAGGTGAGGGATGATGGCAGCTTAACACAAGCCTCTTAACACAAGTAAGAAAAATGGCTAAATTCTAGATATATTTTGAAGTTAGAGACATCAGGATTTAATTTAAAAATAAACAAACAAATGAAATAAAAACAAACAAACAAACAAAAAACAGAAGTGGAAAGTAAGAGAAAGGAAAGAATCAAGGATGGCATCAAGATTTTGGTACTGAACTCCTGAAAAATGGATTTGTACTGAACTGGACAGTAAAATGAGTACCTTTGAGGTGGCAGGCCTATCTTGACATGGTAAGCTTGAAAAGTCTATTAGACATCCAAGTGGAGATGCTAAATCTGCAATTCTGTCTGTAGATTTGGAATCCAAGGGAGAAATCTGGGTTGGAAACATAGTCTCTACATTACTACCATGTTGCTCTTAATTTCTTACTTAAGTGTAATGAAAGCTGCTTTATTTGACAGGAAGGAAACAAAAACAGAACAAATGGAAAGAAGTCAATGGAATGCCTGAAAACCAAACCTAAAATCTAGGTAGTAGATTTTAATGAACACTTAAAATCCTTCCCCAACTCCAAAAGTTGAAGTAAAAAGATTACAGAAGGAAATTATTCCATAGTTCTTAATAATTGATAGTATTCAGGTTATTTTTAAGTTTCAGTTATCTGCATGGCTTGTTCTTTCACCTCCTTCAAGTCATTGCTCAAATATTTCCTTCTTAATGAGGCTACTCCGTAGTTAAGTTTCCACCTTCTTCTTCTCTCCCCCACACTAAGTCTCCTTAAACGGCTTTATTTTATTTTTTGTTTACCAATAGTTTTTACCTCTTTCTCAAATGCATGATGTACTTATTTATGTCTATTCATTGTTGCACTGAACACAGCTTGCGCACAGCTTTCAATCCTGCTGACCTCACCTGTGATTCCAGCAGTCACTTGTTCCCTGACAGCTCTGACCAGCTTCATTCAGTAGCAGCCTGACAGCACCTCATCTCTGACCCACCTCTTAAATTCCTGCCTTTGGATACAAAATCAGTGTAAGCAGAGAGTGCAGGAGTTAATCCTGCCAGGCTCCCTTTGGCCAGTGGGAGGTGGGCATTTTCTTCCCTCAGACAGATATTCCTGGATGCTTTTCACAAAGCATCCGGTGGGATAGGGCACTTAGTCAGAGTAGTGACCAACTGATTGTATCCATTAATTAATTTTCCCACTATCCTTCTTTCATCCCCCCTCTTTCCAAACTACTGAGATCATATTCCTAAATTAACCACTTACACTTAATTAAGCCCTGATCACGGGCTCTGCTTTATGGAGAATTCAGGCCAAGAATTTTTTTTCCCCGTTTTTTTACCACTTCAGCTGCCCAAGCTGATATATCTTCAGCATCCAGAAGATTGTCTGGCATATGACAGACTTTCAATAAATATGTGTTAAATTGAATATAATTTGGTTTTCCAATTACTAAATCAGATAAGGATTACGAATTTGGGACTTCAATGCCAAAGTGCAACTCTCAGAATGATGTATTACCCACAGATCACTAAATAGACTATAGGGGAGTTCAAACCTGTCTGGCAATAGAGAACAGGGCTGAAAGGGCCTACATGCAGGAAGCATACTGCTTGGGCTGTGTGTCGGTTACTACCTGCAATTTCCTCATGTCTAATGTGGGGATAATAATAATCTCTAGCTCACAAAGTTCTTGTGACGGTTAAACATAGGACAGAAATGGGATGTAGTAAGTACAACATACATGTTTGCTGCTGTTATTGTTATTATTATATTATTGATTCCCACCACATGTATTTTGGAGACTCAGCATAAAACTAAAATAAGTGGACGTTGCTTGAGTTTTAAAGAAATCTAACCAAAATTTTCCATTTTCTCATATTTTAACTATTTTTACTCTCCATTAATATTTATTCTAATAAACAATTGAACACTATAGAAATAAAGTTCCATAATCTGTTCCATTGCCGCAGTCCAGGTAAGGTGTCATTTTGTTCACTTGTTTGCTAATAACATCAGCCAAATTTGTAAATGCATTAATTCATGATCAATATTAAAATGTCATAATATCCTAGCTTATCTTTGGACTTCGACGCAAGGAGCAGATAATATCAACTTATTTTGCTACTCTTAAGCTTGTGGCAAACCATCAAACTAAGTGTCAGAATTCTGAAATCTCATCATGTGTGAAGCGGGGATTGCCATGCCTACCCCACCATGTTTGAGACAGAATTAAATGGCATAATGATCATGAAGCGGCCTAGCAGATGTTCTGGCATGTAGTTGAAAGGCAATACCATTCATTGAAATCAGTGCTAATTGGAATGGCACTAATTGAAATCCTATCCATATCCTGCTCTTCTCTGAGCCTGGCGCTGTGATTTTTCTTTAGAAGACTTCAAACACGATGTTTTAGCCCTACAAATGTCTTGTTAGTACTTGGCAAGTGGCACTCACTTTCATAAAAATAAATGTTCTGGCGATGGATGTTAGGCATTGAAACGTTTTCATTGGCCATAACATCACCAGTTACAAAGGTATTTCAGCTGCATTTTAATGTATAATTTAATTTAGTGGGTCATAATGAGAATTACTAAAAGCAACCTAATCTGCGTTCTTTGACTTCTTTTAACTTGGTGCTATGTGCTGAGCAAATGGGGTCATTAAGCAAGCTGCTTATAACCCATGTTACCTTGATTCAGAGACAAAAACTAACCTGTGTCTTAGAAAGTTTAAACTTATAATATACGCTGAGTGTGATTTTTAAGGTAATAACTATAAGGTGATGAATGGAACACTAGACTTTGTGTTAAGAAATGAATCTCTAACTGAATGACCCAGACTTAATCCTCACTTTGTACGTCTATAAAATATGTGATTATGAGAATGTAGAGGAGATTATAGCAAGTATCTCCTATTTCCTCATTGGTATTTATGTCAAAAACACTCCACAAGGAAGGTCCTATATACATTTGAGACAGTATTACGTTAGCAGCTGGGAACCTCAGAGTGAGAGTCAAAGACTAACAGTACTTCCGTGAATATGAAGGAGACAAGAGGACTAGTTTTACTCCAGACAGCTGCCAACTTGAGGATGTGTCACAAATACTCTTTGGTGATTTATGAACATTGTTATATACCCAGCTTAGCACTTTTACTGCTTCTAGGTTAAGTGCCAGGAGCTCATGGGATCTGTAACCTCACATATAATAAAATTCAAAAAATGAGAAAAACATGATTTCCTACCATTCAGCTGTCTAATATGAATTTATTTATAACCACTTTGACTCCTGAAACCATTTAGTCCTAATCACATATTACAAGTGAGATAATTTAGCATAATAAACTGAGGAATTCAAAAGAATTCATACTAAAGTTGTGCCTTTTTACATCAGTGTTAATTAAGTGCCTGAGGCAGAGCAGGTACCGAATTAACTACTCTAGTCAATTCCTGTGACTTCATTTAGGGAGAAATGATTATCTCTAAGGTAAACCAAAATACTAGAAGAAAACACATACTTTTTTAAAAGGTGTTTCCGAAGCTTAAAGGAACCAACATTTTACTGAAATAGTTTACTTGAAATAATACTAATAATTACTGAAAAGAATTGTGTCTGTATAAAAGATGTCACTCAAATCATTTTCAGAATAACTCTTTAAAACTATGATTCTAGAATCTAATTATTCCTTTCTGCCACCTTAAGAATGCATTTCGGTAATTTGAGGCTATATGCAATGTTAACATCTAAATGACCAAAAATCCCAGAAATGGAGATGAAAGTATTAATTCTAAAGTGCTTGGGATTATCATTCTTCAAGGTGTTTCCTGCCCAGTTTTAAATGTCTGGTGCTAAAAATGATAAGCAACAATTCGTCAAAAGACTGCTTATGTTCCTTACTCCATTCTTCTCAAAGTGACAAAGTGCCTTGATTCCAGCAGCGATTCCCCAGTCTGCTTTGGCATTTGGTTTCCATTGTGACCGTTAACTGCTGAAACTGAGCCCAGAGTGAATGATCACATGATTTAAACATTGCAAGTGATACCAAAGAGGTAAGTTAATTTCTCTCTCTGCCTCTAGGAAGTGCAAACAGTGCCCAAATATTTCCAGAGGAACAATTTTGCATCCTAATGAGTGAAAACTAAGGAGTGGGAATTTCCTTCAGAAACTACTTTGCATACTTTTGGACTATTTGTATGCTAATGCAGTTAGTGTACAAGGGTGCTATCTTCCCGGCACAGCCAGAGTAGCACATGACAAAGATTAGGCATCTAGCTGTTACAGATTCATTAATTTGCCTGAGAAAATTCCTTTTATGGATTAAACAACCCCATAGAATAGAAACATTTTTATACATCTTATTTTATGTGAATAAACATTCCTAATCTCAGTATTTTTCCATCTCCCCATCACCACCGCCTTCAACTTCCGTTTTCATTCTTTCCTCTCTCTTTTTTATTTGGTCCGCTTTCTCCCTGGCTAAACTTAAAGTTTAGCTCACTACCTGGCAACATCTTTCCCCTGACCTTTGATATTCTATGGGATGCCAAATTCTGTAATGAATGCCTCAAAAAATAACTTCTGCATTGCTCTCTCTTTTCCATCCTGTTGCTACTATCTTACTTCTATTTTGTATTATGTTCTGCTTAAATTAGTCTTCCTACTCTTCTTCTTGCTTTGGTTCCTCTCCAGCTCCCAAGTATATCTTACGCAGTGCTGCTGAACTGGTTATCATAAAGCACAGCTCGGACTTAATCCTGCATCAAAACCTTCAGTGGTTCCACGCTGTCAGTGGAGGCTTTCGACATCCTTGACCTGGCTCTTACACCTCTCTATGCTCCCATTACCAACACTCGTCACCCAGCTCCAGCCGAACTTTTTGGCTTTCCTATCCACTTTTTCTCTTTCACGTGGACGAGAGTCGTCGTAAACTATACATTTCCTGAACACACTCTAAATTTTCTTGCATATTTTTTTCCCAATTCCATGTCTTTGCAATCTTCTTTCCTTCGTCTAAAATTTTATTCTTCTAATATTTACCTATTGAAATCTGATTCCCCCTTCAATTCCTAATCAACCAACCAACCAACCAACTAGTCGACCAATCAAACTCTAATAGCAGCTACAGTTTACTGTGTGCTCCCAGCATGTCAGGGCCACACTGAACATCCTAAGTACATAATTTCTAATCCCTACCCACCTACTAGGAAGATATTATTATAACTGTATCACAGGTGAAGAAACTGACATTTAAGAATGTTGGTGATTTCTACTCTAGGCTGCACAGCTAATAAGTGGTATGTGGCACCTTCTGGTAGTTACCAACCTAATATTTTTTCTTGCTTGTTTTCCCTTTAACAGAACCCTGATTATTATTATTGTTGTTGTTATTATTATTATTATTTTTGTTTTGGAAGGGATTTAACAATATGACAAGCTAAAACAAAAAGAAAACAAAAAAAACCCTGCACATCCCAACTTCCCTTATAGCAAGGAGTGAGATTTTTAACATCATTCTAACGAAAAAGACAAAAATAGGAGTCTGTTAGGGATTTTGACAACTTTTTGTTTTGCTTGTCTGTACCATGTCTCTTTCTTCCTTCTTAGTAGGGCTGAGATGACTGGTGAAGAGGAATTATCTTGGGACTGTCAGGTTGAGAGATCAGCACTAAGGAAGGTAGAACAAAAAGATGAAAGAACCTGAGATATTGATGGTACTAGGAGATACTGCACTGTCACTCATCCAGAAATTCTTGTTGGTTAAAGAGACTAAATTTCGATAACTTATACGTTGAGTTTTCTGTTGCTCATAGCTGAACACAATCCCTAATTGGTGCGTGATGGAAATGGCTTTACTATTTAGATCTGTGTCACTTGGATTCTTCTTTAGACTATCATCACTGCCTCCTTCATAGAGCAAAATAAACCTTACCTGAATGTCCGGAAATAAATTTTTCAGAAATAAATTTTTCTTTTTTCTGTACTCCCCTAAAATTCTGGGATACTTTTAAGGCCCTATGATTTCCTCTTTGTAATTGGAATTTTTATTGTAGGTTGTAAATTCCTTAAGAACAGCCTATAAATTTCATCCCTCCCTATATGAGATTTTTAAAACATCTAAGAATGTTTACTGCATTGAATTAAAATCCATAAAATTCACTGTATTGTTTTCTATTATCTGATTCTTCTATGAATTATTATTATTATTTTTTAAAGATTTTATTGGGGAAGGGGAACAGGACTTTATTGGGGAACAGTGTGTATTTCCAGGACTTTTTTCCAAGTCAAGTTGTTCTCCTTTCAATCTTAGTTGTGAAGGGTGCAACTCAGCTCCAGGTCCAGTTGCCGTTGCTAGTTGCAGGGGGCGCAGCCCACCATCCCTTGCGAGAGTCGAACCAGCAACCTTGTGGTTGAGAGGACACGCTCCAACAACCTGAGCCATCCAGGAGCTCAGCGACAGCTCAGCTCAAGGTGCCATGTTCAATATTAGTTGCAGGGGGCAGAGCCCACCATCCCTTGCGGGACTCGAGGAATTGAACTGGCAGCCTTGTGGTTGAGAGTCCACTGGCCCATGTGGGAATTGAACTGGCAGCCTTTGGAGTTAGGAACATGGAGCTCTAACCGCCTGAGCCACCGGGCTGGCCCTTCTATGAATTATTTTTAATCTTCTTTAAATTTGATGTGAACATAAATGTAACCCAAACCACACTGGTTTGAGCTCCCATTGAATCTAGTAGAAACCAGCATCTTCAGCTCTTTCTGCAAGTTTCTCGGTTTATTGCCTTTGAGGTGCTTGTAAACAAGCCCCTCCAGTTGGTGTTGGGCACTTTTGCTTGGCCATCTCATTTTCTCCTTGAGGAAAATGAGGATACTTCTGAGAACGCCACTCTCCTATCCAGATTTGGGGGAGGAAACGCTGCTTTCACTACTCCCTTACTCCATACGGTGGACAGATCTTTTTCTAATTACCCATTACACAACTGAGACCAGGCTATTACTTTAAAGGAAAGATCAATAGTAGAGAATAACACAATTGAAGGAAAACAGAATTTTACAACTATTCTAGGTCCAAACCCATTGGCTCCCAGCTTTTTCTTTCCTGGCCTCCACATGCCCATGGCAGTTCACCCATCTCTCCCACCTGCTACCAAAATGTCCATGGCTCTGTAAGGCTGAGAGTCCAAACAGACCATCAACCCCAGAGAAAAACCAAATATCTTTTTTTTTCCTCACCTCATCATAAGGCCTCCTTCCCCTACACTTTTTCCCCTCATTTCCCATGATTGACAGTGGAAATATTCATTTCTTTTAAGGGTCACCCATGCCTTACCACAGTGAGACTGTGGTCCTATTTTATCACAGAATAACTCAAATTTGGTTTGATTTGAGTTATTCTGATAATCTGCAGAAACGATATGTGAATACAACTTGATCATAGTCTGCGTATCGTGGATAGTTATATTTTGGATATTGTATATTATAATTCGTTTCCAAAGCCGTTAAATTTTGTTAAGAATACTCTAACATTGTTATTGTCATTTTTTTTCAATTGCTGGTGACACTGGGATATTGTCACTAATTTCCACAAATAAGAATTGAAATTTTAGAGTGTGGTGATGAAGTCTTGATTTCAAGTGATTTACGGAACTGGGAAGTGAATACAGATAAATTTTATGTAGTTTGTAGAGCAGAAAAGGAATGGGTATCAGGACTAGAGTTAGAACTTGAGGGACCAGGTTTATGCTATACAAACATGAAGAAAGGAAGAGAATGAAAGAGAGAAAGGAGAAGAAAGAAGGAAAGAAGAAGAGAAAAATATAAAGAGAAAGACCTTTCCAGTAGAAAATATTAATAATTACAATTGATTTTGGCAAGATTGAACATAAGTCACATGTGTAATATCCTGGCATTCTCATATGCAGTGTACAAGTGGTGATCTGTGGTCATGAATAAGAAAGTTCAACAGATATGTCTTTGAAGAGAAATTATTTAGGAATTAAGGTGGAAAACATTTAAAATGAAGTATCTCTTTAGGCACAAGAGCAATATAATTAAACCAGGTTCTCTTAAACATGGCCTACACCATGTATCTTCTCAATAATCTGTTGGTCAGCTTTATAATTTTGTAATGTTTTATGATGCTTTATTACCAAACTGAGATAGCCTTTGATAACATATTCTGATTTTAAACTACTATAGAAGATGTAAAATATGTTATTTTACATCTTTTTAAAAATGGAACACTACACATGTGCCCTACAGCACTGAGACTGATGCAGTAAGAAGATGCAGAGCTATTTGGCCTTGGGATTCAGTCATTAAGAGAGAGCTGCCAACTCTGAGTAGCCAACAGGAGAGCGTGTTTGCTTCACTCTTTACTGGCTTCCAGCACAAAGGGGAGATTGTCTGCAGCCTCTGTAATACTTAAGGTAGTTCTTCCCTTTGAGAACAAGATCGTCATTAGATATTTGGTTCCTTCTTGAAATCTTAGGTGATCAAATAGACACTATCAAGGAAGCCAGTAAAGAAAATAAGTTGAGTAATACATTTTAATGATGATTTCAATAGATGAATTCATAATGATAGTTGGCAAGTAGACTTTCTTGGTTGCCTAAATAATACATGTGATCAACTCTACATTCTTTCAAATCCTAGAATATCTTATATTTTTGGAGGTAAGTTATTTCAAATTGAATGATTCTTAAATATTTAATTTATATTTTTGAGGTCTTTGGAATGTATCAATTGCCATGAAGAATATAATTGATTTGTAAGATTTAATTAAAGTCATATGAGCACATCCTGGTATTCTTAAATGCAGTGTACAAACTTCTCTGTGCTCATTGATAAAAAGAGAAAGCTCAAGAGAGATGTCTCTGAAGAGAAATTATTTGGGAATTAAAGTGGAATATGCAGTTGGATGCCTTAGTGGATATCAAAGGAATATACCCATTCTGCCCATGGAAGGAACCATTTTGTCTCTCTCCCTCTGTTTTCTTCTTCCGTGCTAGCAGAAAACCCCGGATTATTGCAAAGTCTGCTTGTTATTCCTTAGTAACTGTCAATGCTTTCTGAGAGCCCTTCTTTTAGCAGGAAAGTGGTCAAATGGACCTTGGTTAATATTCTTACTCCTCTCCTCCCCACCTCTCAAGCTCTGCTATTAATTAATTAATTAATTAATTAATGCTAAATTATTAATGCTAAATTGGCATCTATGCTATCTTAAATAGTTCAAATCTTACCAGCTGAAATTTATTTGGTTAAATGTAAATACTGCTTCCCCGTCCCCCACCCCAAATACTACTGTGAAGTACACGAGTGCAATATACCGTAGGAGAGGTGTATTAATAGTACCTAAAAGAAAAGATTGTATTTTTGACACGTCTCTGTTTTTCCTAATATAAGCAGCTATTATCTTTATAAGAAAATTTAAGTATTATTTAAAATTATTTTGAAAGCTCATGGAGATAAAGTATCGCCCAAAATGCCCTGCCTCCAAATGTTCATATAATTCAGTGACTAGTGCACTCTAATCTTTGCCGATTTGTTCCGCTGTATGTACTCTATGAATATTCTATCATTCGGTATCTAGCTGGGAAACAGAAACTACCCCCAATCTTTCAAATAGAGGAAATTAATACACAGACTTGGTCACCCAGGTGATGGAAAATAGAGAAGCTAAACAAGGGTTCATCAAGGCAACCCAAAGAAGCTCTAAACACCCTTAGACTGGAAAGACAACAGGTGGAATGTGTGCTGACCAGAAACCAGAAGCTGGACTCAGATTGGAGCTTGCACCATGATGAGAGATGGGCCAGTAATTGCTGGGAGCAAAGTGTTGGGGTGGAGTGCAATCTAGCAAGAACTGGAGCCATGGAGGTGACATGGGCACTGTCAGAGTTTCCCTAGGACACAAGGAGAGAAAGGGAAAAGTATCCTAACTTCTTCTCCCTGTAAGGAACTGTCATGCAGGGACTCAGCTCCCACTCCCCACACAAGAACGCAGCATATGGTGAGGCCAAAAAAGAACAACAACAGAGCCATAGGTAGGGGATTCATACGACTATATTCTTGACGGCAGCTGTGTGGGAGATACAGGAAGTAGGCTCCACACGATGCGCAACCTGCTGTCCGCTTCTCTGACAACCAACCAACCCCACTAGCATAGCCACGGCAGTTATATTAGTGGCTAATGGCCAACTGGTAACAGCTGATGGCTACCCAGCCACAGTGGATGGCCATCTGATTACAGCTGCTGGCCATCTAATAACTGAGCCAGCACCTTTCCACGTGAGGCCGAGAACCTGGAAATTGCTCTCTGGGACTCTGTCCCCAGAGAACACTCTGTTAAGATAACAAAATCTGGCTTGTGTCTTTCAAAGGCTCCTTCTGTGTTTTGATTCAGCCGGCAGGTATCAGCCATGAGCTGAACTAAATTTTGTTTAATACAGACATTCATAGTGCCATAAAACCAGAGTCAGTAAGTAGAACAACTGGCTCATCATAGATCAGATAATATTTACCAGTAAAAGTAAAGCAAGGTCATCTTTGTATCTCATTTTTACATTATAATGTAAAATGTAACAATATAATTTGAATTCTGGAAGACTTTGACTTACGCACTCCCATTTTCCACTCTGTAACGTAGAAAATAGAAAGTTAATAACAGCTGTATTTATACTTTCTATGTGTAAAACTCTAAGAACTTTACGTGTATTAATGCTTTTAATTCTCAAAACAACCTCATAAGGTTAAGTACTACTCTTAGCCCATTTTACGGAAGACACAGTACAGAGAGGTTAGCTAATAGGCACACTGTTAAATATAGATGACATGGTTGTATTTTGGGGTACTAGAAGCGGCCTTTGTAATCAGCTCTATCACGTGATTATTGCTACAAAGAAGGTCCTCAGATTAAACTCTTCTAAAATGAAACACTGTTTTCTTATAGCCACTGCCCACATACCAGCTCCTTAAACCAAGCTGCCATCTTCTCTTACTTGCACCAGTGGAATCTAGACTCATTTCCTCATTCCCATTTTTGTCCTCTGCAGAGCTTTTAGATTAACCTTTTAAAAGCACAGCTTCATTTCTCAAAGACCTCCAGTGGTTTTCCATTGCTAGTTGGTAAAGTCCTACACTACTGAAAAATTTTGTGCCACCGGTTTTTAGCAGATAGGCATAACCCAGTGTGTTTGGAATGCTTTTGCTTTCCTAGTATAACTGGGCAGCCATTTATTTACCTACCAGTCTCTTCTTGAAGGAACATTGTCTTCACTGCTCTGATATGCAGAGGCCATAGGCAAACTCTGTAAGTGAGACAGAAAAGTCATCCTGAAATTATTCTCACCTCCTGCTTACGAGAAGAACATTGATCCTTAGGCAGTGGAAATCTCCAGAATCTCTTGTATATTAGACTCAGCTCACCCCTAGAGACCCCCTACTGGAGGGTCTGGCACAGTGACAGACATTTTGTAATGTCTGTCAGTGGTGCTATTTGTTTTGGCTTTTCCTGGGTAAATTTGGTGGGCCGCCAGAGCAATAAAGGGTACTCCTCCTATTAGAGTTGGGAGAGGCAGCTAGGGTGAATCTCTAAGCAGTAGAGAGGAGTGTAGGGCAAAGGAAACTGGCCAAGGACACATATGAGTTAAAAGTCACAACTTGCGTGCTTATATTTGAACAAAGAGCAAATCTGAAAGAATGCTACAGCAGGCCTTAACATGCTGGGAGAAATGCATGGTCCCCGGGGTGCTCGCTCTACGTTTCATCCCTGTGGCAATTAACCACATCAGGATTTCACCCTAAGTGCTGCTCTTAAGTAGCAAACTATCTTAGGTGTTTCGTATATGTGATTAATGAATATGGGGCAGTGTGAAGAGCTTGGCACTGTCTTTGGCCCATCTAGTTGCATTCATATTTCTGAGAAATAAGAAAGAAGATTAATTAGTATGTAAATCTAAGGAATGTTACTGGCTGATAAAAAAAGGGCATGAAAAATATCTTAGGAAAAAATTTATGTTTTCATGGACTAGTTATAAGTGATCAAAATTACTAGAATAAGGTTTTGTTTTTGTTTTTAATTGCTTCACAAAGTTGGCGAAGGTGGGCTGTACATGATGACTACAACTAGAATCGTGTTATTATTAATACTTGTTTCCATAGTTTAGTCTAAATAAGTGGCCATAGTTCTTTCTCAGACTTCACTGTTAGTGAATTAATATTGAGTCCTGTGGGGTCTGTAAAAGAACTTTCA
This sequence comes from Rhinolophus ferrumequinum, assembly GCF_004115265.2. Classification (NCBI taxonomy): domain Eukaryota; kingdom Metazoa; phylum Chordata; class Mammalia; order Chiroptera; family Rhinolophidae; genus Rhinolophus; species Rhinolophus ferrumequinum. The sequence goes on along the minus strand of NC_046291.1, from coordinate 58,203,266 downwards.
TTGCTTCAGACTTTATGCAGCCAAAATAATTATTAAAGACATTTCAATCTGCTGTTTTTCAGTTCAAAATTCATAATTACTGATTTTTCTTGCTTTGACTTCATGCAAGACATCATTAATTACATGTGCTATTAAAATTTTAACTCTCCCTTCAAATACTCATTAATGTGTACATGTGTATTTAACTATATATGTGTGTGTGTGTATATATATATATACATGCACACATACATATTATTACATATAATACATATGTAATAATATATATTATTTATATATATATATTATACATATATTTTATATGTATATATATATTAATATGAATAAATAAAAACTAGCTCTTAGGTAAAGAAAAACTCATTTGTTTTATTGTAATTTGCATTGCAAGACATCACAATCTAGTACCTCACAAATATTTTTCCTTCTTAAATCATTGCCTGGAAAGTAAGTTTGTCTCACTTTTTCTATAAACCTAAAGTTGTAGAGGTCAAATTTTGTAGATGATACAAAAGACTTTCCTCCATGAACAATTACAAGCTCATGTGATTGGAAAGGTCTTCAAACAATGACGAAGTTCAGCCTGAATCCAGATGGGTCCACTACACACTGACAGATTCTGTTGTTCAGAACCTCTGAGACAGACTGTCCAGAACCTCCTTCTCTGGTAGCCAGTCTCATGTTAAATCATCCTGTTGTTGTTTGTTCTATAAAATTTAGCTGATGTCTCATTTCTATTACTAAGAATTCTGCCCATTCTTGCTATGGTTTTGCTCTTGGGAGACAGAATAGCTGGACAAAAGTGATAATGATTACTGAGTGAAAATTGAATGGGAGCTAAAGTTTGGTGACGTTTTGCTATTTTTGATATTTTAGTGTTTTTTGAATGTTGATATAGAGATGCCACATGTTTAATTTACTTTTTAAAAATGTAAAGGAAGAATAATTGTGGAACCTTTTCTGCAAATGACTAAAGTTTTTACATCAACACTAAGTCGTTATTTATCTAGTGTTGATATGAGAACTCAACTATTTTCTCAGAAGAAGTGCTCTATTTCTTAAATTAGCTCCATAAGTCTCTACATTCTTTCCAATGGATTAAGATATGTTCACATTTGAAATATGAGGAATGTGGAATTGAAGTCAAATGTACTCAACAGTATGTAAAGCACTTTCTACACCAAAGGCTTTCCTTAGATCTGTGATATTAAAAGCAGTGACTAAATATGTAAAATGATGGCCAGATTATGATAATACCGTAAGTATAAATCTCAAACATAAATCATTACTATATTGGTGTTTGCTTTTAGGGAAGACAAATATTAAGTTTTTATATCTTCTGTTTAATGTTCAATCTGCTTATATAAATAGATATTCCTGTTTTGATTGGGGGGTTTTTCATGTGAATATGAATTTTGAATTTCTACATGTAATATAAGTACCAAAAAATCTTTCTCATGGCCTAGTGATGTTCATTGTGAAATATCTTGCTTAAGTAGTTAATGAACACATAGTTAAATAAACCTACATTCTTTACTATAAAATACCATTTATTTAGCATATATGTATTATGCTCTGTATTAGACAATCTACTAGTTGAAGGAAGCATAGCTTGTGATTTTCAATATAAACAACCATAATCCAGAATTTTTTCTTTATAGGCTTATGGAGGCGATGTCTTGAAAAATAATCTAAAAAAATTATGCAAGCTTACATAGTTTAAGAAGTTTTGCTTGTAAACATTTCTATTTTCTTTACTCTTATTGTGTTTAAAATTTATCATTATGAAAACAGAATGTCCTCATAATAATAATCTAAGAAAATATAGACAAGTAGAAAAAAAATTCCAACATAAATATAATATTTTGGTGTATTTCCTTTCAGATGTTTTATACATAGTTTTAAAATGTTTATAATGTTTTATAGTCGTAGTTTAGAAAACTTGGGGAAAAAAATTAAGTTAAAGTGAATTTATTCACCATAAAAATGTGTGTCAATTTATTTTGATAATTTGAAAATGTGTTCATAACATGAAAACAGTTTAAGTATATAATAGTAAGGGAAAAACTGCAAAATATGAAATTTTATAGAGTTATATTTAAATATTATATAACAAACTTGGAAACTTTTAGAGTTTGACTTAAACCAAAGCCATTTCTTTGAAATGGCTTCTGGAACTTATCATATTTCTGAACCATGTGGTATAAAGGAAAATAATCCAGAATATTTGAGAGCAAAGATTCAGGTCAAAAGATTGTGTTCAGGTTACTATATGTATAAATTAAATCCTTCCTTTATGTTGACAATTTATACTAAAAAAATAAAAATAAAACTCATACACGTAAGTTTTGATTCTTAAAAATATGTAATTGGACACAAGTGTTAAAAGAAGCTATCACCCGAGAGGTTCCCCACAGAGGAACAATGGGTCCCAGCTTCACAGTAGGCTCCTTAACCAGGAGTACTGGTGCCAGGAAGAGGAGTCCCCCACAACATCTGGCTGTTTAAAACAGTGGGGATTCTGACCATCTGGGTGAGATGGAAGGTTGCGGTAAACTGAGGCATCCTCTTAAATGGCCTGTACACAGACTCACTCGCTTGCAGGTACTCTCACCCCAGTCTCCGGAAGAGGCACGGTGACTCAGGGGGCATCAGAGACATATGAGGAGCAGACTGAGATGTGTGGCTTTGGAGTGTGAGCTAGAAGATAGTCACCATTCACCATTTTCCCTGTGTGGGATCCTTCTCCCGAGCAGCCTGCAGGCAGGTGCCATCTTTCCTGGGTTAAGCCCTCCTACACTTACAGCCACATCTGAATCTGATGGCCTGATGAGCTTTGCAGCTCTGCCTTACTGACTCACTGAGACCCTGCCACACCCATCTTCCCACTGTAGGAGGCTTTACAGGGTCTGAACCTTACCAGAGCTGGCAATCAGAAGCAGGCCTCGGGGTGTCCTGGCTTTTTGTGTTGCTATACCAGGTCTGGTAACTGTGGCAGATGTCCACAGTTCACAGAGTGGCCTCTCCCACATATTTCCAGGTCCAGCACAGGCAGTGACCAACTGCATATTGCTTTTTAGCTCCTACCAGGTATTCCGCAATGGGTGACATGGACCTGTACCAGAGCCCTTCCCAAGAGGCTCCAGAAACAATATACTTGGAGGTTGGCTTCAGACCGCAGCAGAGCACTGCACAATTAGCCCCACAAGTGGCACACCCAAAGGGTGGTCTCAACAGGCACCATTGCCCACTGGGGCATATTCTGCTCTTTGTGGTAAGCTCCCCAGCACAGCAGCCCATAAGGTGTGAACGTGGCCAAACCCCACAGTAATTCAGCCTGAGTGACAATCCCACCCACTGACATGCTAAAGCAATCAAGGCTCAACCATAACAGGAGGGCACACACAATCCACACAAGGGACATTCATGGAGCGCCCAGAATGTCCAGAATGCCCAGAATGACCTTGGTCTCCTTGGTGACCAAGGAGACTGTGCCAGGGCCCCACACGGTACCAAGTACATATGGCTACCCAGCAAGAGACAAAGACAGAGACAGCCAAAGCGAAGAAACAACAAAATACATCCCAAATGAAAGAATAGGAAAAAAACTCCAGAAAAAGAACTAAGTGAAATGGAGGCAAGCAACCTACCAGAGACAGAGTTCAGAACACTGGTTATGAGGATGCTCAAGGAACTTAGAACTTCAACAAAGAAATAGCAACCATAAAAAGAGATGTAGGAACCATTAAAAGGAACTAGTCAGAAGAGAAGAATACAATAACTGAAATGAAGAATGCACTTAAAGGAATCATCAGCAGACTAGATGAAGCAGAGGATCGAATCAATGATTTGGAAGACAAGTAGCCGAAAACACCCAATCAGAACAGTAGAAAGAAAAAAGAATTTTAAAAAATGAGGATAGTTTAAGAGACCTCTGGGACAACATCAAGTGTAATAATATTCACATCCTAGGGGTACCGGAAGGAGAAGAGAAAGGAAGGGATTGAGAACCTAAGTGAAGAAATAATGACTGAAAACTTTCCTAACCTAGTGAAGGAAATAGATATACAATTCCAGGAAATGCAGAGTCCCAAACAAGATAAACCCAAACAGGCCATACCAAGACACATCATAATTAGAATGGCAAAGTTTAAAGACAAAGAAAGAATCCTGACAGCAGCAAGAGAAATACAAATAGTAACTTACAAGGGAGCTCCCATAAGATTGTAAGCTGATTTCTCAACAGAAACTTTGCAGGCCAGAATATTTTGGCACAAAGTATTCAAAGTGATGAAAAACAAGGACCTACAACCAAGATTACTCTACCCAGCAAGACTACCATTCAAAATCAAAGGACAGATAAAGAGCTTCCTAGACAAGAAAAAGCTAAAGGAGTTCATCATCACCAAACCAGTATTACAAGATATGTTAGAGGGACTTCTTTAAGACAAAAAAAAAATTAAAAATGTGAATAATAAAATGGTAATAACTACATATCAATCAACAATTACTTTCAGTGTAAATGGATTAGATGCTCTGATCAAACACATAGGGTGGCTGAATGGATAAGAAAACAAAACCCTTACATATGTTGCCTACAAGAAACTCACTTTAGATTGAAAGACACATACAGACAGGAAGTAAAGGAATGAAAAAAGATATTTCATGAAAATGGACATGAAAAAAAAACAAAACTGGAGTAGCAATACTTATACCAGACAAAATAGACTTTAAAACAAAGGCTTTAACAAGTGACCAAGAAGGACCCAGTAATGCCACTTCTGGGTATTTATCTGAAGAAACCCAAAATGCTACTTCAAGGGGACATGTGCATCCTTAAGTTCATTGCGACATTGATTACAATGGCCAAGATGTGGAGGCAGCCTGGGTGTCCATCGATGGATGAATGGATAAAGAGGACATGGTACATACATGCAATGGAATATTGCTTAGCCATGGAAGGGAATGGGTTCTTGTCATCTGCAGCAGTATGGATGGACTTGGAGGGTATTGTGCTGAATGGAGTATGTCAGACAGAGAAAGACAGATGCAATGTGAATTCACTTACATGTGGAATATGGTAATAATTATGTATAGTGCCAGGTAAGAACTAAACTAGTCAGGGGGATCACTTCTTAAATTATGCAAATGTCTGACAACTATGCTGTACACTTGAAGTTAATACCAAATAATATCAAATATTTAAAAAAAATAAGTCAATGTCATGAAAAACAAATACTGAGAAACTGTCACAGAATGGAGGAGACTAAGAAGACAGGACAACTAAATGTTCATTTTCTTGATTGTGGTGATGGTTTCACAGATACATACATGTTAAAACTTATCAAACTGCATTCTTGAAACCTGTGCAGTTTATTGTATGTTAATTATAAAACATTAATCTGTAAATGAATAAAAGATACTATCATCCAAGAAAATAATACAATATAAAAAATTAGCAGGGGAGAATTTTATCTCCAGATTTTGGGGGCTAGAATGAAGCTCAAACTTTCTCCTTTCAAATTTTGGTAAATCTGGAATGATCAATTTTGCAGAATTCAGGGGATTGATTGTAATTAACATTGCCATTTTTATGTCATGGACTTTTCAGTTAAATTCTCCAGAAGCTGAGCCTGAGATGAGGTTTCATGTATGAATATTTGAGATTTATTAGGGAAATGCTCCTGGAGAAGCAGGTAAGGAAATGGAGGAAGCAGGACTGAAAAGAAGAAAAGAAGCAAGAGAGAAATTGCATGTGACTTCTCAGCTCAGACTGAGTCCGCATGGTACTCTGGAAGATATATTATTACATCTAAGATTTGTTTCACTCCGAGGCTAAGAATGGGCTGTCAAACTCTCACACAAGTCAGTTCTTGGCGATGGGTTTTCCAGGAATGCAGTGCCTCTCGGGCACTTCTGGTTCTCTGTACAAAGAATTAGAGCAGAAGGGGCTCCGGCAGCTCGAGGTCAGACCTCTGAAGTAGGATCCAAGTGGGTCCGGGTGATCCCCGGGACGTTGGTTATACAAGGCTGTCATAAATCTGCCATAAATTTGCATTTAAGTTGGGAAATGTGATTCTCTATGTTTTGTTGGACCAAAGCATCTGTGATAAAGGTTCAACTGTCAGGCAGAATTTACAAGTCCAAGGCTACGTTTAGCGATGGGCATATTTATGGAAACAGATTGGAAGGTGGTGCATGTGATCAGGAGTGAAACGAAGAGGGTAATACAAGTTCTTTAAAAATGTGAAGCATAGGAAGGAGAGAGGAGAAAAGTAAAATAATTAAGAGAAACCCAGAACACATTCGTTATGAGGGAATGCTTAGTCAGGTAAACTGTATCATTGCCCAGACTCCAGAGGACGGTTGCTCAGAAAATTCTCAGCTCACATATGGTGCTACCTGAACAGTTTCCATGTGATGTGAGTGCAGAGAACTTGACTCAGGCCCCAGGTTGGAAAGGAGCTGGGCACTCTAGGGGCCGAAGAAATCTGTAGACGTAAAACTCAGAGGAGGCCTGGGATGATGATAGGACTAGCAAGAAAGGACAGTGACCCTGGGTCAAGGCCAAAGGAGGGGCCAGCTGCCTCCAAGGGGAATAAAAGTGAAGCCATCCAAGAACAGATTAAGGCTTTAAACTGGTGCCAAGTTTAGTGAGGAATGTGAGACCGTGTACTTGCACATTACCTCAGTGCTATATCATTTGTATTCTGAAATTTTCTCATACTGTCATAGACATTTTGAACCTTTTCAAACATTGTAATCTATGATTCTGATATCCTAAACGAATTGTACATATTAATGCATGCTGAAGGTGCTGTGTTTCTGTGGACAGCACAACACAGTTTGTTATTACTGGGAAAAAAATGAAAAAACACAGACAGTGAATCCTCCCTGTGTGGTCTTGGGGAAAGCTATCCTGCTTTGTGATTACCCAGAAACCTGTCCAAAACAAGTGTGGGGGAAGCCATTGAGGAGCCTTTTATTCATGCCTTAAATTCGAGTGCCCCATTTGGAAACTGTATGTCTTTTAGCTGCATTTGAAAAGTGGTAATCTGTTTATAAAAAAAACATTTGCAGCAGATAATAAGTCTTCAACACAGTTAAAGGATAAGCTTGTTTTGTACGTATTCTAGCAAGCTACATTTTTAACATTAAAAAAGAAATAATAGAAAGCTAAGAAAGGAGAATACTTGATGATAGTATTTTGACTTCTATTTCATTTTTGCACCCAAGAAAATAAGTATTATTAATAAGTATCACTTGAATTCCAAGAGTCATTTCCATCGTTTTATACTATTCTTTTAGTTGGGCAGTGGGCACAGATGTTGGTTCAAGGATAACATTTCCTTCCCAAGGACCAGAATAGTATGAGCTCACACATTTTTTAATGCAAAGAAACAAACAAACAAAAAGGTTCAGACTGTGCAGTTTCCTCCCCGTAGGCCGGGAAGGTTATTTATGATTAGATTCACTCCCTCTTCTCCCCTCACGGGGGATATTCCCAATGTGTTTTGTTCTTTTCAAAAGTATTTTTATTGTGGAAAACTTCAAACCCATATTAAAAGAATGGTATAATCAATGCCTATGTCCCTGTCATCCAATTATATAAAAATTAATCACCTTATGGACAATCTTGTTTCTTTTATACCTTCCTCCACTTCCATTTATACCTGATGGACTATATCACATTATTTCACCCACAAATAGTTGAGTGTGTATCTATAAAAATAAGGTACATCACATGTCTCTTAGGTTTCTTCCAGTCGGTTTTATTCCCTTCGCTTCTTTTCCTTCCCCCTCTCTCCTTTCCTCCCATCCCCCACTCCTCTCCCTGCCTTTGTTGTTGTTGTTTTTGAAGAAACTGAGTCATTTGCTCCGTAGAATTCTCCATAGTCTGAATTTCACTAATTGCATTCCAGTGGTGTCACATAATAGGTTCCTTTGTCCTCTTTCTTTTCTAAAAATTAGAGGCTTGACAATTCATCTTTGATCCCCCCACCCCCAGACTATTAGATAGACGGGGTTGCAGTTTTCCACTGATGACAAGAAATGTCAGGTTATCTCTTTTTTGCAGTGTCAGCAGCTATTGATGATCAATGCTTACATTCATCCATTCATTAAGAGTTACAAAACGGTGATATTTGAATTCGATTATTCCCTTTTCATTTATTATTTGGAATGCTTTAATAAAGAGGAACTTTCTTTCATCAATTCTTTGGTTACCTAGTAGTACAGCTTGTAAAGGAAAGACTACAAATATGTTTGATTTTCTCCTTGTTTACTAGTTTTCGAAGAATGCTTTGGTTCCATTGAATCCCCCAAAGATGATGAATAAGATTTTTGTTTTTTTAAACACATACAGGATTTATTTTATATCACTGCTAATATCACCCTGATTGGCACTCAGATTGTCCCATCTTTGACCAATGGGAGCAAACCGCTTCAAGTTGACGTCCAAGTTCTTTTGATGGTTCTGCTTCTTTGATTTCTGTCATTAAATGATGTTCCATTCTTACCTTGGATATTTGCTGTTCCACTTGTTCATTAAGCCATTTCTCCAAGGAGCCCCGGTTCCTTTAGTGGAGAAAGTATTTGGAAACCACAGGTTTGGCATTGCTGTGCTCAGTACGTTATGTGCTGCTCATTGCCTCGAGGCCTTTGTAGTGGACAGCAGTAGGAAGTAAGCTTGTAATTCTTTGACGACAAAATACTTTTTGAATCCACACAGACATTTTCAACTCAATTTTAACACTATAGGAATTTTTACAAAATTGTATTGACGTTATATCTGCATCCCATGTCCAAAATCCTGATTTTTAGGGATATCATTATAATTGCTCATGTGCCTTGAGCCACAATGTCCACATAGTAGCCTTAGAAGAAAAATGTCTCACCACCACACATATCATCAATAAGATTGTATCAAAGTGTGGAGTCTTTTAAATGTTCTTTTTGTCCTTAAAGTATATCTTTCTAGTGATGTGCAGTCAAAATAGTGTGTTTTAAATTCATGTAGAACAGCTCCTCTCTGATGGTTAATATGTTTAAATTGTAATACATGGTATTAATGTGTGGTAAAATGGGCCTTCACATATGTATACTTGTGAAATTTTACATTAGTATAACTTACTTAGATTTCGGTTTTGCAGCAACAGCAACAACAATAAAAAAGGCACCTTACATGTTTCTATATTCTTTAACTCAATAATTCTATTCCTAGGAATTTATCTTATGGAAATAATGAAATATGTACCAAGTTTCACATTAAAGAATGTTCATTAATGTTATTTACAACAAAAAGGAAAAATATCCTGAAAACGAAACAGGAGAATAATTACAGAACATGAAAAGTGGAATGTTACGCAGCTACTAAAAATCATAACTACCTGAAGCCTTTTAATACAAGGGAAATGCTCATATTATATATATTTTAAAACTTCAACCCAAATTTTATATATAGCTAAAAGAAAATCTATTTCTCTGACATCACAACACTTCTTTCGTCACCAAATGTGTGGGGTTCCCCCCCCCCACTGACCAATTCTCTGATGTCAGCTGGGTGTCCTAAAATTCAATTCTGACACTATCTATCTGGAGTTAGCATCAGCTCCCACAAATCAAGGGCTCAATGCCCCAAGGCTTCCCTTACTTCAGATGCCAGTTGGAAGTCCAGGCCTCTCATATTTCTAACCGACCAGCTAGCTATACATCAGGGGTTCTCACAATCCCTTTCGTAGGGGATAATCAGCTAGAACAGCTCACAAAACTCAGGAAAACTGTTTATGCACTGTCACTGGTTTATTACGAAGGATAAAACTAAGGAACAGCAACATGGAAGAGATGCATAGGGCAAGGTATTGGGGGTGGTGGGTGGCACAAAACTTCCATGCCCTCTACAGGCACACCACCCTTCCAGTACCTCAATGTGTTCACCAACCAGAAAGCTCTCCAAACTCTGTTTAGAGTTTTTATGGAGATTCCATTACTTAGGAACGATTTATTAAATCATTGCCATGAGTGATTAACTCAATCTCATTCTCTCACTCCTTCCCCAGAGGTTGAAGGTGAGGATAAAAGTTTAACTTTCTAATCAGGTCTTGGTCTTTCTGGCGACTAACTCCCAACTTGAAATTATCTAGGGTCCTCCAGCCACCAGTCATCTGATCAGCATACAAAAAGACACTCTTAATCACTCCAGAGATTCCAAGGGTCTTAGAAGTTCTTGTGTCAAGAATTTGGGTCCAAGATCACATCTTAGAACAAATCATGCTCCTATCAGCTCTATCACTTATAAAGTTCCAAGGGTTTTAGGAGATCTGTGTCAGGAACTGGAGGCAGAGACAAAAATATATGTTTCTTATTATGTCACACAATAGCATTAACCCAATTTTGGAGAAAATATATATAGAAAGATGACTGGAAGGTAGTAAATCAAAATATTAACAGTGTGGTGATTTTAATTTTCCTTTCATGCAATGTTCCTTTTTTATTTATAACATGCACTTTATATTTTTATAATAAAAATACTTTAAAAGAGATGAGTAAATTGTAGTTAATTCAAAACTAGAAGGTAATTTCTGTCAAGTATTATCTACCTTTGAGTTGAAGAACAACTTTTATTAAAACTTAAAAAAATGTTAACAACAATGTATTTGGCTATATAAAATGAAAAACTTCAGTAGATAAAATAATCATTAACAAAATTAAAAGGTAAATACCAAATTTTTAAAAGTTACTTCGTACATTAGTTATAAGACATGATATCATTAACTCATTAGAAAAAGGGAAGGAAAAAGCAAAAACCCCAATGGGAGAAAATAAGTAAGTGGAATCCAGTACATAATAATTCAAATTATCAATAAACATGGAAAAACTCTCACAGAAACCTAGTATATAATGATTTCTTCTTTATACAGGAAAGTGAGGATCAGAAAGGTTAAATCACTTGCTTACATGAATAAGGACAAAGTTGAGCTTTGTCCTTCTAACTTTGGACTCAGGTCTCATGCCCTGTCACACTGATGACTGAGGAAATCCACGTGGCCCTTACCTAAATATGACTTTTTGTGGCTCACCCTTAGAGTTTAAGAGTTCTTGATGTTCGAATGAGGGATATTCTTCCTTCTTTGAATACCAGACCCTCACTAAATTTAAATTAAACTGTATGAGTCAGTTATTGTTTGGTTCTTTATGGAACATACTTCTTTCATTAAGCTTTTAATGTTAACAATGTAATTACATGTTCCTCTTTATTAAACTAAAATGTATTTTAAGCTGTTCTTCAATTTAACTGGAAAGCATGTCTTATGACATTGGATATTTTGTATAATCAACCACTTAATCTAGAAATAACATAAAGAGTATTTTTGATGACTTTCATACATTTATCTATTAAGTTGTATCCTCTTGATGCATTCGAATATAAACACTATGTTCAGGCTTTAAACATTTATTGCAGTGATACTCCTCTCCACCCTCCACCCCCGTTTGTTTGATGACAGATAAGATCATAAATTCAAAGCACATTGCCATGCTAAAAATTTCCTGCTTTACTCATTAGGGCTTTTCATATACAAACTAGAAGTCAATAAGATGTCTTAAAAGTTTTCTTCATTTGTAGCACTGCTTCCTAGTTAAAAAGAAATTGCCATTATGATCTAAAGAAAAGGTATGGACAATGTGTTCCACTTTTAGACAATGTTGAAAAAAATAATAATTTTTTGATTGCATGATCATTCGGGAAAAAGACTTAACAAACAGAAATGGGCTTAAATGTTATAGCCAGGAATCAATGATTTACAATCGTTTTTCCTCCTGAAATCCCCAGAAATGTCATCACACATTCTCATCAGTAGCAGAAGCCCCAGTGAAGGCATCATAAACTCTCCAGGAGGTGGTTCCTTGTTTAACTAAGTTTCCTAGCAGATTCTGATAAGCCCCCCTTCCAAAGGCCAAGGCCCCCAGTGTGTTGGTGCTTCTCAAACTTGAATACTAACGACCTGGGGCTCTTGTTAATAATGCAGATTCTGTTTCAGTAGGTTTTCTCTGGGGCCTGAGATTCTGCATTTCTGAAGAGCTCCCAGTGGAAGACAGGGCTGATGGCCCACAGATCACACCTCTTGGGTAAAGGCTGCAAAACCACCTCCCAGCTCCTCATCACCAACATATGCTGCACATCTGTGAACCCAAATATGGGTGTGAGGCATTTGTTTTTATCTTGTGTGTGCTGGGGTTCTGTTCTGCTTTTAGGCAATTTCCTCCAATCAATAGGGGCAATTAAAGAATGCATGGATCTATCTGCCACAATTATTAAACAGTTTGTCGGGTTTTCCTGCAAATATCTTTCCCTTAAAAGTAGAAACTCAGGAACGATGACAATGAGGAGAGTGAGAACTAATCTTGCATGTGGGTCAGCAGGGGAGCAATGATGTGTGTGACTCCCAATGGTAGCGTGGACCTAAAAATAAAAGCCCAAAGTGAGAAGCAACAAGCATTTGTTTGAGATAAAAAACAAACAAAGAAGAAGAAGAAGAGCTATCCAGGAAGCCCTGGTTCAGGCAGAAACCCAAGTAGTATTCCCACAAGCAGGTGAAGGCTAAGGGGTTTTATGAGAAAGGGAACGGGAATAATTACATGAATAGAAGCAAGGAATTTCTGTTGGTGCAAATAAGCTAAGTTATGCTCTAGCTGTACATGGTGGTGCTAATCCTAAAGAATGTCTTTAATTTTCAGTCTGGTAGTCAGAATGTCTGCTTTCTTGTTAGCTTTTGCCAACAGTTGTTTGGGATACAAAGTCGGTTCGGCCCAGCCCAAAGGTTATTTTGCCCAGTTTAAATATTCCAAAGGTTTGAAGAGTAAGACATGCAAAGCAGTTCCTCTACGATGACAGCGCCAACTCCTTTTTGAAGTGGCTCTGTTTATGTTGTTTTTTACAGAGTAAGTGCAGTTGTTGACGGATCCCATTAAATCCCTGTGAGCACTTATCCTTCCACGTGACCTAACCCTTTGAAATCTGATGCTGTGTGGGACTGCTCCATATCTGCTTTACAGTCTCAAGATTGTCCTCCCTTCCCTTTCTTAACCTCCCTTCAAAACACGCTGTCATGGTTCAACCCATACATTTTTTTTGAATATTTATTTTGTGCAAGGTGGTCTAAGCATTGAAAAGAAATGAATGACTCTTACACTGTTTAATATTTACTTAGAAAAAAATAAAAAGACATGCAAAAGTAGATAATGAAGGAGTTCCATAACAGCTCCGCATTTTACCTCATCAGATCTCACAAGGAAGTACCTAGAGGCTCAGCATTAGGGAAGACCTTTAAAGATCACTGTCGTGCGGGGTGTCAGGCAGGGTCTCTGGTCCTACTCCCCGCACAAGAACGCAGGACATGGTGAGGCCAAAAAGGTACACCCACGGAGCCATAGGTAGGGGAGTCACACCACTATACTCTCACTGGCGACTGGGTTGGAGACACAGGAACCAGGAGCAACACAATTCTCAACCCTCACTGTGCCGCTTGCAGACTCAGCCACCGTCTTCTTGATAGCCCCCACTCTTCTGTTAGCCTCGCCACGGCAGTTATATTCATGGCCAATGGCTCACTGGTTACAGCTGACGGCCAACTAGCCACAGCTGCTGGCCATTTGATCACAGTCGATGGCCATTTACTACCTGAGCCAGCACCTTTCTATGTGAGGCCGAGAGCCTGGAAACTGCTTTTTGGGGCTCTGTCCCCACACTCCACCCCTACAGGGTCTCGCCTCACAATCTACGCGACAAGCGTCTTCCGTGAGGGGCCCTGTGCGAGGAGCCTGGAGGTGAATGCTATTTCCTGGACACAGCCAAGCTCTCTGGTCACAGCCAGGGTTTTTCAGGGCACCATCAGTACTTCTGGGCACAGCCAGACTTCCTGGACTTCTTAGGGTACCACTAGTCTCCCCGGGCACAGCCAGGGTTTCTCAGGGCACCACCAGTACTTCTGGGCACAGCCAGACTTCCTGGACTTCTTAGAGTACCACTAGTCTCCCCGGGCACAGCCAGGGTTTCTCAGGGCACCACCAGTACTTCTGGGCACAGCCAGACTTCCTGGACTTCTTAGGGTACCACTAGTCTACCCGGGCACATGAGGGCCTCTCAGGGCACTGCCACTCTCTCTGGGCTCAGCCAGACTTCCTGGACACAGCCAGGGCTCTCAGGGCACTGCCACTCTCTCTGGGCCTCTCATGGCACTGTGCTGGAACAACAGTGGCTCACAGTCAAGGTGCTTACATAGTCTCAATGGTGGCCGGTCAAGACACAAAAGCAAACATCCACCAGTTCCACTACATGGTGGTATGTTCCCAAACAGTCAAGTGGTCCATTAAAGTAGGGATGGAAGGCAATTCCCCATAGTCCATAGTCATTTGCCAGGGCTGTCGTGGGGGTGAGGGATGACCTTGATCTCACCCTCAGCTCCCACGGAGGACTCAGCAAGCGTTTCCTCCTGGGACTACGAGGACTCAGCAAGCGTTTCCTCCTGGGACTACAAGTCCTGCATCTGGGCTGCCTCAGCAAGCACTTCCCAGCCCACAGGCCGCAACAACCTTCGCTTTCTCCGGCCTCTGCTGGTTGGGGAACCGTCCACGTCTTCCCACCCCTCCATGGGGATCCAGCTCTCCGGCAGCTGCTCCTCCTGGTCTTCCTGCAACTGAGTGTTCATATGCACAAACTGCTCCACTGCCCTTCAGGGAGCTTTGGCCGGCACCAAACCCTGCTTGCTGCGCCATGTGTTCTGCAGGGGATCCTGCCGAGTACGCCAAGTGTCGTGCGGGGTGTCAGGCAGGGAATGTGGGGTCTCTGCTCCTGCTCCCCACACAAGAACGCAGGATATGGCTAGGCCAAAAAGGAACACCCACGGAGCCATAGGTAGGGGAGTCATACCACTATACTCTCACTGGCGACTGGGTTGGAGACACAGGAACCAGGAGCAACATAATTCTCAACCCTCACTGTGCCGCTTGCAGACTCAGCCACCGTCTTCTTGATAGCCCCCACTCTTCTGCTAGCCTCGCCACGGCAGTTATATTCATGGCCAATGGCTCACTGGTTACAGCTGACGGCCAACTAGCCACAGCTGCTGGCCATTTGATCACAGTCGATGGCCATTTACTACCTGAGCCAGCACCTTTCTATGTGAGGCCAAGAGCCTAGAAACTGCTTTTTGGGGCTCTGTCCCCACAATCACCAAGTTACATTTTCATGCAGCACATAAACTGCCACTACAACGTGTGGGTCATGTCTGTCCAAGCTCTATGTTGTTCCAGGCCCGGAAGGCTCAGTAGGTCCAAGAGTAGCCCACGCCCACATCGGTCAGCTCTAATTGTTAAAAAGTTCATATTTTTACTGGATCGTTCCTTCTATTAACTGTCAGACCCTTAGTTTTGCAGAAGAAAGGTTATGGTCTGCTGGAGAAGGCTGGGGGGAGACCTTTCAGAGGAGGAGGCATTGGCCTTAGCAATCTTAAGTTCTGCTAGAATATAGGGAGGTGGAGAGAAGTGGGGAAGGCAACATCACCATCCTTTCAGAGTTACACTTCTTAATCGTTCGTCTGGATCCTCCATGTTCCAGTGTTAAGGGATGTCTTTATTCTAAATAGTGAAGAGCAATCTACAATATGTCAGACATCATTGGTATCATGCCATAGAATATATCTGAGAAAATAAGTAGGGACATTTTAGGATTCCCCTTGTTACTGTAGGCAGTGGGGAGAGAAAGGGAAAGAAGGGAAGAAGGAAGTGAGGGAAACAAAGAAAAGAGGAGATGAGATCATTCCTAACCTGCAGCTCCAGCTAATTGTGATGGATTTTAACACTATTAGCAAGGCACATAGGGAAAAATCTCCACTCTGTGTCACCTGACAGTTGCTACAAGGGAATCCCACCTGTCCATGGCAAGGAGTCGTCATTGACAGCGAGGACCTGCCCTGGGAATGCTCTGAGAGTGCTTGTAACACCACTCTGCATATTTCATGCCCTCATTCAAATATAACCCTAAATTTCTTTGTTCTTCAGTGGAGTTGCCCTTTTTCCTGGGCCGGTCCACTCTCACGCCATCTTGAGAGTGTACAATAATATTTTCTTTCTTTTAATAAATCCATGGCTTGCTTGGCTTGGTTTGCATAGATTAATATCTGTATATCCTACAATGCCTTCCTGAGAGGATACAAGGACTTGATCTCCAATAACACCTTCACTTATAAAGCAGAAGATTATCTACTCACTACAGCTAGGCCTGCTCTAATCTAATTCTGAAAAGACCAGATTTATCCAGAGTGCCAAAGAAATAGGCGGTTACATAGATGGTGTTTGGAGAATAGTATAGATGTTGAGGTGGAAGAATTACAATGGCTGAAAATATGCAATAGGGACCTGTGGGAGCACAGCTTTAAGATATGTAGGTTCACTGTGATGGGAAACCACAGTATGAGCTGGTCAACCTTCTGTTACCATTTGGGTAGAACAGCTCTTTTTATGGAGAGCAAAGTCACCAAAAAAGCTACTCAGAAAATGAGACAGTAAATACATGTGTATGTAAGAAAGTGGAAAATTATGAATGTGTTGACAGCTACCATCTGAATTCTCCTTAGGAAGAAAATAATATTTGTGCTGGAAAAACACAATGACAAGGTGTGGGGTAACATGGGAGAGGGGTCTTCTAAGGCCTGGAGGTGCTGGGACATCACTGAGGAAGTCTGAGGGAAAGATTTGCTTGTTAATCTGGAGGAGATGGAAAATGAGAGGAGTAAATGAAGAGCTTAGATGGTGAAGCCTGAAGACTAATTGAAAGTCATATTCCAGGATGAGACCCTTCCTTGTAACCACTCTAAATCTTCAAAAGACACAGCCACAAAAACTCTACACAATGCATGATTTGAGTGGATTTTTATGGGAAATGAAGGGATTGTATTTTGCATCTGGATTATCATGGAGTTTTAAGATACAGAGCAAAAGAACACTGGTTTATGGTGACATAGAGAAGCCAGAAGAATTTACCAAAATTATGGAGTAGGCTCCTGACTGTGGAATAGGGTTTAAGATCAAGTTTAACCAGATCACTTGGGGGCAAGGCATCCTGCCCAGCTGGCATTGAAGTTACACATATAAAATCACTTGTTTCGAGGAAATTTTGTTTCCCCCGGTTGGCCCAAAGTTAATATTTTTAATTTCTTATTCTCTTCTTTAAAATGTCTACTTCGAAAGATCAGATTGTCTTCTACAACAGAGAGTATCACCCACTGTGTTTGTGCAATAGAGTAGCCCCTTCTACAAAAACTAAGAGTTTTCTAAGCCCTACTTTTCTAAATGTTTAAAGTCAATTACCTTCCCTTGTCTATTCTTAGTTTTTTAAACAAATCTAAATTCATTTTGAAATGCTTTGATACATAGAGCATATAAAACCCAAGGTCATATTATTTAACTACCAGTTTGTCTACATTTTCCAGATGGAGAAACAATAGTTACTAAAAGGTGTAACTTAGAAGAAAAACAAATTAGGACTTTACAAGAATGCAAAATTGTGTAAAAAAAAGTCAGAAGTTACCCAAAGGCTGCCATACTGCGATAAAATAATTTTTCGTTTTTGTTTTTTCTTAGAATGTTCTTTATAACTTTCTCTCTCAGAACCTAAAGAATTAAAGAACAATGTGGTTATGTGATGGTTCCTGACTATAAAAAGGCTTGACTGGATTCATTTTTCTAGAACTGGCTTGTTGCCCTCCAGCAAGACAAAATTTAAAAATTATAAATACATAACTGTCACTGTGTCTTGGAAATAAAAATTTCCAAAGTCTTTCTAATTTTAAACTGCTGACTGGTATGTTGCCTGAGGTGTTTTTCTTATATTCCTCTTGTTTTCCATGCTCTATCAAATTACTGACCTGTCTGCTGAGATTAAGAAAGGCGATAATTGTATCTAAACCATAAACACATTTCAGTTTAAAGTTTTGACTCTTTGTTTCTTTAGAAATATTAAATGAAGGGGTTGATGTAAGTTTTCTTGGGTTATAAATTTTAGTCAATTACACCTAAATTAGACAAGTTCAAGTCATTAAGTGTTTATCAAGCACCTCAAATGAGTAAACTATCTGAGCATCCACTGGCAAAAAACAAAACTAAATATGACATAGTCTCAGGTCTCAAGGAGCTTATAATTAAGAAAGACACAAGTAAATATTTATTTAGCAGTCAAAACAAGCGAAAAGATATGTGCTGATTGCTATGTACTTGACAAGTCCTTTTAAGAATATTCCACAACATTTCTCTGAAGGCTCTATGTGTAATAAAGCAAAATAAGAAATCCATCTTAATGATCTAAACCAGCTTGTTGGGGTGAATGCATCACATTAAATTGCTACTTTACTGAATGATAATCATTATAGCTGGAAAGATCAGACAGTAAAATATGGCTATGGGTACAATTAACCAAGTGTTTACTACATTCACAGCACCATGCCATGGGCTATGAAGAGTTGAAAGAAGCTTTGATATGCACTGTCTGTCCTCAAGGAACTTTTAGTCTCGTTGGCCAAGGTTGACAAGGTTTCTTCATATAAGAATTACAGAATTCTAAAGGAGGAAGAACTAACTTGCAGCTAGAGTTGTCAAGAATGGCACAGGGAGATTAAAGGATTGATAGAATTTTGTACGTTTCAGATAAGGGAATAATAAGAGGTAAATTAAGAATAGAATTACCATATGACCCAGCAATCCCTCTCCTGGATATGTACCCAAAAAGTCTGAAAACATTTATCCGTAAAGATATATGTGGTCTGATGTTCATTGCAGCTTTATTAACAGTGGCCAAGACATGGTATATATACACAATGGAGTACTATTCTGCCGTAGGAAAAGATGAAACAGTGCCATATGCGACAACATGGGTGGATCTTGAGATTATTATGCTAAGCGAAATAAAGACAGAAAAAGTCAAGAACCGTATGATTTTACTGATATGTGGGATGTAAAACTGAAAGCAAGAAAGGAACAAGACAAACAAAAAAAGAAACAAAAACTCATAGACACAGACAATAGTTTAGTGGTTACTAGAAGGTAAGGGGAGAAAGGGGTGATAGATGAGGGTAAAAGGGATCAAATATATGGTGATGGAAGAACCGACTCTGGGTGGTGAACACACAATGTGATATATAGATGATGTAATACAGAATTGTACACTTGAAAATTATGTAACTTTACTAACCATTGTCACCCCAATAAACTTTAATTTAAAAAAAAAAAAGAGTAAGGCGTTCCTTCCTGCAGTCATGGGAGATAAGGCAAGAATGAAATGTTGAGGCCATATTATGAAAGCTTTGAATAAAGGCTTTGGCATTTGTACTTTATCTTACAAGCACAAGAATTTTATGGAAAACTTTTGAGCAAGCAAGTGGTGTTATCAAAGCATCTGTTTAATTAGATGATTCTTGGAATGATGCACACATCATCTTGAAGGGAGAAGGGGCTGAAGGCACAATGTTTAGGGAAGACATCATGGCATTAGTCTGGGTGTGAGTTGATAAAGACCAGAACCAGTGGGAGTTAGGAATGAAGGACAGACCAAATCTGTATGTGTGTTTTTTTAATGGAGCATTTAGTATTTTGCTATAAATGAATAGTATGATAAAAATTCTGAAGCTAAATTTATCGATAATTTCCATTGTTGATGAGCAAACATTAGTGGAATGACTATCACAGTGACCTGTAAAAGATAGCTACATGAATTCTTTATCTGAATGGTCTTATTCTGAGGATAACCCAGTGTTATGTTCCCTACACTTCCAAGTTAAGACGTTCCGTTGAGCGTTTGGTCCCAGGAAACCTTGCTGTACTTTTGAGGAACCGGTATATCTTTTCCCTCATAATTAAGAGCTAAGAAGCGTGGGCAATCTTCCCTGAATGCCTGTCAGTTCCAAACCAGGCTTTCAGTTTAACCACTGCAGCTGTGTTGACTTTAGACTGTAATCTCTGTTTTCTCCTTTGTTGTTAATGCTCCTCCCCTTACTCTTCACTAATCCTACTGTCTAGGTTTCTCCTCTCCTCTACAAATGATTTTCAAAGAGACAAAGGAGAAGTACATTTAATAATTTAAAAGTACATTTAATAAAAGTACATTTCATAAGTAGCTTTCCCTCCTGTCTCCAGCCCGCTTCTTCCCTGAGCTCCAGCACAGCATTCTACATCTTGCTTGTATTTCACCCATCCTCTACCTGTACAGATGGTTCCAGCTAGCATCTCTTACATCCAACTTTCTACTTTATTTAAATGTGATCTTTGAGTCGAAAACAGCAGCATCACCTGGGAATTTTCCAGAAATGCAAATTCTTGGGCCTCATCCCAGAGTACAGCACCAGAAACTCTGGAGGTGGGGCCCAGCAATCTGTGTTTTAACAGGGTGAGTTTGACATGTGTTGAAGTTTGAGAGAATGATGTAATCTTGTCTTTCTTGCCCAGTCTATGTGTTCTCGTTCTAGCTCATGGTGTCTCTCATCCACTCTGCATATTTGCTCTGTTATTCTGGCAAATCCTTTATATACTTTTAGAGTAACTATACATTCTTGACAGAGCTTATGTATCGGTGTAGTTAATTATTACCCCACCACAGTCAGTGAAGCATTTATGGGTACCCTACCTCATGGTCTTTGGCAGGTCGTTGCTTGAGTGACTCTTGGCATACCAGACAACACCGGGTCCTGTCAATGGCCAGCTCTACTAAAAAACAGACTAGCACTGCTTTTCTGAGAAGATTGCAGCAGATAAACCAGAAGTACGCTGTTCTGTCCAATACATTAATCTTTGATTGAGTAGCTGTGTACAGTATGACTTCAGCAGAGGATTAGTTGGGGTTTTCTTGGTTGAATAACCTGGCTTTCAGAGTCCTTTTAGGAAAGATAGGAGGCAACAATTATTGCTTGACACCACTGGAAACAGAGGCAAGGCAGTCTACTTGTTCTGATATTTGAAGACGGTTCAAGTTAGGGTTGAGACTAAAGATTCTATTATAAGTGACATGGACAGGGACCCAATTCACACATTATACAGATGTCATCCAATCTGTTGTGCCTGCCTGGTTGCGGGCCATGAAAGAATTCATGAATCAGATTGAAATATAGAAGATTTATTAAAGAGAGTTGGCTGGGCAGAGTCTGCTGGAAACTGCTGCAAACTACTGCATTGAGTCTATTTGGTCTCAAGTTTTATGTTTTCCTGTAGTTGGGGGTGGGGGAAAGTGCAGTAAAGCTGATTATCACAACCTTTGCATGTGTTATGTAGATAACATGATTTTAAAAGCAGGTCTTATTTAGAATGCCAATACTCTGGGAGGATGGCAGAATCCTGTCCAAAGACCATCTTCCTTACAATGAATCCCACTGTGAGTGGTCCCTGTAGGATTTAGAACAGGAGCAGCAGAGTGAGGAGAAAGGGTCCAAAGAGACTGGGAAAGGGATGGGGCAGAAGAATGGAAGGGAGAGGAAGGAGGGGGTGCTGAAGCCTGGGGAGAAGAAAGTTCAGAGGCTGTTTAGGCCATGGGGGAACATGGGATAAGAGAATCAAGGAGGTTGGGGGAGGTGAACTGAGGAAATGTAGTCAAGCACATGTAGCATTGTTTTTTGGAGGTCCAGCTCTTGACTTAGGACTGTTAAGTCTTGGACACAGAAGGCCTCGGACTATGTTTGTAGACCTGGGCAGAAGAGGCCTGGTGTTAAAGTTAAGAGTTCCGTTGGCTGGCCAGACCTCCTGACATTTAACTTATATTGTGGCCAGGCAACATTACAGAAAAAAGATTATTAAAGAAGAGAGGTCAAATTAGAAGACAGCGAGAGTAGAGTCTTGGAGAATAGAGGGGCTACTTCCCATGACTGCAGAGCCAATGGTTCGTGATGTCTGGGCAGGAGATTGAGGAGCGTCCCCCTGCATCTCTGAAGGGTTCCTCCCACTCTGGTTACGGACTTAACCAGTGCTTTACCGCATACCCAAGAGGAAGCGAACGAGAGAAACCGACCAGTAGTTACGAGAGCATCCCCTGTACTAAGGAAGTGGGTCATGGACCAGCCTGTGGAATTCCCGGACGTCCCTAGGCATATCCACTTACCAACTGATGACCTGGTGAGTCACTGGAGGTGCTTCCCCAGAAGATCCAATAAAAGGAGAAAGTAGAGGAGATAGGGAATGAGAGAGAGTAAAAGGGGAGTCTCACACCATTTGGCTTTGGGATTACCTTTGGAGAGGATGTTGGGCTTTCAGTCCCACTGGAGAGTAGCCTCAGTCAGGGACCATCAGTTCCCATCTAACCCTTGGGGGATCCGAGAGAGACTTGTGCAAGGAAGAGGAAAGAGACCTACTAGTGTGTGTGGATTTGCCCTGGATGAGCTGCCGCTGCCAACTGTGCCACATGTTGGAGAGTAGATGTAACACAGGGTTAGCTCCCACTCCCCGACCAAGAACACAGGATATGGGGAGGCCAAAAAGGAACACCCACAGAGCCATAGGTAGGGGAGTCATACCACTATATTCTCGCTGGCGACTGGGTTGGAGACACAGGAAGCAGGAGCCGCAACCTGCCCTCCGCTTCTCTGCCAACCAATCAACCCACCCCCTAGCGTAACCACGGCAGTTATATTAGTGGCTAATGGCTAATCGGTAACAGCTGATGGCTACCCAGCCGTAGTGGATGGCCATCTGATTACAGCTGATGGCTTTCTAATAACCGAGCCAGCACCTTTCCACATGAGGCCAAGAGCCTGGAAACTGCTCTCTGGGACTCTGTCCCCACAGATACTATTCCCTCCCGTCTTTTTTAAAAAATAAATCAGCACTTTATAGGTTAAAATGTAGTGACAACTTCAAAAATTGGTTTAAAATCTTCAAATTGCTTTGTTAGGGTCAAACACTGGCAGGGAGGGAATGAGTTTCAGTGGAAATTTCTCATTAAATTGAGGCCGAAACTAGATGGTGGTGTTCTTAAAATTCTGAATGGTGGCAAAATAAAGTATCCTTGCAAAATATGTGAGTTTCTAAGGTTTAGTCTATCATGATTTGAAAGATGTTGGTAATCCATGCATTTAATAACTGGGTCCAAGGAACCTCATTCTACAGCTGATATGGAGGGGGGAAAAAACCCAGAACAAATATTTTTTTAGACATTATGGCAGTGCTCGGTTCCTACCAGGGGCTTTTTACTTACTTGAAGAGTCAAGGTTAACATATCTGAAGCAATACCCAAAGTATCAGATAATAGATGGTTAAGTGCTAACTTACGTTATCCTTGACGTACTTCTTTGTGTACACTCTTGGAAATCTCATCTCTCATGACTTCATCTAATAATTATGTAGGTCAGTGTTTCTCAGTCATGAGTAATGTAGGGCTAGACTGTTGCAAAATTTTCTTACATTCCCTCAGTATGCAATGAAAGAGTTATTATTTTACTAAAACATGTATCAATCTAAAATCAGGCACAAACCACTTAAGCTTATGATTTTTAAAAAATCATAAAATCAAATCTACAAATACAGAAAAGCTACATAGCCAATCGAATTTAAATTACTTTAGTGGCATGGATGATATTTTATTGAAGCACAAAAACCACTCAGAGCCTGAGCATGGTTCTGTCTGCTAAGGTGCAGTTTCCTTTGTTTTCAGTAGGCTTTTCTTACTATTCAAGACACAATGACTCAGCTTTCACCACTTCTTTATTCACACTACTGTAAAACTATCCTTTATACTATACTTCCTGAGGTTTTTTTTTTTTTGCCTTATCCTTTATGTACTTTCTGTGAGATTTTTTTCATTTTTTGCCTGTGATTTGTAGAAACACATCATGTGTGTATTAAGTCTGATTGTGATATTGTCTCACTATTTGGCAATAATTTATATGAATACTATGGATTGTCAACTTGATTGATATACAAATGAAAAGGAAAGAAATAAAATCTTGGGTGATACTTGATACAAGGTTGCCACCCAGATGGTCCCAAACTTTCTTGTTACTTTTAAAGATTGTCATAGATATGAAGACATGAAATCCTCATTAAGAGATATAAGAAACCCTCATTAAAAACTGAAGGCGGCTGTGGTGGACACAGCTGTGCCTCTGAGATCCCCTACAAGGAAGCAGGTGGTGCCCCAGCTACCAGCAGACAGCCTCGAGCTCTCAGTTCCTTTAGGGTTTGCTACGGTGCAAAGGGCTGCCGAGCCCAAGTGTGTGTCCTTCCACAGGTGCCCACCTTCAAGGGCTGATGCAGGCAGTGGTGATGATCCTCCATATTTCTCCTGAACACGGACAACTCTCATGGGCCGCATACACTCCAGACTCCCTGTGGACTTGGCTGAGGCTTTGTTGGCTTACACTGCAGTTCCACTTTTCCCTCCCGATCAGGCTTTCCTTCCCTCTCCCATTAGTTATGATCCCTAATAAATACCTTGTATGCCAAACTCCATCTTAGTATCTGCTTCTGGAGAATAGTCAACAAGAGCTC
This sequence comes from Rhinolophus ferrumequinum, assembly GCF_004115265.2. Classification (NCBI taxonomy): domain Eukaryota; kingdom Metazoa; phylum Chordata; class Mammalia; order Chiroptera; family Rhinolophidae; genus Rhinolophus; species Rhinolophus ferrumequinum. Next base: position 58,178,756 of record NC_046291.1, on the reverse strand, counting down.
CCAAGAATCTCTCTGAGGACTGCCCCCCTCCCACCCCGCCCCAAGGAGTGAGAATGCCTCTTCTGTAGCCCTTAATCTTCTTGCAATCTTGTAGTCTGAAAGTTCAGATTCCAATTGTATATTCCTGCCAGAACTTCAGATTCAACAGGTCCAAAACTGATGCAAAATGATCTCTCCGGTTCCTGACTCAGAACAACTTGTTGTTTTTTTATTTTCCTCTTTTATAATTTATTTAATGGCACTACCGTCATATTCCTACAGGATCACAAATTGGGAGGTAATTTTGATTCCTCACACACCTTGCTCTATACAGTCAGTCTATTATTCATGCTCTTAACATGGGAGAGACTTCACTCATTTCTCCAGGGATTCACTTCCGTCTAAATAAAGGATGCTGCTGAAATTATAATGGAGAGCTTCACTTTGCTTTCAGAATATTGTCTCTAACGTTTCCCTTCCCTTCAATTCCATAGACTTTAAAAGACAAACCTTGCGTGTGGTTTTTTTCCCCATAAAGGACACATATACAAAACTCCAACCCATAATCATGTACTTATTTGAGAATCCAATACTTTGGCTCACATATTGAATAAGAGAATAATGCTTTGAGAAGATGGCAGCAAATGCCAAAGGCTTTACGTTTCCTTTTGCAATTAAGATCAGTGCCATCATGAAAACAAAACATTTATTTTGTCTCATTTTAAGATAAAAATACATTCAACTTTTTTCCTCCTTATCTTTCATATTGAACTAAAGAAAGCCAAGTCTTAATTAATGCCAAAGTAATAATTGTATACTATAGAGACTAAAACATGTGTGAATGTTATCATGCGGTTTAGAACTCTATGACAACATACATATTTTTAAAAGCAGTCCACTCATTGAAAGATACTGAGGTTTAAAACTGAAAATGGAGTTGTCAGTTGAAAATGAGAAACTGAGATGCTTGTGAGAGAGACATTGTCAGGAAAGCAGTAGAACATTTCCTGCCCGTGGGTGCAGTCTTGAGGATTTGTCACAGCCATCACGAATCCAACGACCATTACCACAGCACCAATGGGAAGCATGACACAGGACATTATCTTATCTGAGTGTGTCCTCGGTTCTTCAGAGAGTTTCAGATAACATGCTGATGGAATGATAAAAATTAGGGGAGCTGCACAGAGCACACCCTGCGTATTAAAAATGAGAAACAAGATAATGTTATCAGATGGAACATTCCTTGGAGAGTTTTTAAAAAAATTAACAAAATGTATTTGTCATTGCACATGTTAAAAGTTGCAAAGCCTTGGTTGAATCAAAGGAAAGAAAAATAATTCTAAGAAAAACTCAGAAATAGGTTTATTTTTTCATTTCTGATGATGTATTTACAAATGAGAAGCATAAAACAATATAAAATAAAATAAGACTAGAAAACATAATCAGAAAATAATATAGAAAATAAAAAAGACGGTAAAACTGACGCTGGCAAACTTGAAATATCTCATATTTTCAGTTATATCACATTACCTTGTGCTTTTAAAATTACTGTGTATCTATGATGCTGTTCTAATCTGAAAGATTTATTTGTCATTGTGTACAAGAAGGAGCTATTGGTAACTATATAAAGCATATTCTTTCCTCCTAAGTTTGTATGAAAGTAAGTGACTTTCTGTATGAGAAAGGAAAAGTATAACCCTCATGGCACTCAACATGAAATAGCATTTCTACATCATCTTTCAAGCAAAACTAAACACATTAATTACCCTAAAAAAATGACTAAATGACTATGACTCATTCACCCTCCCTCACATTAGCTTATGGATAAGTCCTCCAACCTGAGGGGGAATGTCAGATTGAAAATTATGGGAAGTGGTTTGTCTATTATAAAAATACCAAGAGTTACTAACTTCAAAAGAAAATAAACTTTCTCATAGAGGAGGCCAAATTTGCACTAGAAACTTTGCAAATACAATAATGTTAAAATTTAATGCATTTTAGGTAATATATTTTTCTAATTATATTAAATATTAATTATTAAACAAAATATAATATACATTATTAATAAAATATATTAAATACAATTTTATGACAAACAATATTGTCTTAAGTCATAAAATACAAGTTTTTTGTAATACACTCAATAGAAAAAGTGATATTGGTTTAGAATTAAAAGCAAGTTTTCCATAAAAATATGTGTTTTGCTATATTTGAAAAAGTTATTATGGAAATTTGTAAATATACAGAAATGTAAAAAGAGGAGTATAATGAAACCCTATAAACCTAACTCCTATGGTTTGAAAGCTTTTGACACATTATTTTGGTAATTTTAAATTTGAAAATGTTTTTCAAAAACGTGAAAGCTTTTTGACACAAATTTTCATAATTTGGTAAAATCATAGAAAACTGATTTTGAAATTGGATGATGTAAAAGAACATATTATACCTTAATGATAGTTTTAAAAGCAATAGTTTCTCAAGATCACTATTTACTAAAATTACTGTTTTATACTAAGTACCATCCTCATGCCAGAAATATTACAACTATCATTCCAAAAATAGAATTTGTTCCTGTTTTACAAAAACAGCAACTGTACAGAGAAATGGCCATTAAGGGGGGCACGTTATAAAATCCGACTAGCCAGGCAGCATCTAACATCTAGGGACGCATAGGAGGGACCACATTTCATAGAAAATATTTCTACAGTCAGAAATATAAGATTGAGAAAATACGAAGAGGCATCAAATTGTATTCTAGTTTAAAACATATATACAATATAATTTTGCCATTCATAGCACCTAAATACAAATAAATACCTACAATGGTACACAGGGTATAAAGGATTAATTTTCATGTGGCTACAATGAAATGAATGATGGATTCCTTGGGTTCTATCATGATACTTGGGCTCTACTGTGATGTTTTTTATGTTATGAGACATCCTGTAGAACACAGTCTGTGTTTATAATAATTATTACCCTGTGATTCCTTGGAAATAATTTTTGAAAACAGTGAAAAAGTAATGAAAACACAAATATACACATGTACATATATAAGTCTTTTCTCTTTATAGGAACAAACTATAATTCATTCGGAATTGGGGAGTGTAAAAGTTCTATCAGGATGAAACTGCTACCAGCTACTGCTAAGAAGCTGTCATCTATCAGTCAGCATTTTGGGACCCTTCCAAACCTAACTTGCTGGGCAGTGCAAAGCAATAGGTGTTCTGTTTATATTATAATTCTTAGGAGTTGAGAAAGTAGCAATTAGTGTAAAATCTATATAGCTGATGTTTGTACTGGAAGAAGTCCAGTTGGGTATCTTGTCTCGATAGCAGTTATTTTCTTAGTATTTGAAAGCTCAGTCTTGCTAGAGGTTGTTGTTAGGATGCAAAATCAAGTGTAAAATGATAGAGTAGTTCCATCTACTATACTCCTTATAAAGAAGTCCAGCTTATTTGCTCTATTTAATATAGCCTGGCTTGAGAATACACCACTGGCTTTGAAATAACTTTTGAAATTGCTTGACAGGACATAAATACTATAACTGTTTATTAAAGAGACAATAAAATATAGCCATATTTATAAAAGGACAGCACTGTCCTTTGATAATAACACTACTGATGCTAAGGCATTTTGCAGTTTGCCATAAGAAAATAACAGAAGGTGTTGAAGATTTTTATTGGCAATACAGGTTGAAAAAGTATCTGAATTCTCCTACCTGAACAGAAACCTCTCAAATGATGCAAGGAAGCTGAAATCTGAAGAAGAGAATGCTAACATATCTTTTAAATTCCTACTTTGTAATCAATTTGTACTCATGAAATGTATTCTTATAACTGAGAAAGAACCTCTCTCTAGCTCAGGAGGTCTTTGGCAACGTGGACCATGACTTGCTTACCCTGATGACTGAATCTCTACCTCGAGGCTCTCACTGGGTAACCGGCTGGCTTTGTTCCTTCCACCGTAAGCTGCACACAATGCTTGTTGGGCTGGTTACTCTGGCCACAGGCACCAGCTGCTTCATCTTTTCTCCTTTGTTGCAAGCAGAACCCATAGGGCCCAATTACCGCAGATGGCCTCTTTTCTCTAATAGCAACATCAGCGCTGAAATGCTGGAGTCTTACTACCAAGAATGGGACATATACTTACTATATTTGCTTCTAAAATGAATCCTGTAAAACTGAGGGTGCATTTGCTTTGGAAAAATATGTCACTGTTGTCCACTGCCATGAAAACAATGAAATAAAAGGGAAGCTAAATTCTAAATGGGGTTTTGCTTTTGATTAAATAACTAATGTGACCCTGAACAATTTATCCTATATTATTTTATTATACTAAGTAACAGCATTTCCCTAACTTTGCAAATTGGAGGTCTGATTCTATTACACATCTCACCTGTGAAGATCATTATTCGACTTGGTAATGATTCAGAAGCCATAATAGAAAAGAATTCCTAAAGTACTACAAACATTAACTAAGATAAAAGCTATTAGTTAAAAATTATGAATTTCGATGAAAAACTTTTAGTTTTATTTTATCTCGCAGTATTTATTTTAACCCATTATTAAAGTCTATCCATATATATTAAGCATTACTCTTAACCTCACAGGCAAACGCCATGCTTAGATTTTTAATTTAAAAAATGGATAGCAGAAGAAACATACTTATTTTATATAATTTTAAGCCTTATATTTAGGAAACCTCAGACTAGCATAATGATTAAAAATGTGGTTATGGGGTCTGAAAGCCTGTGTTCAAATCTTGATTCTGCCACTTAGCACTAGTGTGACCGATTTAATCACTCTGTGTCTCAGTTTCTTCATCTGTAAAATTAATACGATTAAGGAAGATAATGCATACAAAACACTTGGCAGAGAGTAAATACTCAATATATGTCAGCTCACATTGTCATTCTGAAGTGGAACACAACATGCTTTAGTTACTTCTAAAGGGTTGCATGATGTAGCCTACATTAGTTACTAAAAGAAATGATGCTTGATCTGGCTCTATTAAACGCAACAAATGCCCACACAAAAGGGAGTTGAGTAAAGACCTGAATATGTTATTGGGTATACCAAAAGACCTGTTGATTGGAAAAAAAACATGCGCTGAGGTGGTCTGAAAGAGAAAGGAGATCCTAGATTGTATTAATTCTTACAAAGTGCTTTAAAACTAGTGTAATTCTCTTGGGTCATTAGATCATAACAGACAATTTAGTACTCTTATTTAATATTTTAATGAATGTCTATATAACCAGGTTTCTAAAAATTGAAGGGTCTATAATCATGTTTTAAATTTTTAAAAATTGTCCACAGCCAGCTCATATTTTGACTTCATAACAGATATTTGCCAAATATTCTTTTCTGATTACATTACCAGGATTCTGTCTTAACCACAAAAATTTTTCAACGTAAGTACAAGAGAGAATATTTAATGGATTATGTGCTTACAATTTTGTTGTGCAAGTGTCAGGGTGATTAGCAATTAACAGGTGATGGTCAAATTTAAAAACTAAATCATTCCTGAAAAATAAGCAATATGTGTGTGTTTGGTTAACTTAACAAAAAGTTGTTAAGCTATCAAGATGTAGTGTATGGTCAGGCAGCTGATAAACATTTTCTCTCATATCAAAACCCTACAATATTAAAAAAGAAAAAAACAACAAAAAAACTTGTGAACTCAAATGAGACAGTTCACAAAATAAGATAACAGCTGGGAATCATTATGTTGATCATCTCCTCAGTGTAGCTGAAGGATTAGTTTTACTGTCAACACCAACAATTTTTTGTAACATTTAATTTCCTGATGTTACACTTAAGAATGTCTCCTGTCCAGGAGCATTTGTGGAAATAGTTTCGGAACTGTGGTCCCAAGGGGCAAATCACCCATGAAATAATTTGAGCACTGTGTTCTTAGTACTGTGCCAGAAACAGTAGAGAATGGAGAAGCAGCTAACTTCATTCTTCAAAGAGCTTATAATTTGGCAGGGAAGGAAAACTTATGGAGAGTTTAAACAATACACGAAACAAGATAACACATAAATCAAGTTAGTGCATTACGGTAGCCATCATCCATTTACAAAGATAAAGGTGGAAACATGAAATGATTTTGAGCAAACCTACTAGCCTTAGGCTTATGAAAATTGGGAAATAGGTACAAGTTACCTTTGATATTTATCCATCTCTCCCATGAGCTTTGTTCCCATTGCTGGTTTAATAGATGATTCCCCCAGTCCTGAGTGCTTTTGGGAAGTTGCCTACGCCATGCTGTCCACATGTTCTGCTACAAGAACAACTCTAATACTGTGCTCCTGACTGAATCTCCCACTGCCTTTGTCTGGAACTTCGAATCCAAATGGCGTCTGGAAGGAATAATGTCTTGGGCACTGACAATAATGCCTTCACCTATCCTTCAACTCTCAAGAGAATAAGTAAATAATGACTTGGGATCCCAACTGTAAAGCTGCCCTCCCTGTGGTTCATGACTAATACATGCTAAGTGCTGTGATTCTGAGTAGACATTCTATAAGGATTTGCAGAAGGGGTTGCCTAATGGCTCTGAAGTGGTAGATCCACTTTTATTCATGTCTTACCAAATGGCATCATTATCCTCGTTCCATAAAGCAGAACCAAGGAGTCATTATTGATGTGTCCCTCTATCTCCCCAATTCAATCCTTCACCAGATCCTGTCAATCTTTTCTCAAAAATGTCTTTTGGGAATCCATCTACTTCCCTCTCTCTTCCTCATCACCTATACAGCAGCTGAACTTTTATGTTTATTTGTGAGCTTGTAAGATCCATGAAAGCATGAATCCTTTCTGATTTCCTCCCATTACTATATCTTTATTGTGTGGCACATAATAATCTCTCTCTCCCTTTTTGTTCAAATATATATTTCAACAACAACAACAAATATATATATAGTCAATGAATAAATGCATTAGAAGTTTCACTAGACCTTAAATCTTCGTAAGATTTGGACAGAAATGAAAGGAAAATAGTAATTATAGGAAAGAAAAGCATGAGCCAAAGGATAAAAGAAAGAATTACCATGGCTTACTCATAGGCCAAAAATAAGATTGACTAGAGCTGAGGGTAGATTTTGGTTAAAACAAAAGTTTTCCATAGAAGGCATGGGGTCAGGATATAGAGGCAAAAGAATTTATGCTTGCTCTGGTAGGAAAGTAGAGAATTTTAAGCAGGATGGTGATAAATTGGAAGTGAAACTTAAATATGTGTTAGTTGAAGCAAAAAGCCAGTATTAATTCAGATGTGATATGATGAGGACCTAGATTTGGGAGATAGCAGTAGAGATTACAAGGGAAAGTTCTAGAGAGAGAAAACCTATTTTAAAGAAAGAGAACATGGGCATTGGTAAGTGAACGTCGAGTATGGATATCACTCTCTTCATTCACATATTTTAATGAATCGCTCTAGACCTATGTTTACTTGGCAAAGGAAATTCTAGACACATTTAAGTTATAGCTATTTTTAGCAATATCTATATATTACAGATAATAAAATATGAAAGAGTGCTTTAAACCAGGGTGTCTCAACTTCAGCACTTTGGACGTTTTGGGTTGGATAATTTTTTTGAGGTGGGGGCTGTCCTGTGCATTGTGAGATGCATAGCAGCATCCCTGGCTACTACCCACTAGATGCCAGTAGCACCTGCCTACCCAGTCATGACAACCAAAAATGTCTCTAGACATTGCTGAACGTCCTCTGGGGAAGGAGGGAGAAACATTTCCCCATTGGAGAATCACTGCTCTAAAAGTATATAGTGCTATAAAGTACATATTATCATCATTACAAACACGTGCTATCATACAACAAACATTTTCGATCCACTTCAGAAAGGGACACCTTTGTTAAGAAACATACATCTTAAAAAGAAATGCAAATGTTGTTTTTAAAGGGATATTTAGAAGGGAAGGAATACATCTTTAAATGTACTTACACTGAGTTCTAAAACTATTCCAAGGCAATCAATCAGCAACGACACGAGCGTGGCTGCAGTAATGATAACCACTGTTACGATCGTGTGGAAAACTGATGAAAGATTCCCACCAAAAAACACATTGGCAATTACCTGCCAAATAAACAGATTGTTTAGACAAAATTCTCAGACATGTGAAGGATTTAAGAGAGTAGTTCACATTATAGCACTTAGGACTGTATAAAATACTACCAATAAGGCAATCAATCAAATTTTAAGCCATATGAATGCCTTACCTTTTCCAATGTACTTACACACAGACACATACACACGTCAATAACAAGTATTCTTTGTTGAACTATTAGACAGGCAGTACATGCCATATTAATGTGTGAATAAATATATTTCTCAAGTGTAAGAGACCTTGGGAAGTTACCTTATACTTCTACCTTAAGTCCAACAAGGTTACCACTAAGAAAAACTACTGATGCTATTTAAATTATTTGAATGACCTGTAAGAAAGGAGTTACCACAATTTTCTTTAATAATACATGTGTAATATTCTTTACTAACAGGAAGTTAGTTTTATGTAATCTAAATCTTATTTGATACAAGTCTATTTTATCTTGTCTTTCTTCAACAAAAATGGAGAAAAGTTGATCACCGTTTTCCATTGATACTCCATTTAGGGAATCAATCAACAGTTACCTATTCTATGTTTCCTACTCTGTGATATGATTTGCAAAGAGAAAATGTCCAGAAGATGATTCCTATGCTCGGAAATTAACATCCTAACTGGAGAAATCCAAACAAGCTAATGGAACAAATGGTGATCAATTTATGACAGGATAAAGATGATCAAATAGAATTTAGAACTAGAAGGATCTTTACTTATCTAGATCTGTCTTCCTTATAGTAATCAGCTTTAAGGCATTCCTGAAATGTGCTTGTCCTAACCTGGCTTGAGGTGGAGCTTGAAACAGGGATAGGATTTAGAGCAGAATTATAGACCCAGGCAACAGTGTGAAAAAGAGCAGAGGCAAGAATAGGAAAGATACCTATGGAGGGCAAGGAGGAGACAGTTTGAGAAAGGTGATAACTGTCTGAAAAAAAAACCATGAAGTAAGAGTAGGAAATGGTAGGAGAGGGTCAGAAGTTAGGGGACCTTAATGAAGCCAACTCTCCAAGCTGCGAAGAGTAACATTCCCCTTAGACTGGATACTACAGTGACTCTGCTAATAATTTAATGAGGAATACTAATAACTTTTACATGTTTATGATTTTACAATTGGTGATATTTTTCCAAATATTATCTTATTTAAAATGCATTCATATAAATGCCTCTAAGATAGGACTGTAACAGTGGGAAATCACTCAGTGAGGCAGGCTGGTGAGTATTATTTATTAGGGGTAGATAGGCTTTTTGGTAGTCTTGTATGTGGCTGCCTACGTACCTATGAATAGAAATGGCTTTGATAGATTTATGCCAATATTTTATTTATTTATTTATTTATTTATTTATTTATTTATTTATTTATTTATTTATTTATTTATTTATGGTGTGCAGAAAGGAGAAAAAGAGAAAGGAAATAAATGGGTGAGGTACTAGGTTCCTCAGCCTAGTTTTTGCTACCATGGCAGAGATCTTGATTTAGTTCTGTCTTTGTGTGGTGGCAGTAGAAAGGAAACACGAGTTCCAAGTACTGTAGACATAAGCTGTGCAGGTGGGGTGACTCAGACCGTCCACAGGCAGCTCACCAGAAACCACATGAGAATGCACCATCTGTTACTGCTGATCTAGAGATCAGATTTGAACCTAAAGTACTGGGCAGAAGCTAAGCGAAAACCATTTCCTGCATCCAACAATAGTTAGCAAAAATTTTAAAGGCTCCTAAATTAAAAAAAAAAATCTTCACAAAGGAGAGTTCAGTCTAGGTCTTCCTTACATTCAAGGTGGAGACCTGGCCTGTGAGTTGTACGTTTGTCAGCGAGGACAAACGCTAATTGTAAAGGACATACATAGTGCTGAACATTTCCTTATTCCGTTTCCCTGTGCAGTTCCTTATGCCCATAAGGTAAGCACTGGTCTGCTTCTAGAAGCCTGCCGATTTAGTTGGTTAGTGTATTTAAAGCTCTGCAGGGGTTTCACTTCACACATTAGACCCTTTCACATGGTGTACTGTGTAAACAGCCTCTAGCAATAGATCCTAAGACTAATCCTTTTTCAGCAAGATTCCTGAAAGAACCACTGTGAAGCAGGATCATGTTTCTCTGCTAACTGGTACAGTGGATTTTTAGCTGACTTGCATAAGGCACTCCTGACAAGCCATGTTATCCAATGTTACACAAAAAGGATTAGTTCTCTTTCACCTAATCTTTCTCTACAAATCCAGGAGGGCTATATAAACAACTTAACTTGGAATGGACTTTATAAGTGAAATATACATACATATATATATATAGATATATATACACACATATATATATGTGTGTGTGTGTATATATGTATGTATATGTATGTATATGTGTATATACATATATATGTATGTATATACTATCTACATTATTTTATATGGTATGTAAATATAAATAAATATATATAAACAAACAAATGAAATATATCAGTAAAACTAAAGGTTTAAATTTAATTTTGCTTTTCCATAGAAAATAAAATAGTTTTAAAAAATAACAAAACTGATCAGATTGCGTTCTATTGTGCCTTTAATCCATGTTGACTTAGAAAACATCTTAGAAAAAGACAACATTTTAAAACATGTTTTAAAACTTAGTACTTAATTTCTCAGTAAGAATGGCTTAAAAAAAAAGTAGTTTACCTTTTTAAAGGCTGGCATTCATTTTGGAATGTAGTTGTATAAATATTTATACTTATGCTAATATAAACTAAAGCACCAACTCTGATTTTCAAATCCAACTTTAGGAAAAACATCTTGCAAACACTGAATACAAATTTATCTTTAAACTGATTGAAAGGAAAATTTCATAAATTATATTACTTCTCATGCACTCAGGAATGTGCAGAATTGAATCATTTACAAATCTTCCTAAATAAATGTGGTAGAGAGATCACCTAGGTAAAGTGATGGAAAGGAATTGTGCTTACCTCTCTAGTTACAAAGCACTCGATGGGGTACGTTAAAAGGACAGTGACTCCATAACAAAACCTTCCAAATGTTACCAGGTCATCATTTCTGCAATAATTTTCGAATAAGTCGCCTAGAGAAGGATATAAAATATATTTATTTAACAGATACTAGATATTTCATATAAATATCTAATAAATGAGACATTGGATATTTATTATGTAAGTGAAGCTACATAAACTTTATTTAATTAATAGAATGGATTGCCAAGTCTAAACATAAGTTTTTGAATCCCATAACTATATAATTAGTGACTGATATTAGAACTAGTACATGTTCCACTTGAAGATGAATTCATCTCTAATAGTTTTCCTTTTATTTTCATTGTTTGTTTTGGTAGACTTGGCCTAAATTTGTATAAGCTTCTGAAAAGTACTTTTTATCTATTGTCTTCTTACACCAGAATCAACTCCGTTCTTGTGCATTGGTTTTATAAACTTGCTTCTGGTCTTTGTTTCTGGTAAGTGACTTCATTATTTTAAAAAAAGTCTTTTAAAATAAACAAATTTCCTTTTGAAATGCTATTCATAGATCAAGGACAATCTTGAAAGGAAGAGTGGACCATTGCATCTGGGGAGCTGAATTTCCTGTGTATCACACTATAGGGTTTAATCACAAACTTAGGGCCACAGCAAGAAATTCCAAACATATATTATGTTTCACGATATCTGATAAACCCAAGTGTAAATGCACTGATTCAAAAATGTGAAAATATGGAAGAGCATTATATTTCATTAGTTCCATACCAAACAATAGACCATATATATCTCGGACCAATTCTTATTTAGAGACTGTGTTTTCTCAGACACCTACCGTATGAAGACATACAGGGATCTAATAAGGGCACAAAAGTCATGTCAGCAAAAAAAAGTTGCCCAATGTTGAAACAAAGGATATTTGGGTCTGTTTCTTTCCTAAATATAACGTGCTTACATTTTAAAATTTCTGTTGCATTTTTCACTAGACTGAATAGAAAATTAGATCAGAGTCACAGACTACCACACTGTTTAAAAAGAAAACAAACAAGAATACTTTTGTACTTTCTTTTTTTCATTAAAAAGCTAAACGACTTGCCTCTTCCTAAGACTTAAGTGACTCTTGTCTCCGCCCACCATCCACTAGAACAAATGTGTATTACTTTCTAGTGTCCCTTTGGGGCAGAAGGGGATTAAACCACAGAGCAGTAGTGGTAGAGACTTGTTTCAAGATTGATTGAAAAGGTTCCAGCACTCTAAGAAAAAAGGACGGATGCTCCCCTTCACTAACCTCTACTGAAAAATGAGACTGACACCTTTTCAAAAGTCACTGGGAGTGTTAAGAACAATCTAGAGTGATTGCCTCCTCTCAAGCTGGAATTTATCTATTGAAAAGGAAAAAGAGAAGCAGCACACCCTTTGCACAAACAAGACTAGATTTGCCTAAGGTGAAATGGCCTAAAGAAACAATGTCAGCTAATTCTAGCTTGAGTCTAAGTGTATTTTAGGGAATTATAGCTGGGGGCGTGGGGGTGAGGGTGGGGGAGGGGAGGAGGACCCAAATCAACTTGTCAGTTTTGTTATATAAAGATTTAATTATATCTGAGCAATTACCACTGATAAAAACACCAGGAAGGTGTGACTAAGAAAAGGGTTTATGACTTACAAAGAAGGCATTTAAAAATCAAGGTTTTGTACAGATCAGAGCCTACAGGCCGTTCATCCTGGCAAAAATAGTGATACATGGCAATGCTTGAAACAAAATTCTTATCAAGACTTTCAAGGTATTTCAGTTTTGCACTCTAATGGTACCTGCTTGTACTTACTATGTTTTTTTACTGGATTGGAGTTATGCTAATTACTCTGTTTTGAAGCCATCTTTATTTCTTGAGAAATATTTGTCTATAATCATAGTTACCTGTAAAGTCTATTTGAAAGAATGCACTATTCACCCAGATTTCAATGTCATCAGAAAACTAGGCCAAGAGGAGCAGGAGGCTGAGACAGCTTTTATTGGGTCACACTTAACCATAATGGGGTAGGCAGCAGGGTAAAATAGAAAAGCAAATTTGACTGGAAGTCAGGATATTTGTTTTCTACTTTGTCAGCAGCCAGCTTGGGCAAGTTAATTTCTCCTCTTTGTGTTATAAGCAGGGAGTAAAGCTAGTTATTCCACTTACCATCTTAGGGTTGTTTGAAGGTCAAATGAGATAATAAACCTGCAAAAGCTGTGAGATGCACGAAGCAGAGCATTCAACAGGCTGTCAGAATACCCCAAATATTACGTTACATAGATGAGTGAATGTAAGGGTCAAAGGAAAAGAAGAGACAACCACACAGTGGTTGGGTCTGAGTGAATATTAGAAAAGGGAAGGAAGTTTGATGTGTGGCACTGGCGGGGGAGGGTGGACGGAAGGGGCTAGTTTTGTGGGAAAGATGATGTTTTATGTTTAAGGCAAGAATGGGACAACTAAGTAGAAATGTCCTGCAGGCAAGAGTCTGGAGGTAAAAAGGAAGGTCTGGACTAGCATTAAAATAATGAAAATCTCCAGAGAATTTGTGGAGAGGGGTGAAAACGGCAACTTGCCTGAGACAGTTAATGGGGGGGGGTGGGGTGTGTGTGTGTGTGGAAAGGGTGGGAGGTAGGAGGAGGGCATAGGTAGAGAGGAGGTGGGAAAAAGCAAAGATGAATTGCTCGTAGAGGAAAAATATCAACAGAAAGAATGATTGTATGGTAGTGCTCTTTTCTCTACCGGAGGAAAGAATGTTCATAACTGTTAAGTGATTCAGAGAGGTCCAAGAGAATCAGAACCAAGAAGATTAGCAGCTTTGAAGATGGGGAGGATATTGCTGCAGTGGAGTAGTAGAGAGGGATGCCAGAATTCATGTGCTTTGAAGCGAAAGCATGGAAGGAGAGAGAATGGCCTACAGAAATAAGCTCAGCAGTGTAAAAAGGAGAAAATTAGGAAACGGAAACAGCAGACAGGCAGGAAAGTAGAGGAGAAAATGGGTAGAAGAGATAGTGATAATTCGAAGTAGAACACTGGGTATAATTGTACCTAAATTGAGAAAGGATGGCACCACACCATATGGATACCAAAATCTGGGAAGACTGCACCTCTCATTTACCTTGGGTGAAGCCAGTAAATGTCAAGTAGCCACATGTAGCAAAGAGAATACTGATAAATACAGAAACCAAGGTGGACACATGGATGATACAGGACCACTTAGCTACTGTGGGTTCTTCCAAAGAACCATAAACTAAGAAGCAGTTATGGTGGCAAATAAATGCTGGGGGAGAAAACAAACAAAAAAAGAGCATTATTAAAGCAAACACTAGCGTTCCCTTTACTTTTGAAAACCATAGGTGTATGCTACTGCGTTTCCCTAAAAATAAGACCAAAAAATAAGCCCGAGCATGATTTTTCAGGAGGACATCCCCTGAACATAAACCCTAATGAGTCTTTTGGAGCAAAAATTAATATAAGATCCGGTTTTATTTTCAGGGAAACACAGTACTTTGGAATGCTAATGAACTAAAGTTCAAATATACTAATTTACTGCATATGTCACAAAATCATCTTTCTAACTAACAGCTTTGGGAATGAGAAATTTCATTCACATTAGACTGTGCAGTTTTTTCATGCCACTCTTTATATAAAGCAGGCCTGTTCAATTTTCTCTCCCATTTTCCATTTCCTAATGGCCTTTCTAATTTTAAGGGGAAACCTAAACGACACAATATTTTCAGTCCAACGCTTCCTTTCCAATCTGGGATATAAAGGATTAGTAATTTGTAATACTTTTTTTTTTTAGCAATTTGTAAAACTTTATGTGCAAGGTTTTGAAGTCCATAATATTGCTAGATTTTCAAGTGAAGAAACACGAGGACTTTAACGAGTTTTCTGCATGAAAAAGAGACTTGTCCAAATTGAAGCAAATTTTAGTGAAGAATGAGAAAAGTTTGAGCCTAATTTTATGTTGGCACAAACTGGATCATATGCTGCTAATAGGATGTCTGAAACTTAGGACATCTGTTCTCTAGACACAAATATAAACCACAGCACTTTCTCATTATACAGAAGAGTCCACATTGAGAAAGTGCCTTTGGAAACACATACTCACCAAATGACATAACACCAATAGCCTGAATGGCACTGGGTTTTGCAAATACCCAGGCATCTTCTGTTTTTGGTCTACAAGAGAAATGAGTTAATTTGATCAATGAGTAAACATACAAGCATAAGTATATCAGAAAACAAGAAATGCTGTCACAATATAAATTGAACCCCTTTCAGTCAGAAATTACTAAGGGGTCTCCCTTAATCTTATTTAATTGTGAATAAATTTCCCAGGAATATCAATGTTATCTGTTAGTCCCCCATTACATGAGAAGACTCTATTTTTACATATTTAAAATATCCATTGACAACTTAATTTTGTGACTTCACTTACTCATCAATTTAACATTTGTTGTGCACTTATTTGAAATACTCACTGAGGGAGCTAGGACAATTAATAATGCAGTACTCCTCCTCAACTAATTAATATTACCCTTTATTCCCCTTTTACTCATTTTTCTGGGCTCATTCTACCCAAGGAAATTCACAGTTGGCACTACAGTTTAGTGAGGAAGATAGGCATGAATATGAATCAATGATGTACTTAATTAGCTATGCTCTGGGAACTATCCTATGTTATCTCAATCCTCAAAATAACACTTAAGTACTATTATCTTCCTTTAATACATTAGGAGAGTAAAGCTCTGGGTGGTGACATAACTTGTGAAGCTTTCACAGACAGTAAATAAAGACGTTAAGATTTGTCTCCTTGGTTTGTCCGTCCCAAAATGTCTTCCATCCTGAACTCTCAGTGGCTTCAAATTTCCAGCTGTGGATATACTTCTCTCAAACAGGTTTTGGAAACACGCACACTTAAAATAACTTGAAGAAGCTTATTTCTTAGTGGAATTAAAATATTTGCCAGCGTGTCTATTGGCAGAGATTGGTTTCCCTGATTAATACACCCTCGAGTAATGGTGAAGAGCACAGGCTCCAGGTCAGACAGCCTGTGTTGGTCTTCGGTCCTCTTCCACTTATTAGCTGTGTGATCTTAGGTAAGTTACTTAACCTTTCTGTGCTTCAGTTTTGATATCTATAAAATGGGGATGACAATAATAGCACTTAATTGAGTTATTGTGTGAGTTAAGTGATGCAAAACTTCTGAGGGCCTAGCACATATTAAGTGTTCAATACACAGTCACTCGTATTATCAGCTTACGTATTAGTATTGTTTTTATTCCCTGTCATTTAATAAAATATAGCAAAAAGTCTAAAAGTATCGCCAGCTTCCCTGAAAAGAAAAGACTGTCGCAAGACTGAAAGAATGCATGAAATTGGAAGAGGTGAACAGGGAAGGAAAGTCCTAGAAAAAGTATAAAGGTATATGATTAACTCTCGATGTAAAGTAGACACAAAAAAGTTCCATTTTTTTTGTCAAAGTTAGTGGGATTTTATGCATTATATCATTTCTTTCCACATTCGAAACAAGCAGTTACAGACAAAGGAACTAGCTAGCCGACAAGGGAGGCGCCAGCTGTCACAAGCTTTGCTCCTCTTCCCTAGTTTGAGTGGGGCTGCTGCCACCTGCTGCCTCCACTGCTCTTACTGCAATGAACATGAACTGCTAGCAGCGTACCTGTTAAATCCCAATGTGAATGTAGGAAGGTACATATTTTATCCATGGTCCTTACATTTCTTTTTTGAAAAGGAAGTACTAACAGTTGTAGACACTTGGAGATCTTTAATTTTCTGTCTGTCTCAAAAGATCTCCTTTCCCTGTAAAGGTACTGGCATGTGAAAAAAACTCATTTTTCTCTTTGGTATAGATTGTAGTGGTGTCATACTTTTCAACTCTTACATTAGTAATGAAAACATAGGAGTTTGATTTTATTTGTCTTCTTAAATTTTTAAAAAATTTCCTGGTCAATATGGTTCCTTGAGTATATTCCTGGCAAAGATGGAGTGTGAAACAGTACCTAGAGATAATTTGGGGTTTTCTGTGTTCATGTTAATGATGCTGATTTTATAAGATGGAAAGTATCCAAAAAGATGTCACAGACAGGCAAATAATGTGTACCCAAATCTAAGGAAAGAGTAGGAAGAGACAATGAATATAGCTTTGCTATCTTTTGTAAAATAGTTTATCATTGAATTCCAGAAACAACCATTTCCACAGGAAAAAAAAGAGAAAGTTTTTTGGTACATTTTGTGAGGCTCTGAAGCCTTGATACCCAAAGTGGATGAGAAAACGAAGTCATAGATTGCTCTGACTCTAGACTAGAGATGCTGAAATAGAAAATGAAATATTATAAAATGCAATCAAGACAATGTATAAGAAAACAACAAACAACAACACCAAAACAACACCCATGACCAAGAAGAGTTTTTTCAATAAATGCAAGGGTAGTTCAATAACAGAAAAGACTATTAATATAACTCATCACATTAATAGGTTAATGGAGAAAAAAGGATTACCATTTCAAAAATTGTGAAAAAGCCTACAATGAACTATTTATTACGATAAGCATGTGAAAGCGAGATGTTAATAAAATAGAACTTCCTTAACCTAGTAAGAATATCCACCAAAACTTACAGCAAATGACATAGTTAGGAGTGAAAAGTTAGAAACATTACAAATAAAGGCAGAAGCCAGATAAGGATGTTCACTATCATGGCTTTCAGAATACATTACAGGAATTCCTACCTAATAAAATAAGAAGTGATAAAATATGTAATAACTAAAAAGTAATAAATGTATTGTACCCAATATGATAATGTACACAGAAAATTCAGGGGAATCTACTGACAAGCTATTGGAGTATTTAGCAAGGTTACTGGATACAAACTCAATATACATAAATTAATAGGATTTTGGCACACAAATAACAACCAATAAAATTGTTTTTCAAACGTCAGTGACAACAAAAATACTAAATATTTTTAAAGATGTCCATAATCTTAATAGAATGATATAATTTTATTGAAAGGTACAAATAATTAGAGAAATATACCATATTCACACACATGAATGGGAAAACTCAATCTCATGTAGATGTCAATTCTCCCCAAATTAACATTTAAATTCAAAGAATAAAATATGATAATGAGAGTGAAAATAATTTAAAAAAAACCCATAAAAGCAAAACCATAAAGGTAAAGATTGATACACTTAATAAAATTAATTAAAGGTAAATATAAAATGTCTGTATAATAAAACAATCCATATACCAAGTTGAAGACAAGTGAAAAATTGGGAGATGAGATTTGTCATGCATATAAACTAGAAAAGATTATTACCTAGTATACTAAACACTCCTGAAAATTAATAAGAAAAAGATATACCAATGAGCAATGGACAGCCATCAATTTATAGAAAAGGAAATGAGAATAGCTAATAAATATGGTACAAGTCCCTCCTTAATAATTAGAGAAATTAAAACGAACCCCATAAAAAAGAGCATTTTATATATCTAACTCAACAATAGCAATGTTGATAAATTCCTGGGAAAGGACAACTTGCAATTATTATAGAAGGAACTGTAAATTGTAAAACACTTTGGAGAAGAATTTGGCAATGTCTAGTAAAGCTGAACTTAGTCAAAGCTTGTAAGCAAACACTTATATTTTTAGGTACATACCCTAGGCTAGGGAAATACACACATGCACCAAGAAATATGGATAAGAATGTTCACTGCCGCATTGTTTATATTAGCCAAATTTTGGAAATAATCTCAATGTCCAGCAATAGAATAGATAAATAAGTTCATAAGTAAAATATGACATAATCATAAATTTGTGTGCTATAGAGCAATTGAAAAGATTCACCCAGTGCTAACTGTAACAAAGTGGAAATACATGGATTGCAATATTGAGGGGAAAAAATGGTTACGGATATTTTATAAACATACTATTCAATACTATATATTGTTATCAATACATAAATGCATAGTGTAAATATAAAAACATGAACAGGAATGATTCAAACCAATTTAAACATAATATTATGTGTAAATATAGTTACCTTTATTGTTTAAATATAGTTACCTTTAGGGAAAGAGAAATGAATCAAATTTTAAATATGATAGTCTATTGCTCATAAAGATTGTAAGCAAGTATAGAAAATTATTTTAAAAAAATATAGGCCAATTTCCTGTTTCCTGAACTTTATGTAATTATACAATGTTTTGTACATAAAACTCCTCTGGATCTGAACTTAATTTTTAACCTTAAACTTCCATAAATACTCTATAACTGAAACTACATTCTTCCTGCTTTCCAATCACTCATTCAATTCATTCAATTTTCAGCAAATATTTGTTGAGCACCATTTATGTGGCAAGTACTCTTATAATCACTGGGAATACTGCAGAAAAAAGGACAGAAGAGGTCAACTATCTTGGTTTATATTCTATATTGTAACCTAGAACAGCACCAAACAGCATTTTCTGTGATGATGAAAATCTTCTGTATCTATGCTGTCCAATATGGTTACCACTAAACACATGTGGCTTTTGAGCATTTGCAATTACGACTAGTGCGACCGAGGAATTAATTTTATATTTTATTAAATTTTATCTAATTTAAATTTAAGGAGCCACACATGGCTAGTTGTTTCTATATTGTACGACACAGATCTACAAGGCGTCATGTCGGTAATTTTTGTTTCAGAAAACCTAATTACCTTCTAATAGTTGAAAAGAATTATGGAAATTGCCTAAAGAGGTTTAATTTTTCCTATAGTGTAGCTTATGCCATAAATTTCAGCTACTATTTACCTCTTGAACTTTCTGAGAGGCGAGTTGAAGAATGGGGGATTTGAGTATAACAATAAACATAAGAATACTTTGCTAACTTATAAAGACCATGGATATTAGAGAATTTTCAAAACAAACAAGAAAGCAAAAAAACAACAAACTAGGATAAATTGAAATTGTCATTATGAATAGGGACCAGGGGAAAAGACATAGTACATGGTAGTCATATTGAAATGAATCAACTGAATAAAATTTAATTTATTATGAAATGATTAAATGACGGGATGAGTGCTTTAAAAAAATTTGAAAGAATAATTCACCATAGATTACCTGTAAACAAGGCATGGCTTTCAAATGAATATTCAAATTCAAACATATTAATTAACATGTAACTCTTTTGGAGTATTTCTTTTGTACAGAGTGGGGTGAGTTTTCTTCTAAAGAAAACCCAAAATAAATACTACTCTCCAATTTCTCTTTGTTTTAGATTCTGCTGCTACTGTCAAAGTTCATTTCGCTGAGGAACGGACACCAACTGCATTTATTGGTGTGTGTCTAGAGTTTGCAATGGAGGCCAGTAGTTCCGAAATTAGTCCACCACAGTCAACTTCCTCTCTTCAGCAGGTGTTCAAGTTACCTGCTGAGGCACAGACCAGCTCTTTACCCTCACATGTCTCTTACCTGCTTCTTTCATTTCATGGGATTATTTGCTGGCTACTGACGAAACTGTGCTTAATATTACCAATGAAGGACAACTAAAACAGTAATGAACTTAATTTCTATTGTGAAGAACAACGCTTCTCACTACTAGGAAAAACCAGGTGGAATACAGCAAGCTATCAAGGAAAATAATATGGGCTTTGAGATCCGAGAGACTTAGATTTATGATATACTAGCAAGGTGACTTGGGCAGATTACTCTGTGGCACTGGTCTCAGTCTTCTCTGCTGTAGAACAAAGACAATATTAATAATTCTACTTTACAAATCTGACATATGGGTTAAATGAGAAAGTGAATGAAAGAGTGTGTGGTATACAGTGGATAATCAATGTTAGCTGAGACTTTCTTCCACTCTTCCTCACTTTCCTTATGTAATCATTAAAGTAAAAATAAATGTCTTAGTCTGGGTGTAAGGACCTTCAGGTACATGACATACACTCTTCATCATGTTACTTATATACTTTTAGAGAATGAAGGGACCTTGCAGAAGGCAAGCTCTCTTATTTAAAATAAGTGAATGATTAACATTGATAATAGGCATACATGTAACCAAATAGGCAGTCATTTGGTTGATAATGATGAAAAAGATGAAATGGCTCATTTATGCTTTAGGTATTCACAGTAAATATTCAGTGTTCTATCCCATACACCAATTTTCTGCACAACTGGATCTGCCAAATTTTTGCAAGTTCCAGCTGCATAAAGCCATTTTAGACAATCTCAGGGTATTTGAATCTGTTTATGTTATTGCAGGATTTATGTCTTAGCCCAGCCATCAGTCTCCCCAGCTAAGCTGTAGCTCTGTAGTGATATGATAAATTTTGCTACAGTGGTGTGGAGACCACCATCAATGAAAGATAATTAAATGTTTGACTAAAAGAAAGCACTCATTAGACCTTTAGATATTTGACATCTAAAACGGAAAGGCAAATTTCCTGATTATTTAATTACCAGATAACATCTTAGACTAATCACTGGAAAGGAAAAAAATATATAAAATTAACCTTTTACATTTTTAAGCTTCTATCTACACACACACACACACACACACACACACACACACACTAATTAAAGGTTACTTTTATTTTTTGTTATATAAATTTCCAATTATAGAAAGGATTTATTCTGTCAGTATTGCAAAGACAGAATTTCTTCCTTTTGTATTTTACTACAAGGAAAGGTTAGGAATGAATATATCAATATTTTATCATTAATGTTGATAAAACATAACTATAGTGATATTTAAGTTCATTTCTTGAATACTTAGCACTACCTTCTTATAGAGAGACACAGCCTACCTACTTGATCAGGCTAACTAGTTTCACTTTCAGGAATTATTTGGAGGTACTGCATTTTGTTTTAATAAGGTGAAATGGCCTTGCACCATGTTATAAACTCTTGAGGGTGTGTGTGTGTGTGTGTGTGTGTGTGTGTGTGTGTGTTTAATAGTTTGGGAAGCAATAGAAAATATATATCTCATGATTGTTACCAAATTAAAAACCCAAAACCTTTTACTGAGTGCATAAATAAAAATGAGAACTAAAGAAATATCCAGCAAAACAAGATAAAATCATAGTGTAGTCATTGTTTTTCACAGATATCTCTTCCCAAAGCTTTTGATTAAGTGATAATACACATGGTACTTGTTCTTCCTTTCATTTCTTAATCTCCCCATCAAGTAACAGTGTAATAGAAGCTGTAAACTGTAGAGAAGGGGATTAGATCCAGTAACTGGATAAATT
The DNA here is from genome assembly GCF_004115265.2 of Rhinolophus ferrumequinum. NCBI lineage: Eukaryota > Metazoa > Chordata > Mammalia > Chiroptera > Rhinolophidae > Rhinolophus > Rhinolophus ferrumequinum. The sequence goes on along the minus strand of NC_046291.1, from coordinate 58,156,422 downwards.
CTGAGAGAGAATTTTCTAACCATTTTCCTCCTGCACACTAATTCTCCTATATTTTATGGCATAGTGCAAGCCTCACAAAAAAATGAAATAACTTCCATAAGGAGGAAAATATATTTTACATAAAATGTTTGTACTTAAATCCTCAGCAAATTAATAATTAAAAGTTAAACTTGGACATAAAATCAACCATGGTGAATGGGCCACATAAATTTATCTCCTTTCTCTCACCTCAGCCCTCACTAAAATTCTCCTAAGAGAATTCAAAAGAGGGATAAATCCACAGGGGAGAAGACCATGGAAAAAGGGATAGTGGAGAAGACATTTTGTGAAAAGGAAAGCTGATGCTTAGCTGGTAACTGCAGAGAATGGAAAAAATTACAACCACACAGAGGGAGTAAATGATGAGAAAGAGCTGATTCACTTTGCAAATCCCCTGTGTGTGCAGGACTCAGAGACACCTGAGAGCTACCCAGGATGCTCCAGAAAAAGGAAAAAAAAAAGAAAAATGAAAGATTTGAGATCCTGGATAGAGAGTATCTAACAAAAAAAGGAAGTCCTAGAATGACAGTGAGCGGCAAACAAAAATCAGTGCATCTAAAAAGGAGCAAAAGGAGAGAAGGCTCTGGGAGGAGGGAGTCTCCAGAAAAAAAAATTAAATTGGTAGATTATTTTATGTTCGAGCATTTGGAGGAGTAACAAAAATGATCAAAATCAAAAGCTAAACTAGGAGAAAATATTTGCAAAAGACACATCTCATGTTATCCAAAATATACAGAGAACACTTAAAACTCAACAATAAGAACACAAACAACCCAATTAAAAATGGGCCAAAGACCTTAACAGACACCTCACCAAAGAATATGTACTGAGAGCAAATAAGCGCATGAAAAGATACTCCACATCATTTGTCATCAGGGAAACGCAAATGAAAACACAGTGAGATGCCACTATACACCTAATAGAATGGCCAAAATCCAGCACACTGAGATGACCAAATGTTGGCAAGGATGTGGAGCAACAGGAACTTTCATTCATTTCTGGCGGGAAGGCCAACTGGAGCAGCCACTTTGGAAGACAGTTTGTCGGTTTCTTACAAAACTAAACATACTCTTGCCATACGATCCAGCAATTGCCCTCCTTGGTATTTACTCAGAAGGATTTGAAACATGTCCACACAAAAACCTACACATGATGTTTAGAGCAGTTTTATTTACAATTGCAGAACTTGGAAGCAACCAAGATGTCCTTCAGTAGGTAAATGGACCAAGAATCTATGGTACATCCAAATGATGAAATCTTACTCACTGCTAAAAAGAAATAAACTATTAGGCCATGAAAAGACACGGAGGAACCTTAAATGCATGTTACTAAGTGCAAAAAGCCAATCTGAAAAGGGTACATACTGTATAATTCCAACTGTACTTCATTCTGGAAAAGACACAACTATGGAGACAGTAAAAAGATTAGTGGTTGCCAGGGGTGGGGAGTTGGGGGATGGGATGAATAGGTAGAGCATAGACGACATTTTAGGGCAGTGAAAATACTCTGCATGATAACATAATGATGGATATATGTCATTACACATTTGTCCAAATCCACAGAATGTACAACACCCAAAGTGAACTCTAATATAAACTATAGACGTGGGGTGATTATGATATACTAATCTAGGTTAATCAGTTGTAACCACGCTGGGGGGACGCCACGCATATGTGTTGTTAGGGAGTGTATGTAAAATCCCTTGTGCCTTCCTCCGCTGTGACTCTAAAACTGCTCTGAAAAATGCAGTCCTAGGAAACCTAATCTGGACATCCAGCTAAACATGGTTGAAGAGAAACCCCAAAGCAAGTGTTTATTCTAGAAAAAACTAGTGTGCAGAAAGAGAATATAGCTATTTAATTTTGAACATTGTGTTATATCTCCACATATTAAGATATGGTAGAAGAGAAAAGATCATTTGAGAGAGCTCACCTTCATTTACTATATGACAAGAGTGAGAATGCAAAAGTAGCACTTACAAGCATATTATGTAGATGTAAAAATGTAAATTCCAAATGATACATCAGAAATAGGAAAATATTTGGTAGATGACTGCTCAATTTCATTAAGAGCCATTTTTAACATTTGATTTTATAAAAATATGTAAATATATATTTCTTTGAGAAAAAAATAAATCAAAATGAAAGTTATATTGGGAAGAAGCAGGATCCTTTAAAACGTCTTACAAAGCTTCAAATAGATTATGGCAACATAATGGAGGCTTGCTATAAGGTTCATATCACTTAAGAAGCCATGTTTGAAGTGTTTAAATATATTTTAATACTAACAAAAATAGAGGCTGGCTTATAGCAGTTTGCAGTCTTGGTATGAAAAATACTTTCAAGAGAATAATTGTTTTCCTTATACTAAAAAATCCAGTCATATTCTAGCTACATTTTTTTTTTCCTGAAACTTTTTTGTGTGTGGGGTAGGTGGGAGTGGGTAGGTTTGGGGGAGTTAAATTCATTTTGCGATATTATATCAGCTTGGATTCTTGGATTCAGGCATTTCATCCTATTTTGAAAGATGAACTCCATCTTATCTTTACAACAGCTGAGTAGCAGTAATAAGGCAAAGCAGTAGGAAGCAAGTCCTAGCAAATAATATCGCCGGTCTTCACAGACTTATGAAAACAAGCTGCAGGGGGATTGCTTCTGATCCCCAGAACACTAGAGCTCCCTCCCATCAGGAGGACCAAACGTCACACCTCTCTGTCGTACCCACCCAGATTCTTTACAGCTAAACACAGACACCTTCCAAGTCATTCTATCTTGGCAGAGCCTGCATTTTTGTTAAGAAGCCTTACATGTTAACCTCTTTAACCAGACACATCTGCTAGTTAGGTGCTCTGAGTGGCACATAAACAAAGGCTCCAGCTTCTTGTCACCCCACAAGCTATTAATGACACAGGCAGATCTGCCCACTTCCCTGGCTTGGGCATCTGCTGAAAGCTCTCTGCCCCTTCCTGGCTCCAGCTCACTTTCCTTCTAATTCTGTTCTCTAGACAACTGTGATTTACATGAACATATAAAGCTGTTCGGGAAAATTCTTCTTGGGAATCACTCTAAACATCAAAACTGATTCATTTTTTTTAAAAAAACACAAGTTTCGCATAAAGCTAATCTTGAATTAAAATTTACATAAAACATTATGCTGATCTTTTTTTGCCAAAATAATATTTTGATTTTTAATATGAATCATAAAAAGCTTACACAGCTTGGCACCACAAACACTACAAATCCTTCCTTCTTCTCATTTGGGACACCAACCACTTCTGATTCTTATTCAGTCACCTACTTTTCTATTCTTTTTTCCAGGATTGGATCTAATTCCTCTGTCAACTTTTTAATAATTGGTGTCAACTGTTTTTGTCACTTGGGATTCAAAAGGCAGACACTGCGTGGGAGGGGGCAGGATTTTACTTTTTAACATAATGAAAACTTGTTAGAATTATGAGTGTTGCTTTAGTTCTCTAATATGTTTTCCACAAAACAGAAATTACATTAAAATATAATGTGAGTTTATATTAAAATAAATGAAATTTCAGATGTGAACTCCAGATAATTATTTTCCACTGGCGTTCTACTTGTGTTTCACCTTTCTCCACCTTATATGAGGTCGGACAATTAAGTTCTCGAACTCATCCTAGGAAAAAGTGTTACATAGCTCATTGCTGAATATTACTACAGTCACCTTCGAAGTACTCCCCTTGGGAAGCTATGCACCAACGCCGGTGCCTAGTCCACGCTTCAAAGCAATTCTGGAACTCTTTCTGGAATGGCCATCAGAGCTGTTGTTATATTATCCTTGATGTCCTGAATGTCATCAAAATGTCTTCTTTTCAATATTTCCTTTATCTTCAGGTAAAGAAAGAAGTCATTGGGGACCAGATCAGGTGAGTAGGGAGGGTGTTCCAATACAGTTATTTGTTTACTGGCTAAAAACTCCCTCACAGACAGTGCCGTGTGAGCTGGTGCACTGTCGTGATGCAAGAGCCATGAATTGTTGGCGAAAAGTTCAGGTCATTTAACTTTATCATGCAGCCTTTTCAACACTTCCAAATAGTAAACTTGGTTAACTGTTTGTCCAGTTGGTGCAAATTCATAGTGAATAATCCTCCTGATATCAAAAAAGGTTAGCAACATCGTTGCAACAAGTTCTTGAACTTAACTGTCAAACCTCATAAGCTGTCCCTGCATAATCTTGTCTCTAGACTCTCCCTAAACTCCAGACTTGCATTTCCAAAACTATGGGAGGCTTCTTCTTTTCTCTCTGCCAAGTGTTAATCAAAATCAAGATATAAAAATATTAAAAACATGTTTTTTCTAGACCCGCTTCCTTTCCTATCCTGGTTAATAACTTAAAAGAATCTGGGGAGGGGTTCTCTTCCTCTGTTTCCATAGCAGCCCACTCATAATTCTATTATATAGTCTACTGAAGTTATCTTTTATGTGTTTGTCTACCCCACCTTGCCCGCAATAAGTTTTAAGAGACCTGAAGAAAAGGATTGTGCTAAATTGATTTTTCCAGCTCCAGTACCTAGAAAAGTGATGGGAACAGTAAGCATTTAGTAAATACTAATTGACTGAACAGATTCTTCCATTTTCTCCTTTTGGTGGTGAGTTCTGGATCATCTACCACTCTGGTTATCCAAACTGGAAACCTTGGCATCACCACTCCCCCCCCAGCCCTTCTTCCTCCTTTTCATTTTTACCAGCTTTGCCCTGCCACCATTCCAATTGTCTTTTGCCTGTTTGCTTGCCTCAGATAGCCTCCTTCCAGATCTTTCTACCCTCAGTTTATGTTGCAAGAGAAGTCCAGTTGAAATGGAGACTAGCTCTGGTCACTCTCCTGTTTAAGAACTTCCAATGCCGCAGCAAGTAAAGAACAAATCCAAGTGTCTTAGCACTACACATAAAGCTTTCCTTTCGTGTCGGTCTCTGCCAACCTCTTTACGATCACTTCTTCGCACAAACTCAAGCCAAACTCTCAGCTCAGAATCACCAACACTCTGAAGCTATATAGTGGTGGTCAGTAGATTCGGAAAGCACTATCTTCAGCAGTCTTTCAAAAGAGATAATATGGAGACATGACCGTTGTTAAAACTATGATAAAATATATATTTGAGGGGCAACATAAAAGCAACATAGTTTTTGATAATATTCTCAATGGAGGTACCTTTAGTTTTATTTGATAGTTCCCCTAACCAACGGCAAACTGTCTGTCCTTCCTAATGTTAGAAACTTGAACTTCTGCCATTATATACATCACACCTCTGAGCCTCACACACTTCTGCCAACAATAGCTTCCAACTTTTCCCCACTTCCTTTTTTGACACAACTACTGCCAGTACATTTTTTCAAGCAGCAAATCACATATTATCTTATCATGAAATAGTACCTGCTTGCCCAGGTCGGGCTAAGGGTCCTTCCTCTGTTTCCACGGCACTTCCCGACAATTCTAAGTATGATATTGAGATTATCTTTCAAAGGTCTATTCTCCCCTTCCACAAACTACAGGTATCGGAGGTCAGGGGCTGTGCTTTCGTCATCTTTGCAATATCTAGAAGAGTGACTGGCACCAGCAAAACATTTACTAAGTGCTTGTTGGTTGAAAGAGCAGGCTAAGCAAGCTACTGTAGGTTTGTTCTTTGGTTGTGAATGTATACCAGAGACCGGTCTGTCTTCTCACTGGAAATAACAGACAGGTGGCAAACCTCACTAAGGCAGCCATTTATAAAAATAACTGTGATGGACAGAATGAGTTCTTAACACCGAGCAGCCTGGGTTGTTCCTCCAGCTCCACTAACACATCAACAAGACTAATCTTCTCTGAGAATATACTGCCTTGCAGCTGTTTTTCCTATTTTCATGTAGACCCAAATTAAATGATGGATCTATTTGTTGCATCATGTAGGCAATCTGTCTGGTAACACCACTAGCTCTAACAGTGCTGCAGAACTTGAAGTCAAATGATATTTGAGCAAATGAGTTAGCAAATTCTGCTAACATGGAGGTAGCCTCAGGAAATTTTCTTTGACAGGAAATGTTTCTGAATGAAATTTTTATCATCCCAAGATAATTTTTATTGTCTCATTACTTCAAAATTTTGGTCAGTTAACCCCCAAGTTGAGTTACCTAAAACCAGGAGGCACATGGATCCATTAATTTATCCAACCGATTATTCAACAGTTCTTTGCTGAATTCTGATTCTGTGTTAGGCAGTGTGCTGAAACACAGGTATATGGTGTGAAAAGAACAAATGTGACCCCTGTTCTCGTGGCATTCACAATATGGTGAGAAAGACGTAAAATACACAACAAACCATAGAAAAGATCAGTAAAGATAATTTAACAAAGAGCACAATTATTTTATTCCTATGTGTGGATCCCTTTTCACTTCCTATGGTGAACGTTTCAAATGTAAGCATCCAAAGAATTCCAGTTCTGAACCTACTCCTGTCTCACAGACTCTCAGATGACAATTGAAACTCTGAAAAAATAGAAGGTATTGGGTATGAACACTCAAATTCCCTTCACTGGTCTTTAGGATGAATCTGCAGTTTACTCTCCATACTCTTATCTTATTGTTTCAAGAGGAAGAAATACCCAGGCTCCTCAACAAGGATCACTCTATATCATAAATTCCAACTTTTCAAGATCTCCTGGGGGCCTTGGCTCCATCTTCTGGCTTGGTCTATAACATGTTCAATATCTCCTATGGTAACAAGGGTACTTTAGAGTTCTTAGTCCCTCAAGTCACTGTTTTGTCATGTCATTTGCATTCACTGATGCTCTTTACACACAAATAAAAAGGGGGAGCGACAGGGTTTGCAAAATTCACTTTCCTATCATTCATTTTCATCTTCATTCTCTCTAACCTGGCTTCCACCCATATTATTTGACTGAAATTCTGGAAGTTTAGCAGAATTTCCTATCGCCTGAAGTGGAAAGCTGTAGTTTGCAACATGCAGTGTACTCCCAGCATTCTTGCCTTGATTTCCTTTGGGATCATCCTTTCCCCCACCGCCAGCCCATGTGCTCTCGTTGGATTCACCCTATCCTTAACATCAAGGATAGGCATGTAATCTAAACACAAGCAATTCAACACAGGCCATGATGATAAGGTTTGGGATTGTCATAGGTCCTCATTAGAGCCGATCAGAACTAATACCGGAAGGAGGTTGGGGGTAACTTATAAGAGAAAACTCTTTCTTTTTATAAGGACTTGGATTTGAATGGATGTAGGATGAGACTGCTGCTGCCATCTTGTCAATATAAAGGCAAAGCCTTTCAGAAACTAGAGATAGAACAAGAAGTGAAGCCAAGAAATGAAAAATAGAAATTATGTCTGATTTCACTGACTGAGCTCCTAAATCCAGCCAAACCTAATAAGAACTACCCTTGAACTTTACAGTAAAGTGAGTCAATAAATTCTCTTTGCTTTATTTAGTTAGGACCCTGTGGTTTTTGTCCTTTGCAACAAAGATAGCAATAATTTATGCATTATCAAAACATTCAGTGGCTAGTATTTGACAAGACTAATTATTCCTTTTTTCAAATATGCACTATTCCTCTGTCTTTACCCACTTTTTTCTGATCCTTTCTTTAATTCCCTTTAGGTTCTCCTTTTGTATAACATTATATATTATAGAATTTCAGGATTAGAATGGATAAGGGGCAAAGAAATTAGTACGTATTGAGATCCTTAGGGAAGGCACATTTTATGCACATAAATACCTGTGGAAAGTGCAGCAGCACTTTTTAGAATTATGTTTGGAACATCAACCACACTATTGATTAAAATGCTGCAAAAGAGATGTCATATGAAGAGAAAATAGTTATAAATTTGAGCTGCATGCTATCATTTCTATTCTGAATGTAAAGAGTTGAGTATTAATGAGGCACAGAATGAAGGTTTTCATAGCAATAATGACTCTGATTCTAGTTTGAAAAAGAATGGGAAAACTGTGTTACTGCGTTTTTCTACTAGCACACTTTCTGAAAAGCAATTAAATTGTCTTGTCACCTCAGTTTTTAGAAAGCACAAGGTTAGAAAATACAATAAAGCTGACCATTATTTCCAAAAAGAACTGAAAGTCATTGGACTGTGAGATATTTGAAATCATATCAAAAAGTGGAATTTATGGCCCTATGAGTTACGGAAAAGGAAATTGAATTGTGTGTTTTATTTTTAAAACACAACCACTAAAAAGGTGTTGCCATAGTAACAAGGTCAATACCAGTAGCCATTACAGACCTTCCTCTTTCCTGATAGTGGGTTGAAAGATCTTTTTCAAATACCACTTTAAAAACCCCATGAAAAAGTATAGCTTTTCTGATCATTCCTCTGAACCAAAAATGAGGAAAAACACAGAGTATTGAATTTCTCATGTTTTATGGATTATGAGCATTCGTGGCCATCATATTTTCAGAGAGAAGCCTGCCTGACTAGCTATTATGCCAACCCCTGAACATGGGGTTTGATTAGCCTAATTGTAAATCTGGACAAACAGAAGTTGTTTGCAGTGGTATTCAAACAGAAATTAAAGGTGGCACAATATTAAAAAAACACACACACTTCTTTAACATCTAAATATTGAAAGAGTTAAGTAAATAATCCCTGTTATTAGAAAATTTTCAAAGGCTCAGATGAAATAAGATATCACCACTAGAGGAAGGTTAGAGAGACACAGGTCTCATTTTGTTTACAACACAACTAAATATCTCTTTGGTCATAAAAATCAATTCATTGAGCCCTACCAGGAAGTGGCCTCTCTTTTCTCTTTCTTTTGTATGGAGATACATTGCCTATATGATGATCATTTCTACATCTTCCCCACTAAACAGTGAGCCCCTTGAGAGCAGAGATTTTATTTCGATTTGTAGTCACAATAGTATCTTACATAACATTTTGTATATAAAAGACACTTAAAAAAGTAAGTGGAGAATGAATCATGAAAAATAATGACAAAAGAGTAACTAAAAGAACACAAAATCACAGGTATATTTTTAGAAAGGATGTGTCAGTTAAAAATGTACTCATGAGTTTTATCTCTTTAAACCAAGAGGCTCTATCTACATCCTTGTTCAGACTCAAGACCGTTAAATAACGATGCAATTGCCTGACCCCTAGACAGATTCACTCAGAATTTCTGCAGGTGGGGAACTGGCATCAATATTTTTAAAAGCTACTTAGGTAGGTAATTCTAATGTGACGCCAGAAAAATCATTGCTTTAAACTCTTCTCCTGGAGTTCAATTAATGAATAATTTATTTACCTCCAACTTTTAAGTACTTCCCCCCCAATATTGCCTTATAGTACTATACCAAATCTATGAGACCTTTTATCATAACCCAATCATTTATTCTCTAGGATCACTTTTCATAATAAAAGTTTCAATTAAAATAGGTCGACCTTGAACAATTAAAAATTTTAGCTAAAAATTAGTATCTATTGTATTCTGTTCCATTTACTTATTAGATCTTTGTTGCTGTGAATTCAGCTTCTGAAAATCAGAACTGAATAGAGCACCAACATAATTGATGCTAAATAAATGTCAGCAGAATTTAATATATGCTTTTGTGCTTTTATGCTTATCCTTCCTGTGGTGCCTTTTACAACCTTATCTATCTTGAAAAATTTAATCTTTCAAAACATGTAGATCATATTTCTCTTCCTCCAGGAAGCCCTCCCTGATTCAGAAAGACTATTAAGCACTCTCTTTTTTGGCACTGCAACTGCCCCTAGTTTATGCCTCTGTTTTGCTCTCCTTATACTGTACTATCATGTCTTTTTCTTTTTCTTTTTTTAAAAAGTTTGTCCCTTCTCCACATCTAATTGTCAACAACTTGCAGCAGGTGCTGACTTGTGCCTCTCTGTTCTTTTCTCTCAAGGCACAGCAAAATAGCTACAAACAACAGGCATTTAATAAATATTTATTAAATGAAAAAATAAATGGCCACATTTAAGTAAACCAGGTGCATTTGAAAGACACTATTGTAATGAACTGAAGTGTGTCCCCAACAAAATCCATATGTTGAAGTCCTAACCCCCAATGAGAAGGTATCTGGAGATGGGGACTTTGGGAGAGAATTAGGTTTAGATGAGATCCTGAGGGGGGAGCCTTAAAGGATGAGACACACCATACAGTTTGCTGTCTCTCTCAACTGGCTGCCATATGAAGAAGACACAGCAGGAACACAAGGAAGAGATTTCTCACCAACCAGCCTCCAGAACTATGAGAAAATAAATGTTTGTTGTTTAAGCCACACAGTCTATAGTATTTTGTTCCAGCAACCCAAGCTGACTAACATAATTATGAACTGGGATTAAGTTGTTTGAAGAGAGTATTAATATAAACATCATAGATTATTATACCTTTCCCTTTTATTTAAATATTTAAAAAAAATAGGTGTTTGTTTTTTCAAAGAAAAGGCCATACCAAATGCAGTTAGACTAGATATTTACATTTCCTTCCAAAGAAATTTATGGCATAATTTTTGGTCTTTTTCTGGTAAACTAAGAAGACTGACATGAGCATAAACAATTGAAATGAAGTGATTTTACAAAACAACAATTAATCAACAGGATAAAGTAAGCTATCTTGGGGACCACATTATTTTAGCTATTCATAGCTATAGCTATATTCATCAGGCTTATTTTATTTTTTCTCACATATAACAGTCATTGAAGACCTCATATGTCCCTTGCACTGTCCTAGACATTATGTCTAACATTAATTTTATTTTGGATAGAGAAAATATTTAAGGTCTCACGGAAACACCATACTATATTATTGATTGATTGATTGATTGATTGATTAATTGATTGGTTGATTTATATATTTAACAAGTATTTATTGTGCATTATAGGACTCTACATTTAAAGCCAATTTAGTTAGTTTCATCCCAGCATTCTCTTGGGACTATAGATATAAACCAGTCCTTATCTGGTGAATCTAATCTATAATCAAATCATAAAAACTGTGCAGTTTAGATCAGCAGTACCCACAATCTGAATCTCATGGATGAGTGAATAAAATTTGCAGAACTGATACAAAGTTGCCAACATTTTATTTGGCTAAACAATAACATTAAAAAAACGAATAAATACCATTATCAGCTATCACTATCAGTTCACAAATTACAAAGCATTTCAACACAAAATAATTAAAAATATAATCTTAGTAGAGAATAAAGGTTGGTTTTCATCATGACTACATTTTGTTTAATGGCAAAAAGCCCCCAAAACATCCAAAATATTCTTTATTCTTCTTATTTCAGCCTAGATTGGTGCAACTTTGTTCAAAGAACAAATCCATCTCTGAAGTAGATATTGAAATTTCTGCCATCTACCACTTTTACTCCTGTGTGCTCTACTTCAATCCTATCTCTCACTATTCAGAATCTCTTCTTTATTCTAATTCTTATGGCTGGCCATTAAAATAAATAAGTAAATTTAGTTTAATCTCATCGGCCATGCAGGGTCCAAGGGAAACCTGCATATCTACTTGGCTGTAATTATTTTCTCTAATTTTATCAAGTACTAAAGATAAACAAATGATGCTTCTGATACCACAATTACTTTACATTTCAGCGTTTATATCACAATTTACCTAGGTGAAGGTTATAAATTTCATGAAGACCATCCAATAAGCAGCAAAACTTACATGTGTGGACCCAATGAAATTACCCTTGTCATTACAATTCCAAGAATCAGAGTTGTTAAAACTGTAGAAGTAAGAGAAATCTGTGAAAGAAAATGTAAAGATATTGTCAATATAGCATAGAGAGTATTTTATTGAAAAAAGTAGGTGTTTCTCTTTTCATTTGTATAATTTTAAATGCAATTATTTACTTGTTTATTTGTATAAATTGGGGTGATAATCTCAGGGATATAACTTTTTATCAGTTCATAGTCTTAGTGTTTTCCCTCTAAATAGGAAAGCAAGTATCATACATAACTGTTATAATCTTGCAACATGGATTGAAATGTTTTTAGTGGCTTTCTGGTGATTTTCCTTTAGGAAAGTGACATTATGGTTTCTTTTTCTTCAGACCCTACGTTAGTGTTGTTTTGTTTTGTTTTTCCAATCTATAATTGCTCCTTCTGCTTTTGTCTTCATCAAACCCTCTCCCTTCCAACACAACCCCTCCCACACATACATTTTTGTGATGCATTTGCTTTTTCCTTTCTGTTCTCTAGCTCTGCTAGTCTACTTTTCCTTCATGAATTTGATGTCTCTAAGTCTTCTTTGCTTCTTCCTCTCTCTCCTGTCACTATCTCAACTGGCTCAAAAATAAACTGATCTGTGTGTGTATGTGCTCTGCGAACTCAATACATTAGATCTAGTATGTTTCTTCTCTTAATTTTTAAAATGGATAAACACATTTTAGACTTTTTTCTCTGATAAGAAAAATATAAAATTAATTTTATTTGGTTGTTATTAAATTTGTTTTGGGTGTTGTTAGTTTTTAACTATAAAGAAGCTTCTATTATGAATCCTCTGATCTACTCAGGAACAGAAATATTAGGTAATATTCCTGATGTCACACAGCAAGGAGGTGACAGAGGAGAAGCTCAAAAGCAAGTATCCCTGACTACAGATCAGGGCTCTTGTCTACCTGCTTTGCTCATTGGGAGATTTATTTAGATACTTCAGTATGACACTTTTAGGGGACATTTAAAGAAAATGTTCAGGTAATAATATGATAGAATACTAGTAGCTTTCTTTTCATGAATTCCTTGCCTTCTGCTCTGAGAAGGTAACATTTGTGTCTACATTGAACATGTGAATGGAAAACAATCTAGCCATTTCATATAATTCACCAAAATAAGCACCTTTTGATATACTCTTGTTTATTTCTGGATAACTGTTAGGGAAGGAAGGCAGAATAGTCAGAATACTCTGGAATATTACCTACACTATCAACTCTACCTGCAAGGAGGGACTTCTTAGCTGTGGATACACATCAAATATACTTTGAAAAGTAAAATTCAATCAACTGTTGGATTTTTCAAAATAGAATATAAAAATATCATACATATAACTCTAACAATTTTTCATTGGGCTGCTTGGCATCATGTAGCTACAGCACCAATAATATTTTGCATAAAATACAAACATTCTTGAGAGTAAGAAAATAAAATACAGCCAGAAAAGGCTACTCTATGTCCATGAGGATATGTGATGAGTTGAATAATTATTTTATTGGTTTCATTAGAAATAAATCAGCATGTGTCTTTAGCAACAGCAATCATAAATATTGGCCAAATTCTCAACAATTAATTAATCAACACATTGACATTTGAATTTGATGGATGAAAAATACAGATACAGGCACAACAGACATTGTAATTTACAAAGAAAATTTTCAGCCAATAAAGTAATTCATCCTTACTTCTAAATTTAGTTGAAATTTTAAATTATTTAACCTACTATCTATAAAAATGATAGGAAAACATTTTTTTAGTAAATTAGATTTGGTTTATTAGTTCTTATTTTTTTTTCTAAATTTAAAGAGGCTACCTTTATTCGACACAAAGTTAGAATAACTATCTTAAGGAAGAAAAAGAAAGGACATAATTAACTTATACTCATCAACTATTTAACCATCCATTCCCAAAAATAAGCTAAATATTCAACCATACATTACTCTCACATAAGTATCAGTAAACTAAAAGAATCTAAAGTCAAATACTATAATTAAGAACTTGGTCATATAGTCAATAGTTGGACAAAAGGCAGATAACAACGTACATTTCGGTGCCTACTTAAAATATAAAAATTACCTTTCCAAGCTTTGCTACATCTCGGTATAAAGACAAAGGCAGAGTAAAAGCCACCGTGGAAAGCACAATAATGAAGTGGCGACCGATGAAGAAGTTTTCAGGGTCAACTGAAACACAATAAATATTATAAAGTGTTTATAGGTATGCGTAGCACACCAGTGACACAAGTAAACAGCCAAACACTGAATTATCAAAACGACTTAAATAACATTACATACTATCTAAAGGACAAAGACTTTAAGAGTAAATAAACTCCATAAAACCATGTAAAACTAGACATAATTCACCAAAATGTAAATACAAAATAACTTACAGATGAACCTATAGTTCAAACAATGTTATAATATTTTACATTGAAATTATTTTAATAGCCTCCTAATCAGTTTCCTTGTTTCTACCTTCCTTTCTCCCCTGAGAGTGTATACTCCTTAACCTAGAAACTAAAGGGTTCCTTTTCATGGGCAAAAAAACACATTATGTCACTACTTGTCCAAAACCCTCTAATGGTAAAACTGTTCATTCAGAAAGTAAGCTACATGGAGACCAGGCATTTTCTGAGGCTTTAAAAAAAAAATCTATATTTCAAAGAGACTTTAACAAAATTTTAAAAATAAAGATTTAGATAAAAATATTCACTATATTTCTATCCTTTCATTGAGAGAAGCAACTTGTTGGATAGAGAAGTCAAAGGGAAGCTGCTGAAACCTGGTATGCAACGTAGAATCTTAGCTACCATAACAAGTAAATAAGTGTGTGTGTGTGTGTGTGTGTGTGTGTGTGTGTGTGTGATCAAATACAAAAAATATGTAAACATAAACTAAAACATACTTACAAGGATTTACATATTTTTAAAGCTGTGCTAATCACAGTGTTCGCTTCAAGAGCTACATGCTACATATCTACTCCAATGAAGACACCATAGCTTAAAATTTTTAGCCCATACTGACTTCCTTCACAGATCATGTAGTTATATTTTTGAAAGGTCTTCAGTGGTACCAAGTCTTTGTGCATTTATCTCTGCAAAGTTTAGCCTGTAGAAACCAAGTCTGTCAAATAAGTGAGTGTGGTTTAAAAATAAAAAAGAAGCTATTACTCTTATGTGGCTAATAAACAAACTTAAAAGGAAGTTTCAAGATAGAAATTTCAAAATGGCCTAAATTTACACATACATACATACACACACACACGTGTACACAAGAATGGAATAATTAATCATGAGCATTTGTTCAACTCAGACATAACTAAACAATCATCATAAAATTGTGAATTAAAACAACTAAACTGGACGCTTAAGTTCCCCAAACCCTGAATTCAACTATTTACATATTCCTAGTGAATAAAATTTGAATTAAATTATCTGTCTATCTGTTTCTATTTACTACTCCCCCTATAATATGTTTGGTAGAAAATATATTTTCTTCCCTTGAAAAATTCTAAGGCCTAGGAAAAGACTAAAATATATGACTATGAACAGCATGTAGGAGCCTAATAACTGAGGATCTCCATTAGTGTAAAGGACATTTTTCACTAATGATGAGATCTATTACCTATACTGATCTTCTAACAAAAATATACTCAAATAAGCATTTAAAATGTTTAAACAATAGTAAGAAAAATTGAACATTGACAGTTTTCAAAAATTTCAAAATCATCCAAACATACTACTTCTACCAACATTTCGCATGATTTTGACTTCTATCATGAACCAAGACTTTGGTTATCTAGGAAAAGTATAATTGTCCACTTGTTAGTCTAAGATATTGGTGATATATTTTTGAATAAAAAAATACGCAGCTTTATTAAGCATTTTATCTACTTCTAAAAACTTTGGCATCATATTAATCTTTATAAGACATATAAACAATCACATATTACAAAATACCACATTCAACCATGTAAAAAAACTGTAATAAGAATATATTGTGTTTTTTACTATATGACCTATTTTTTAAAAGTCATTTTTGATGATTACAATAGTAATAACCAGAAAGGAGGTTTCAAGGAGGTTTAGCCTTATTTATTATGTTTTATTTTTATGCATATATATTCATATCAGTATATTTTTTGTAAAATTAAAAATCAATAAAAATTAATAATCAAAATGTTTCTATCAGGGAAAATTAAAGTAATTACAGTCTATCCAACTGTACAGTAGGTACTGTACAGGAGAATACTGAATTGTCCATTAAGAAAATGGGATAGATCTCTATGTTTTGATATGAGTATGTGTCCCTAACATATTACTAAGAGAAAGAAGCATGTTCATAGAACAAGATGTACAGTGTTATTTTATTCATGTGACTATCTGAAGTTATACCCATTCTTAAAACTCTGAAAGTATACATTAGAAAGGAAGGAAGGAAATGTTGGAAGGATTGTCCCTACTTGGTTCTCCCAAGAGGAAGAGATTATGAGTGTGTTCCAGCTTCTCCATTTTGCTTATCTGTATTTTCAATATTTTCCTAATAAATATGCATTATTGTTAAATAAGAAAATAAAGTGATAAAAATTTTAAAAATTAACAGGTGTGGGGGGTGGGAGATGAGGGTAAAGGGGATCAAATATATGGTGATGGAAGGAGAACTGACTCTGGGTGGTGAACACACAATGTGATTTATAGATGATGTATTACAGAATTGTACACCTGAAATCTACGTAACTTTATTAACAATTGTCACCCCAAAAAACTTTAATTAAAAAAAATTTTAAAAATTAATACATGCTCCTTTGAAAACCTTTGGAAAATAACAAAGGGAACACAAATAATCCCATGGATCCCACAATTAAAGGATAACCACAGTTTTTATGTGAATGTCTTTTTTCTTATTTTTTCCCTATATATGCAAATAGAAAATTTAAATAATTTAGATCATACTGTATGTATGGAATTATGTTCTCATTTTCTCTTAGCATCCTCTCTACTCACATGATCTCAGTTTATCATTTGGAGGCTGGGGACCATGACAGAAGCTGCAAAAAGTTTAGGGTAACGATAATAATAGCTAACAATGTTGGGTAAGCCTACTATATGCGAGGCATTGTCTGTATTATCTCTTTTGTTTTACATAAAAATCTATGAAGCAGTTGATACTCCAATTAATAATTTAGAAATGAAGAGACTAGAACTCAGAGAGAGGATTAACCTTCTCAAGGTCACACAGCAAGCAAGCAGTGGTTTTGTATGGTCAAAGTATCCCTGAACTCAGTTTCCACTAACCTCTGTGAGAGGGATAGGTGCAATTTCTAGTTCTACGTTATGTTTTACTTTGTTTTATACATCTTTTAGAATGAGTCATTCAAATACTAAGAGGAAAGGCATTTTTGCATCAATCTCAACTATAATAACAATTATAGAGTTAGGTCACAATGAAATAGGAATACTGTGGCTTGGATGAGAAGGTCTTCGAAGCACACAGACTAATGCTCTCTGAATTATTCAGATAGCTGTGAAGTGGTGAAAGGTTGAACAGGGAGCGGGGCTGTGGCACATGTTAAAAAGGTCTGTGTGAGAATGTTCATAGCAGCTTTTTCGTAATCACCCCCAAATGGAAACAACCAAATGTCCCCCAACGGTGTGACAGATAAACTGTTGTTCACCCACACAATGAAATACTCCTCAGCATTTTTGTTTTAAAGAGCATACCCAAAGACATGGATGTGATATACCCAAAGACATGGATGAAGTTCAAACGTACTATGCTAAGTGAAAAAAGCCACATACTATTATGATGCCATTGATTTGGCATTCTGAGAAAAGCAAAACTATGAAGAGAAATCAGATAAGTGGTTGCCAGGGGCTGGAGATGAGGAAGGTTTTGACAACAAAGGGGAATAGGGAAAATTTTAGGTGTGATGAAATTGTTCTGTATTTTGATTGTGGCTGTGGTTATATGACTATATGAATTTGTCAAAACTCACAAGACTACATAATAAAAGGGTTAATTTTACTATGTTAAGTTACATCTTAATATAAATAGTGGAGGAAAAGGTTAGCTTGCTTATATAAGAAATAGTGTAGTAAAAATAATATACGAGAAAATGTTACCAACAGAGTTTATGTAGCATAAGATAATTAAAATATAAAGCATTTTAAGTATAATAATAATAGTAATATTTATTATAATAGTTACTGTTATTATTTACTATTAATAGTAATATACGTTACTATTAATATTTACTATTATACTAAATATAGAATAGTAATAACATTACTAAGTACAGTATAATAATATTTTTAAACAGCTAAACAAAAACTGAACTATAAATAAAACTAAATTAATACTTTAGGATCAGAATGCATCATGGATATTGCCAGATATCTGAAGTCATCCAACTCTTCAACTTGCAAGTATTTTACTTATAAATTATTACAAACCACATTAACTAGGAAAAATTATATAAAATAAATATATTTACATACCTCCTGGGATTCTCTGGAAAACTTTGCTCAAAGTGTCTCCAGTTATTATGTTGTAACTTATCATAGCTAAATACATAAGTAAAATAAAAATTCATTGAAAACTATATGCTTTTACTAACCAATGTCATCCCAATAAATTTAATAATAATTTGAAAAATAAAAAATAAAAAATAATGCAGTCACCCAAAATTTTCATCTTGAATATTTTGAAAATAATCAGTTATTACTTCCCCAATACTGGCATAATCCTACTACTTTCAAATATATCTATTGTGATTACCAATATGTACAACTTTAAAAATAACTAGATAACAGATTTATGGGAGAATACAAATTTGTATTAAAAAGAGATTTTCACTTTACAAACTGATTCTTTCCATGGCATCTTTAAACAATAGTGAGCTTCGGTAGTCATTTAAAATGTGATGTACTTGTCATTTAAAGCTCAGTTTCAAAATACTTTTCTTTTTCCTTTTTTTTTATTATTAGTTTCAGGTGCACAAGACAAAGTAATACTGAGACATTTTCAAAATACTTTTTGAAGAACACATGTATTGCTCAAAGTGAGGAATAATAATAGAAAATAGTGAAGGCTCCAAAATATCCCCTCATTTAAAAAGTAAGATTTTTGGTAAATGTATTCTTAGCTTTCAGTGGAGACATAAGGAACTAGTGGTTTGAGCAACAGCTTCTATATTACTGATTTAAAAACTGAAGTCAATTTGGCCATTGGTGAACGTTGACATTTATTTATTTAAGAAGTACTAGGTAACATTTTCACCTTTATGGTACAAACTTTAAATAGCATATTGGCCTTGTATATGGTTTCCATAAATCCTTAGGTTTTCAAAAAATGTGTTTCAGCTTTAGAAGAAATCTATTGTTTTTCTCACTCACTATTAATAAAAGATCATCTTTTCACCAAATTAGGGAACCACAATCATTAACCTAATGAAAATCACTCATTTTATTTCAATAAAATACTCAGAAAACCAACGAAAAGGACCAGGATATAAGGGAAAAATGGCTAAAGAATTGAACACTTAATTTGGAAAATATTTCAACTGCTAGTACTCCTTAATGATTACTTAATGACTATTAAAACTATTTTATTCAGAAATGGCAGTATGTTTATGCAAATAAGTATAATATTCATCTTCACATTCATCTTACCTATAAAAGGATACAAAAACTGTAGAATAGAGAGGAGGAGATACCCTGGAAAGCCGAAGGTTTTATTGACCAAAGATTGGTAAGTGTCTGTTCCAGAGAGGGCCCCTCCTTTTATCAATAAAACAAGGGAAAAGTCTGTGGCAAAGTAACAGTTAAACATGTCAGAATGCATTTAATACATTTACTACATTTAATACAGTCATGATTTGACTTAAAGAAAAAGGGAAATTTTTTAAAAAAGAGTTTAGTTTAATGCTACAATAAATTAGCATGGTAAGGCTTTTACCTTTCAAAAACTGGTACAGTTTCCAATTATATATTTCTCAATCAAGTTGCAAATATACTTAACATATCCATGCAATTAACTGGACAGAAGAGGGTAAGCAGACTAGACAGAGACAAGTGTCAGTTTTCCATTTTACTCGTACTTCCTAATCTAACCAATGCAGACTACTAATAGGATGTGGCTCAACTATTCAAGCAACAGAATATAGGTAATTAAATATCTCATAGACATTCCACGTGCGAAGACTAAAAATGAAAAATGCTATAGCATTCAGGAAAAAAAAAAGATTTAGAAGACTCAGATCATTTGTTTTGTTTTACAACAAAGTATAACTAGTAACTCTATTTTATAGTTATTATGCTTAAGAGAGCACACTAAAAACATCTTGAAATTTACATTTTAGAGATTTAAAGTTCAATTTTGGAGTTGAAATTGAAGATACAAATATATCAATATTATATAATTAAAAGTTAATATCTCTTTTATTTTGTCCTTTAACTCAATGAATGACATTTAATCTAGTGAATGACACTGCCGTTGTATGGTGTTGCACAGCTATGATGCACAGGATGTGATTTTTGCTGTCCTTTCTCTTGCTCATGTTTCCACCACAGGTGATTTCTTTCTCTCCTTTAAATAATTTGGAAATGCATTAAAATACAGACAAAAGTACAAATAATTGTAATATGGTTTCCACCTTTTTCCCCTCCCACATCATTGAAATGTCTTTCAACGAGGCTCCAAGTTGATAAATCCAATTGACACCCCCACCCCAAATCTTAATCTTATTTGCTCTTTCAGTACAACCTTTTTTTCCTGTTTACTATTCCCCTCTTTTTCAACCACCCACCCTTGGGCTTTGTGACATTACTTTCTCCTGGATTTCCTCCTACTATTTTGGCCATTTATACTCAGTTTTTCACCAACCTGCTTTTATTCTGGATTCTTGGACTTTTTTCTCACTGTTCAAGATGTCCTACTGTGATCTTAATAATACCCATGGTTTCAATATTCCTACCGATGTTAGTAACATCCCAATTTGTATCCCTAGCCCAGACTCTGAAACTTCAGATTTCTACATCTAGGGTTTCTAGGCGGGAATTCTCGCCCATTCTCTGGAATTGTTTTTGCTTTCCCCTTCCTGAATCCTGCGAAAAGTTGGTTGGGAAATCAGGAAAATCGGCTCCTTGAACCCAGTAATACCCACAATGGAAAATAAACATACTACTCACAATGTATCTCTTAGACATTTTTCCTATTTATCGCTAGGGTTTCTGGACGGGAATTCCCACCTGTTCTCAGGAATTTTTTTCACTTTTCCGTTCCTGAATCCTGAGAAAAGTTGGTCAGGAAATCGGGAAAATCGGCTCCTTGAACCCAGGTGGTTGGTAGTATCAGCCGTCACTTTGTGGAAACGATTCATTGTGGAGAACAGAAAACAGTTTATATCTTGGGATTCAGGAACAGGGAAAGCGAAAAAAATTCCTGAGAACGGGTGGGAATTCCCGCCTGGAAACCCTATCTACATCTAGCTGGCTAATAAACATTTTACACTGGAGATCTCATAGATATCCAAATTTTAAAATATCCAAATTCTAATTTATATAATTGTTCTGGAACTTGCTTCTCCATCTGTAGTTCTCCAATCTGTGAACAGTATCAAAAGAAACTTGAGAATCTCCCTAGAGTTCTCATTATCCATCATTCTATATTCTAATCCATTAATTACTGCATCATAAGTTGTTCAACTCATTTCTAATCTTTTACCTGCTTTATTTTAGGGCTTAGGCCTTTATCATTTACTGCCTGGATTATTGTAATAAACTAATAGTTTTCTTATCCGCCAATCTCACCCCACAACCAAAATATTTTTGACACCTGCCAAGACTTTCTCAACATTCCTCCTCTACCAGATGGATCTGACCATAGCATAAATCTGATCATATCTTCTGCTTAAAATACTCCAAAAAATCCTCTAATGCCTTTGAATAAAAATCAACACCTTTTCATGAGGCAGAGAAAGTTATTTATTAGCTGCGTGACCTGGGGTGAAGGAATTGAGTTGTCTGAGCATCGTCTGTAAAGTAAGACAATACACCAACCTTGATGAGTCTGTGAGGACGATGGTGTTTGATCGTCTGCCACAATGCCCGGTGTGTTATATAGCCTAAATGAATGAGAACTTGCACTATTTTTAATTACTTTCTACAAGCTGCATGCGGTGGTAGAAAAAGCATTGTATTTGGAGTCCAACAATAATGATAATAATGGTTACAACCACAAAAATACTAGCAAATACCTTCACAACACTTTCTGTGTGCCAGGGCTTTTCCTAAATACTTCATGCATATCAACTTGTTTAATCTTCACAACAACCCTACCTAGGTGCTATTATTAACCCCCATTTAATAGATAAGAAAAGTGAGGCACAGAAAGTTACGTAAATTGCCAAAATTCACAGAGCTAGTAATGGAAGTCAGGACTCAGACCCTGGTAGTTTAGCCCCAGAATCCATGCTTAATCAAAACCTGAACTCCGCTGCAAGTAACTACAGGCCTTGGGAACGCCATTTTTACCCTAAGTCACAGTTTCCTCCTCCATAAAAGCAGAGCGTGAACACTGACCTGACGCAATGAGAGGAATTAAGTGTAGGGGCAGCTTTATGGTCAGCACCTAGCCAGTCCTCAGGAAATGGTAATGATTATCATTACATAATGCCCCTGGAAACCTCTCTACTGGCACCTCCCTCTACTTACATACAAACATCAACCCTATACTTGAGCCAGACTGAATCACTTACACAGTTCCCTTTTGTATTTCCACATTTCCATCTCCTTAGACTACCCTTCCATTTTCTTTGCTCACTCATGTTTTTTCATAAACACTCAGTGTAGGTATCTCCTCCTTCCCAAAACATACCTGCTCCTTTGAGGCTGGGTTAAATGCCGATGTCTCTATCATTATGCCCGTTTATATTATGGTATTTTTCATGAAGTATTATAATTGTGTTTTTGCCTTCCTGCCACACTATACTGTGAACGTCACACAGGCAGGGATAATGCTCTTCATTGCTACAGTGTCAGTAAACATTTGCTGAATGAATCAATGATCAATATAGCAGGATTGCTAGAAATCTACACAGCTGATGCAAACTAATGTGACAAATGACTTCAACCATTTAAAAATATTCTGGAAGCACAAAAGACAGAGGGATTAATTATACTTCTTTTGTTTAAAACTCGGAAAGGCTTCACAGAAGAGTTGAGTAGTACCTTGAAGGATGAACAAGATTTCACCAGGTAGAAAAGAAAAAGAATGCCAAGCTGGGGGACAATCCATGGGAAGGCAGTGTAAAAGCATATTGTATATGTGGGGGATGAAACGGTCCAGAATAGCTAAAACATAAGGCCCATACCTGGCAGTGTCGGTGACAGGGTGAAACAGAGGTTAGAGTAGTTGGAGGTGAGACTGAAAATGCAGCCTGTGACTACACATGAAGGAATTGAATGCAATAATTGTTTTTCCTGTTGTTATTATAAAGTCTTAGGATTTGGATTGGGGGAGTAACAGTGATCAGGCTGAGGTTTAATAAAGATAACTCTTGCAGCAGTAAGGAGTACTGATTAGAAAGTAGACAGATGCTAAAGGCAGTAAAACAGCCTTATTGGCCAAGGAAGAGAATTAATAGACTTGAGTAACAGGACGCAACCAATTTTGTAGATGTTGTAAATTTTTGGTGAAGAACTATATGCTTGGAATGAGAATGTTGAGTTTCATAAAAGTTCAAAATGTATTGCTTGAAGTTAACAATTTGCTAAGAATTTGGTCAATAATAAATATAAATGATTTCATCTGCTTGTAAAATACAAGCTATAAATATATTATCTTAAAAGTTTTAAAAATCTCAAATATCAATCACTATAACATTTTGATCTCACTCTAAACATACTATATGCAAATTTTAGGTAATCCATGAATAAGTCTATATTATTCAGTAGGGAAATTTTCTTTTAAATCATTATGTATGGACAACAACATTTATTTGACTATAATCAACAAATAAGAAAATCTTAAAGCAATTTAAATAAAACGATTTGTTATAAATATTTATAATTCTTTTTTGCTCCTCACCATTGCATGAACAATGAAAAAGAATTTAGAACTCTAACTACTTGTTGAACTAGACATGTCTCAGTAGAGGCCTTAAAAAAACAAAAGAATAATTCTTGAGACAAATAACTGTATAATTACAGTATCAATTTTTTAATAATTCAGTACTACACCATACTTGCAAATTTTGCTCTTAAAATGCTAATTAAAAAACAAAATGAATCATAGCCTATATATACACTTTTTGCTTTTGTGTGGTTATCCTTTATTTATTAAAATTGTTTAAAGATTTTCATCATGCAACTAAATTAATAATAGTAACTAATTTTCACTGGTAACTGCAATATATAACTTTGCAAAGGACTGCTCACAGTGATTTCTGTACGTTTATATATAGTGTCAGTTGAAGAAGTTATTCACAATATGGTTTATTTATGTATAATGTGATTTGGCTTTAGTAAACTGTTCATTTTCCTCAAGTACTGAATTCTTAGGTGATATATACATTTAATTTTTTTTTTAATCTACTGGTTTACAATGTGTATAGGTGTTTACAGTGCACTTAGATGAACCATGGTTATTATGCATGGGTGGAAATTAATTATTTGTTAGTGCTGGTTGACTGGGAAACAGGAAATTAAAACGATAAGGGTAAATCCTTGGATGGGATTTTTTGTGTGATAAATGTGCTCATGAACAGAATGCAAATTTTAAACACTATCAACTCTGAATATGCACAAAGTTATGGATCCCACATTACCAAGCTATGGTTTTTAAGCTACAAATTAAGAGCTATAGAAACTAAAAGCAGCTTAGGTTTTGGGAGGGAGGGTAGTGAGAAGAAAGTGGGGGAAGAGAGCCCAGTGCCTCTGCAGCTCTGACTTTTGGATTCGCATATACTTGACTCTCTTCCTCAGCCTGAGAAAGAACAGCAGAGTCGAAGGCTGGTCTTGGAAGCCTAAGAGTATATGACGGATGGCATCTTGGTTAGCAGAAGCAGAGCCGACACAGAGATCCTTGGGCAAATGTTTTGAGGGAGTACTCTCAGGAGAAGGGGAGTGAGAGGACAGGGCAGGGGAAATAGCTCAGCAGAGATGAGGTCTCAGGTGGAGACAGCTGCAGCTTAGCCCTCTGTAGTTCCAACTGCATCACTGCATGGTCCCTCTTGAAGGCAAGGTTTCTATCGGTCAGTCATTGGCTGAAGACTGTGGGGAAATAGCTGGAGCTCATAACCTCACAGGAAGGCGGTGCCATTGAGGCCCAGGTCCTCATTCTGAAGAAGGGGACAGAAGAGGTGCTTTGCATTACCTGGTAAAGGGGCATCTACAAGTAGGTGATCACACACAGTGGCCACATTGCAGCAACCACAACAGGCATCTGTGATTGCTGCCTCTACCAGAGTGATCCTAAGGTAGAGGAAAAACCCTGTGTTTGTCATGAGGTGCTGTGGCGCGATGACAAGGCAAGGATGAGGACAACAGGAGATGATTATGAACTGTATAGACTGCACTTAGACGGGGGAGTGGCAAAACGTGGGTGTGAACGGACATGTTACATGCAAAGGGGGAAGCAGGAGAGAAGAAGTAAGACCGAAACACCTTATCGCTGCATGAAAAACTGTGGCAGCTTGGGTGCCTGTGCAGGCCTGGGCAAGTAGGGCGCAGCAAGGCTTACAGTCAGGTGGCTGCACCAGCATAGCTGGAAAAGACTGCTCATTCGTGCCTGCCCGCCATGGGTCTTGTGGGAAAGGAAGCACTGGCGTGTACACTTTCAGAGCACCATCTATCTTAGCCTAACCAGCCCGTGAAATGACTCCCCCGTCGACTATTTTCTGCATCAAGTGAAAAGAGCACATGAAAAGGATTGGGGCTTGGTAATACATAATGCTTTTCTAATCTGGTCAGAGGATTAGCAAGAAAAGCAAATCTCCTCAGACATAAATGTCTAAATTCTTTAGGATTCTTTGACGCACTAAAATTAGGAAATTCAATTTTGTGTGTGTGTGTGTGTAAAACAGTGCTTGTGCAAGTTAAGTTGCAGGAAGGAGCAATTATACATTATTTTACCTGTAACATATGAAACGCAGAATAAAAGCAATACTCCCAGAGGAAAGCCAGCTTGCTTCATTGAATAAGGCAATCCTGGGAAAACATAAAATGCCCCACCCATCACATTAATAAAACATACAGAACTAGAGAAGTTTTCCCCAATTCCTATATATAATAGGCTAAGTAAATTGACATACTTATATAACTTAGTTGTAAACAGTGCATATGACTACTAAAATTAAATGTTAGCATATTAATATTTATTTCAGAATAAAATGTTATAAGTTAAGAACATGTCAAGAAAGCGAGTTAATGAGGTGATGGAATAAGAAAAAGAAAGCAGCAAATGAAAAAATAGATGCCAGTTTACATAAATAATGTTCACTTCAGGGTGATGAGGACATATGACCTAGAATATGTCGAGAGTTTTGTCTCTGCTTTTTCTTAAATTGGATGTTTTCAAATAACAATACTAGTAGGCACAGAAAAAAAAAAACTTTATTACTGTAATGCAATGTACTTAATTTTGTCAGAATTTTCCCTGTGCTTTAAGTTGGGAAAATATGAGCTGTTTATTTCTTTTGATTGTGATTATTTGGCTCCTTTGTTTAAAAAAAAAATCATATGTACTTTCATTTAACCAATTTCTATTTATTGATTAAACGATATTTAAAAGTAATATAAATTCATGAGTTTGTACTTTAAAATTTAACACTATATAGAACAGTAAGGAAATGTTGCATCATTTAATTTTTCACAAGATTACGTTTTCACATTAAACTTTTATACCTCCAATATTTCCAAATTGTCTGGAGGTTTTAGATCTCTAGAAGGTCATAGAAGGTGATTCAAGTAATGTTGGACACTTCAGCAAAAGGAAAACATGAATTAGGTAACATTATCAATTGACCATGCAGCCTATTTAATAAATAATTTCCAACATCTCCCCTATGCAACTCCACCTTCATGTAACACATGTGGAGGATGCTCTCAAATGTGGAAAGAGTATGGACCACAACCCCATGTTCAGCGTAAAAGAGACTGATGTGATACACATTGCTACATTGGGAAAAAAGGATGGCTTTTATGAAAGAAAATTACCAAGTTTATCATCTGATTTTTTTCTTTTAAAAATAATCAATGAACACTAACAACTAACACTAAGAGTCTTAAATTTGGCCTTTCACGTAAAATGAAAACAAAACACTTACCGATTACACCAGATCCTATAATCGAGTTGACAACATTAAAAACAGCAGCCGACTGACGACAAGTTTTCCCTTTGTGCTTATGTTCAGAAACGAGGGTTTCTTTGTCATCTAGATCGCGCTATTTAAATATATAAAATGGCCAATTACTTATATATAATTAAACAAATATTTACTGGCCTCCAAAATAGAAAAGTGTCAGGCAAATATGCAATATAGGGGAATAACACGGTATCAGTAGTGATAATAAGCAATGTCAATAATAAGAGAAATTAATGAGGATAATAAAGAGTAACAATAACAGCTAGTAGTTCAACAGCTTTGTTAACAAACTCCATCCTAACATGTCCTGATTACAGCTGCACCAAGTTCAGACTGCTTGCTGCATGGAATCCCAGGGACTGTAAGGAGCCAATGATCTGATTTTGTGAAATCAAAGGGGTTATGCTGAAAAGTGCCCTCCAAGACAAAAATAAAGCTAAATCATCGCACAACTTTTTCTGCCAGAGAACTTTCCGCGGTGCTAAACCCAAACACCTGGTGAAGGTAGCCGACCTCAGTTGCAGAGTGAATGAAACGAGGGACTTGGCTCCAGAGCCTGCCCCAGCCTCCAGTATTACCTGTGGCAGGACGACGGGCTGTTGCCCCTGGTAGCCCATGGCTGCATCCGGGGCCTCAGCAGGTGGAAGGAAGGTTCGCGGACCTGGTATCCCCCTCTAGCCGGACCTGCTTTCTCCGCGACCTCGCATATCCGGAGTCTGCGCGCAGCGGAAAACCGGGAGGGAGCGGGAAACCGGGAGCGAGCGGATACACCGGCGCCACTGGCCCCACCCCCACACCGCGGGCTGCCGCCCGGAGCCACCCCGGGTGCCTCAGCCCGGGGAAGTTCCACCCCTACCCCGGGACTCGTACCTTCGTCCTCAAGCGGAGATGCTACAGGATGTTTCTGATCTGGGCAGCCCTCTGTCCTCGCACCCCACCTTCTTTACCGCCTCCCCCCACCCCCGCCCTACCTCCCGCAGCAAAGTACAATTTGTTCCTCCCACGCTGTCCTCTCCAGACCGTACAGAGTACGGTGGCCTCATTTTAGCCCATTACCAAGTTAACTGCTCTTTGGCTGGAGTCTGATGCCCAGGTAAGCGCAGTGGTACCCCGGCTCCCATGGAGCATCGTTTTTTGTTACCATCACCTCCTCCTCCCTGTACATCTTCTGTCAGAGATGACAAATGAAAATGTAGGGCTTCTATTTTAAATGGAAAATTAACTTTTCTAGAGTTTTAGCAAACTTGATTACTAAATATGCTTTATTCACATTTTTCCTGATGACTTTTCAGAAAAGTAGACTTAAAGAGGGGAAAAGGAAGATGGATTGATAACAGATTCAATTAGTGAATTTTAAAGGGGGATTGTTGGGGTGTAAGTGAATGGGAACGGGCAGGCACCTAGAGTATCTGAGCTAGAAAGAATCTTTAAGGACCATCTATTCACCCTCCTTATATTACAGATGAGGAGACAGGCCCAGAAAATACTCAATCACAAAAGACAATGCATAGAGAACAATTTCAGGGACAGTAAGAGTGGTAACCTAAGTACTTATTAAATATTCAATTAAATTTGTTCTTTTTCATAGACATTTATTTAAAATTATGACATATTTTAAAAACATGGATACCAAGAGAATTGTAAAATAAACTCTATATACATTTCATCAACTTAACAAATTTAATATTTTGTCATATTTTCTTCAAATTGCAAAAATAAACATTTACTGTCATAATAGAAACCACTCTGGCATTCTCCATTTCTTTCCCTTCATCCCTAGAGTTAGCCAATTCATGAAATTGGTGTGTATCTTTTCTATCCATGCTGTATATTTTAATTCATTCATTTGTAGCCATAAATGATGCATCATATTGAATTTGTTCAGAATTTTATTTGTTTTCAGGATGGAGTGGAGTATCCCATCTTTTTATATGCTAGATCAGAAACTGGAAGTTTTTAACACATATTTTAATGATATTGCTTAAAGTCTTTTTTAAAATAATTTCAAAAGTATTATTTGTTTAATTTCAAACGTGCTATATTTTCAATAAGAAAACACAAAAAAGAATAGGACACATAGAATCATTGGCAATCCTCCCCATGCAGAGGTAAACATCGTTAACATTTTAGAACCCTGTACTTTACTCAGATTATACAGTGTTTGAGGTAGAAGATAAATGCACATGATATGCACATAAGGAGTTTTACTGAGTCTGTCTTAGTCCCAGATAAAGGTCATGAGAGCCAGACTCTCAGGAATGTAGAGAGACTTAATTTGAACTTTTTATCAGATTGTGTAATTATGTAGATAGTATTCTATGCTCATGTAGGATTATTACTTTTCCTCTTTATTTGGATACAGTCCAGGCTATGTAGCCTCTAAGAGCACCTAGCTTTCTTAGAAATAATCAGAGAAAGCTCTCTCTTGCCCAAAGTCTGAATTTACGAAGCTCTTCCTGATGGCTAACCTGACTCCTTTCTGACATTGCTAAAGTTCAAGTTTGGATGAGAAAAGAGATAAAAACTTTCAGTCCACATCCCTGGGGAAGTTACTTTTTCCTCAACCTTGGAAAGCAGTCTGAAGAGGGATAATTTTGTGGGTTTTTTTTTTTTTTTGTAAAAATGAAAGCTTGATATTCTCCAATATATTACTTTATTGTAACAAGTAGAGCCTTAGTAGGCAGTGTCTCAAATAAGAAAGACTTTTCTTTCTCTCTTTCTTAACTTTCCAGAAGTAGTGATCCTCAGTCTTTACAAGCTTGGAAGGACTGCTCAGATACTTTTAGCTAAATAATCAAATTGTATTCTTTCTTTTTATGAATTAATCATCTTACAAAGTCATTCTTGTAACTATCTTCTATGATCTATACATTGCTCATTATCAAGGAATATCTTATTGTGAAACCGTTTTATTATTATTGCATAGTTAAAGTATTTTTGTTGTTTTCTAACTGTAATTATTAGAATTATGTAAAGCCATTATAATGCTATTTCTGTTTAGGAGTTAAGGGGAGTGGCGCACAGAGCAATGAGTTTAAATTAGTGTGTCTGTAAGCCCTGGTTTATCTAAGACAGTCCTGGTTTAAGCTAATTGTCCCAGTGTAATTACGAATAGCATCTTTTTCATTTTCAAAGTGTCACAGTTTGGATGCTAGGTTACAATAGCATGTTACAAAGTCACATGGGAGATAATAATACCACCTAATATCTGCATAACACTTCACAGTTTTCTGTAGTAGTGTCCAAGCTGAGAAGGGATGAAAGATCTTAAAAAAACATCGACTTTTGGTTAATTCTTGAGTTAGTATAATAGATTAAAAGTTCAGGCTCTGGAATTAGAAAAGCCTAGGTTTGATTCAAAGCACAAGGTATCTTGGGAAGTTCCTTAATTTTTTGAGCCTTAATTTCTTTATTTGTAAAAAAGGAATAATAACGGTACCTCTTTCATAGCAGTAGTTGTGAGAATTAAATGAGATAACCTATTTGTATTAGTTTTCTATGGCTGCTGTAACAAAGGACCATAAAGTGGGTGACTTAGAACAACAGAAAATTATTTTCACAGTTCCGGATGCTGGAAGTCTGAAATCAAGGTATCACCAGGGCCAGGCTCATCCTTAAATCTCTAGGGGAGAATCTTTTCTTGCCTCTTCCTACCGTTTGGTGGTGTGCCAACAGTCTTTCATGTTTTTTGGCTTTTAGATTCATCATTCCAATATTCCATCTTTACATGGCATTTTCTCTGTGTCTCTTCGCATACTCTTCCCTTTGTGAATGTCTGTGTCCAAGTTCCTCTTTTTATAAGGACACCAATCATATTGGATTAGGGCCCTCTCTAATGACCCCATCTTAAATTTACAATATCTGCTAAGACCCTATTTCTAGATAAAGTCACATTCTGAGGTGCTGGGGTGTTAGGACTTCAGCATATTTGGGAGGCATGATTCAACCCATAATACTGTTTTCAAAGAATTTAGTTAATTGCTTGGGACATAATAAACTTTCAATAAATGTTTGCTGCTGCTTTATTCAAGCAGAAAAATACTTTGTTGGGCCAAAATTGTATAATATAGAGTGAGTTTTGGCTACTGCCTACTATTTAGCTCTAAATAGCTCTTCTTCCTTTCTCCATCATGCTAGAGCCACGATTTTTGCCTGAACCATAGCCACCTAAAAAGAGGAATAAAATTCACATCTGCGTTTGCAGCTGGTTGTGGTTAAGCTCTGAGGATGTAGTTAGGACGTATATCCTTAAATGAAGGGTAATACCTTTATCTCTCTTTTCCTCCTTCCTACTAGCTGGAATGCAGAGACGTGATGGCTGAAGCTGGGGCTTTATCCTGGACCTGTTGGAAACTTCATATTGAAGATGGCTGAGTAACAAGATAGAAGGCGCCTGGTTTCCTGGTGGATATGCTAGACCTGGATTGTTCAGGTAATATGAGAAGGAAACAAATTTCCATCTTGTTTCAGCTAGTGTTATTTGGGATATTCTGTCATTTACTAACAAATATAACCCTTATTAGCCAGCCCTTTAAACACCTCCTCAGGGTACCAAGACTATGGTTCTAATAGTCAAAAGGATTCATCCAGTTGATATATTTCTACATAACAGCACCTAAAAGAGGCAAAGAGGCTCTCTAACTGGGTTCCTTGTGAAAACTCCAAGAGGGTTCATTGTGCTTAATTAAACTCTGTATTAATAAATACATATATATAGTTTGTTATTAAATGCATTTATAATAAACTATAAGTCATTAGATTCTCATATTTTTGCCTCATTAGTGAACCGGTAAGAAGCCTTGGCTAATCTGGCCAAGGCAATACTCTCTCTGTCAATATGACATAGGTCCCCTTCTGTTTGTTCCCAAGTTGGTCTTATTCTTCGATCCTTAGGTATCTGGTCAGCACTGGTTGTCCATGTCTTGCTTAAGGGTCTCACTTATCACAGAGAATTATTATTAGTTCTTGATCAATAGCCTGAGGACTGACCCAGCAAAACTGCAGGTTCCACTCTGCCTTGAGTGTCTCTCAGCATCTTCTGCTGTACTGCTTGTATTTTCTGCATATGTGAAAGAGAATGCAATTTTAAGTGTCTATGGAAGGAAGTGTTCCTACTGGGACTCAAACTCCAGTTTGCCCCTTCGTGTTTGCAGCTCACAACATTTACTTTGTGATGCCAGAACCATTTCCCCACCTTTAGAAGCTGGAGGTGAGTGGCTACAACAGATTAGCCACTTCATTCCTTCTGTAATGTGCAGGACACGATGCAAGACAACAGGAGAGCAAGCAGAGATTTGTCCTCAACTATAGCAATTTTTATCACTCACTGATAAATATGCCCAACCATATGTAAAGTGACAGTGTTGAAGAAATGAAATTGGGTGCTGTATGCCCTTTAGTACCTTTTTAGTTAAGGGCATCTATGAAGGGTATGCTAGAATAAGTAAGAGCTGGTTTAACTAATCTGATCTTTCTTTTCCTTTTGTTTTAATAAAGTTCCATCTGCAACATTTCAGCTTTGTCTCAGCTGAATTAAACTGGGAGAAAGGAAATTGTGTACCCCTCAGTTGGACTGCCTAGGAGGACCAGAGGCTCAGCAAGATAGTACTCTTAACTGTATCAGCTTGGGAACCTAAAGAATTAGAGAAGAAAATGGGGCGGAACATTGGCAGCCAGAGTGCTAGTGACAATTGTAACTGTGTATCCTCTCTTAGCTGGAACATCACCTTCTCATGCGTGACGTGTGACAGAAATACTCTTTCCCAAACAATGGCAAGTGGGCTTAAAATCAGGAAGTGGGAGTAAAGGGACCAAAAACATATTTGTGACTAAAGCCAGGATTGCTAATAGTATAGAAATATAGGACTGGCACACTTCTTTTAAATCTCTTAATCTGACTATGTCTCCTCCTTTCTGCTCTCAAGTAGTTTGGTTTATTCCTGAAATACAATATTCAGTCCTTTACTTTGTGCTGTAGGTAATTGTGGACTGCCTGTGGACATGGGGAGCTCTTTGAAGGAAGGGATCATGTTTATGTTGCTCTTGTTGGTGATGTTTTTTCCTTCACTGAACCTACCATAGTGACTCATACAATTACTGATGCTCATTAAAAATGTACCAGATACAAGAAACTATCTCAGGAGGAATCAGTTAGTAAAAGGTCGTGTTGTTAAGTGAGGATAAGTTTAATATGACCAGCAATAAAAGCCATCAGAACATTTCAGTAATGAGATCATGATGCTCATTTGCCTCCAGGACTCTGAGAAGCTGAGAAAGGCCTGGCTCATCTCCATTTATTAATGCAACCAGAATATTGAAAAAATAAGGAAATTATTGTAAAGGGTAACATGCAGTTGTGATACTGTTTTAAATGTGTCTATTTAATAAATTAGTGCTTTGCTTTTAATTTCAAAATGCAGTATAATATTCTGGTATTCATACGATAATTGTAAGATACGTTAAAATATATTTATTCACAATGCACAACAGTGGGATGGTGTTCTAATGGGATATGAGTTTAAACTATATTATGAGGGACAAAATTTAATCTTTTTAGTGTATCTCTGTAGCTGTAGATATAACTTTATTTAGAGTTAAAATCTAAGTATGAGACTCTTCAAGCATTCAAGACTCAAGCCAAATGACCCTTTCAAGCACCTGTAACAGGCACTGTCTAACAGATGTTTAGTAGAAATATATTTTGAAAGATACCAAAAGTACCCAAAATACTATCAGTTGAAGGTAACGATTATCCACTCATGTTTCAAGAAGATTATCCATTCACCTTCTATGAGGAGGGGAAAAATATATTAGATTCCATTGCAAAGCCCCAAACCAGTCACATATTTGAAAGCTCATAGGTACTAACTAGAAAAACAGTGTACGATCCACTGTGTATACTCACATTTTTTTTTTCATCTTTGAATGTTACTAGTCACAAGTAAAATTTTTGTGTATAGCGCTCCATAATTTCTGAAAATAAGAGATGTCAGCTTTGTACTTTGGAGCCAACCTTCATTTAAAGAGAAACAACTTGGTTAGGTAGTATAAGTGATGTGTCAAATGAGTGAAATAAATATTTTTGCTAGAGCAATTCAGAGGACCAAGTGATCATAAAAGGAGTATAATATCATTCATAAAAGTCAGGGGTGGGTGGTCAGGGACATTTAATGGAAGGTTGAAAACAGATCAAATTTAGCCTAGCAAAGATGAAATTTAACTTGTAAACTTAACATCCTAACCTTGGATCTAAAAAATGAACTACATAGATGTAAGGTAGGAACGTGTGGGTTCTCTAAAACTCATTTCAAAATGAGTTAGTGCTTTTAATTAACAGTAACTTTAAAATGATTCAACAATGTCATTGAAAAAAGTCTACTGCAGGTGAACACACAATATGACATATAAAAGCTGTATTATGGAATTGTACCTTTGAAACCTATGTAATTTTACTAACCATTGTCACCCCAATAAATTTTAATTAAAAAAGTCTATGCAGTCTTAGGCTACAGTACTTGAAACATTATACGGAACAAGGAAAGTGGTAGTCCAGGCCATCTATGTTGGTTACACCACACATCGACTTATTTTCAGCTATGGAAGCCACAATTTGGACAATTTATAGATAAACTGGGACATTTTCAGAAGAGAGATATCAGAATGACGAAAGGTCTTGTGAAGCTTTAAATAGCTGGAGAATATAACATTCAGGGGATTAAGGGTTTACACAATATGAGAAATGGCTTTGTAATCTAATTACCTAGAGATTTACTGGGATAACTTGAGTGGTAAATTCCTACTGGAGATATTTAAACATAGGCATGACCACTGGGCAGGGGTGTTGTATTATAGAGTGTTGTCGGGGATGATGAAGGATAGGATAGGGGCTGGCTGTTCTTTGCTTGCAAATAACACCAACTTACTTGAGCTCCTCAGGAAGAGGAGGGGTAGTTGTTAGAAGTATCGATTACTGAATCTAGGGCTAGAAAACTTGGCAGGGCTTCAGAGAGCCTGGATGTTTGCTTTCACTGTCTATCATGGCTTTCGCTGTCTACCTTTATCTTGTGGAATTTTGGTTTCTCTCTGTAGATCAATCTGTGTAGGTCAATCTGTTCTCTCAACTAACCAGCTAGTCAGTCATTTCTCCTGGGAAAATTCTGGAGGAAATGAGTCTGACATGCTCAGCTGAATACCATCACTTCTGTTGAGCACAGTTCTGAACTGAACCTCCTCTTGGGAGGCTGCCAGCCTGGGAATCAGCTCTCTTTGGGTTAGGTTCCAGTTCCTCATCCAGTCAATGGCCCAACCATTGAAACAGCTACTATGGCTTTCCTGCAAAGCGCTGGAGAATAGGACTGAGGAAAACTGTTTGAAGTAAAGGTGGGCTTGGGCCGTGGCCTCGACCATGAGCAGTACAAATGCAAATGCTAAGTAGTTTTACGTTTCCTCTGGAATTTGTAATTCCCCAATTCTGTGATGCTAGGAAGGATTTGAGTTGGACCTTGATCACTGAAAGGAAGATAAGGAGAGGTTATGGCAATGCCTAATATGGACAATAAGGTAGGCACATGTATTATTGGGGTAAATAAAATAACAAAGAGAAAGGGGTGTTGGAAATAGATAAAGAGCAGATTCCAGGTAGTTTTTAAAAATTATTTCTCATGACTTTTCAGTTTGTAATATTGCCTTTAACTACATACTCTCCTCCCGTTAATTGGAGAGGTGCCATGGGAATACAAAGATATCAATACTTTTTTAAAAATATGAAGCGTATTAGTGTTTCATGAAATTAAATATAATATGTTGTAATAAGTGGCTTTATGCTTATCAGTGGCTGATTTCTCCATAAAGCAAACCATGTGGGAAAGTGAAGTGAAAGCAGAAATGAAGCAAGGCTTTTTTTTTTTTACTCGACCATTTTTTTAAAAGGCATGTGTTTTCAGTTTCAGTTCATTGTGCTTTAATTTTCCCTTTCTCTGCTGTGTGCCTTTCTCACAGTGATTCCAACCTATCTCCTCAACATGAGACTCTATATCTAAGAAGTTTTCTAGAAAAATGTCAGTGTAAACAAAGTGGCCTCTTGCCATGTAGCCAGTCAAGAACTCAGCCTGATTATAAAAAGAAGTCTTAAAATAGAATGGGCAAGAATGATAAGAATCCATGCATGTTTGCTTTAAATACTACTACCTTCTTCAATGTTCTGTCCAAAAGAACCTCCCTCAGAGCTAGAAAAGGAGCAACACGGCAAGCAGCCTTGTTCTCACGACCTTGCTTCTCAGGGACCTGACCCGATGTGGTGGGAAGTACAGGACAGCCAAGCCTTCCTGAGCCTTTGTAAGCACGTTGTTGGCCTGGCCTTAAATGTTCCCACTACAAAGGCAGAAAAAAAAAGATAACAAAATAACGTAAAACATACTGCGATGAAAATGTACATTTTCTAAAGGGGAGGAGCAATGAACCTTAAGGTTGGAAATGTAGAATAGTAGCAACAACCAGAGTAAGTCAACCATAAGAAGACTGTGCATGTTTTAAAATTTAATTGTGAAAATCAGAGAAGTTTTGGTGTGTAGTATGTCCTACTAAAAAGCCTGTAAAATTTCCCTTGGGTGACTTTTGGGGAAAAATAAGAGTAATCTAATAAGTTTAATACATATCTTTGCCCAAACACACACACACACACACACACACACACACACACACACACACACACACACACACACAACTAAATGGTGGGGGAAAGTGGAAATAAATCAAGTACACCTTTTCCCTTTAACTTAAATAGCCAGTTGCTATCAGGACACTATAACTCTTCACAGATTCAGCTACGAGGAAAAACAAC
Organism: Rhinolophus ferrumequinum; assembly: GCF_004115265.2. NCBI lineage: Eukaryota > Metazoa > Chordata > Mammalia > Chiroptera > Rhinolophidae > Rhinolophus > Rhinolophus ferrumequinum. The sequence continues at coordinate 58,119,465 of NC_046291.1, read as the reverse complement.
TACAATTTTTTTTGGTACATTTTTATTTACCTTAGTTAGAAGAAATATTTCCCTTTTTGAAATTCCTTCTTAAATAATTTTATAAGTGTCATATGACTATACATACTTGTTTTACATAAGTCTCTTTTGTTATCTAGTCTCCAACTATTTATGGGAAAAGGTAGAATTAAAAATAATGTTAAAAAAGAAATGGAAACCACAACAAAATCTGAAATTATTATTATCCCATAATCCATTTGTGATAGGTTTCTGTGTTGGTTTCTATGATCTCTAGTCACTTTTCTGGTAAGCTACTGACATCCTTTTTCGTGTGATGTGTCCAGTGATAAGATGTCTGGGAGGCAACTTAACTTTTTCAGTGATAATAAAAATAGTCACAGTCAGAAAAACATTGTCTTTAGTAGTTAAATGATTCATAATTCATTTTGCAAGATCCAGTGATCTGGTCCTTAAAGAGGGAGGAAGCCCAAGTCCTGGGGTCTGGGTTGTGGGGGAGCTCAGATCTTCTAGCCTTCTGTGCAATCAATTTGGCTGCACTCTGTCTCTGGAGAGTTGCATTTGGGTGCAGAAGACGGTGCAAACATTTAACAACTTTTCTCCTCCTGTCACCAGTCAGCCCAAATAGAGTCTGCCTCAGATAGGAACCTTGGCATCCCTTTTCTTTCCTCTGCTTTTTATTTTTTTTACTTACTACCTCCTCCAGAGTCTTCAATCTATTGTTCTTCTCTCTTCCCAGATTCCATTCTGGATGTAGCGATGTCAAGTCTTTACTGTTTCTGAGCAGAAGTTAGACCCTTTTCATTGTGCACAAGAAGATGAACTCTTCTTCACATAATATATTAATTGCTACCTATATCCTATCTTATGTTCACAGTTTCTATTTGCTTTTTTTAAGATTCTCTCTTCACCATTTTAATTTTTAATATCTACCCCTACCCTTGCACACACTTCAAAGAAAGCACAGCACCTGCATTTTAACAACGTGACTGTTCCTAGTTGTAACTGATTGAGCTGGTGGAAACTTCAAGATTTTTCTAGGCAATCTGGCTGGAACCAGTGATGAGGAGGTTGTGGGCGGGGCAGTCTGGGAATGGTTGATGGTATTACCTTGTTTGTCTCACAGTTGCATTGGCATAGCAAACACACTGTAATGAAAACTCAACTTTATTTTTGCTTCTCACTTCTCTTCTTAAAATGTATTCGGTGGGAAAATGTTCCCTTGTTACTAAACGGTATTTGCAACAGCCCCCATAACAGTTAGGTAATAGGTTCTGAGGGTTTCATTTAGTAATTAAAGCTTTCCAGGGAAACAGGTGGGCACCTGTAGTCTGGGAGGTAGTGGGAGGATCGGTTGGCTTCTCTCTTTCTTTTACCAAATGCGAACCTGGCAGCTCTGGCATTTGAGAGTTTGGGAAAGGCTTCTTTTTCACTATATCTGACTGGTGTCATTGTAAACAAGCTTCTGCTCTCTGCACTTAAAAGAAGAAGCTTTCTCTTTCACTTGCGAGTTATTTCATGGGTTCTGAAAACTCTGATATTACTGGTGATCTCTCAATTCAAGTTCCCATCATTTTACCCCAAAACTGTTTACTCCCTCAGAAGCTCCTGGGATTCTTGCAGTCCACATTTTAAGTGTATGCTCTGTACGTTTTCAAAATGATAGACATCCTTGTAACCATCTTGCCAATCAGGATACATTCCATCACCCCGAGTTCTCTTGTGCACCTTCACAGTTAATCCTTTTCCAACCCTGAGCCCAGGCAACCATTAATCTGCTGTCATTACAGATTAGATTTACCTATGATAAATTTAATGCATTCGATTGGTTGCCTCTTTATTTTGTCTATATGGTTTCTTTTGCTGTGTGGAAGCTTTTTAGTTTGATGTAGTCCCATTCATTTATTTTAGCTTTTACTTCCCTTGCCTTTGAAGTCAAATTCATAAAATGCTCTTTGAACCCAAGGTCCATGAGTTTAGTACCTATGTTTTCTCTTATGCAATTTATTGTGTCAGGTCTTATGTTTAGGTCTTTGATCCATTTTGAGTTAATTTTGGTACACGGTGACAGATAACAGTATAGTTGTATTCTTTTGCACGTGGCTTTCCAGTTCTCCCAACACCATTTATGTTTTTGGCTTCTTTGTCAAAAACTATGTGTCCATATTTATGTGGGTTTATTTCTGGCTTTTCAATTCTATTCTATTGATCTGTGTGTCTGTTTTTCTGCCCATACCATACTGTTTTGATTATTGTTGCCCTGTAGTACAAGCTGAAGTCAGGGAGTGGGATACTTCCAACATTGTTCTTAGAAAATTTTTGCAAACAATGCCTTCAATGAGAGGCTAATACCCAAAATATATAGAGAACTCATACAACTCAACAACAACAACAAAAAACCATCCAATTGAAAAAAATGAGCAGAGGACCTGAACAGACATTACTCCAAAGAGGACATACAAATGGCCAATAGATATGTGAAAAAATGCTCAACATCACTAACCATCAGAAATGCAAATAAAAGCCACAATGAGAAATCACCTCATCCCAGTTAGAATGGCTATCATCAACAAGACAAATAACAAGTGTTGGAGAGGCTGTAGAGGAAAAAGGAACCCTCATACCTTGTTGGTGGGAATGCAGATTGGTGCAGCCACTATGGAAGGCAGTGTGGAGGTTCCTCAAAAAATTAAGACTAGAATTACCATTATGACACAACAATCCCTCTCCTGGGTATCTACCCCCAAAAATATGAAAACATTTACTTATAAAGATATATGACCTCCAGTGTTCATTGCAGCTTTATGTATTGTGGCCAAGACATGGAAACAACCAAAGGGTCCTTCAACACATGATTGGATAAAGAAGATGTGGAATATATACACAATGGAATACTATTCTGTCATAAGAGAAGATGAAATAGTGCCATTTGCGACAACATAGATGAATCTTGAGATTATTATGCTAAGTGAAATAAGTCAGAAAAAGTCGAGAACCATATGATTCCACTGATATGTGGGATATAAAACTGAAAACAACAAAGGAACAAGACAAACAAATGAAGAAACAAAAACTCATAGACACACATAATAGTTTAGTGGTTACCAGAGGGTAAGGAGGGAGGGAGAGGTAGATGACGGTAAAAGGGATCCAATATATGGTTATGGAAGGAGAACTGACTCTGGGTGGTGAACACACAATGTGATATATAGATGATGTATTACAGAATTGTACACTTGCAGCCTATGTAACTTTACTAACAATTGTCAACCCAATAAACTTTAATTAAAAAAAAAATTCATGCAAATGAAATAAAACCGTATGCATTCATTTGTGTCTGGCTTCATTAACTTAGGATAATGATTTTAAGATTCATCCATGTCAATGAGTGCATCAGTTCATTCACTTTTGTTGTTGAATACTATTCCATTAAAACCGATACAGCACAATTTGTTTATCAATTTACATATTTGTATATTTGAGTTGGTTCTAGTTTTCAGCTATTATGAATAAAGCTACTGTGAACATTTATGTACAAACCTTTGTATAGACAATTGTTTTCTCTTGATGAACACTCACTGGAGTTTTTGGGTAATATGGTAAATGTGTGCTTAGCTTCATTAAGTGCTGCACTATTTTACTCTTCCATCAGCAGTGTATCAGCATTCTAATTGCTCCACGTCATTCCCAATATGTGATATTGACAGCTTAAAAATATTGGACAATCTAGTGGATATATAGTGATGTTTCATTTTGATTTTAATTTGCATTTTACTGATGACTCATGATTTGAGCTTCATATATCTTCTTTTATGAAATGTCTTTTAAAACATTTCATCTAGACATATTTCATATTACCCAGAATATGAAAGACCCTGAATAAATGTTGTAGTTATACAAATTAAATACAGAAAATGCAGCTCATCAATGGATTTGAATTAAGTTTAAACCATCCCCTGGTACTTGTGGCTTACTGAGCCTCAGAAAGTTACCAAAGGAAAGAACTAAAACTAATTGTCAAGAATTTAAAATAAATTGTACATTCTCTTCTATCTACCAAATTGATTTCCAGGTAATATGCTTAAGGTCACATAGGTAGATATTTGCAGAACCAAGATTATAAACCACATTATCTTATTCTCAATTTAATCCTCTTTATATTTAAATCAGGACAAATTTAGAACATTGATTTTTTTATACCATTTTATTGAATTTATGTTTTTATTCAATTATAGTTTTGTTAGAGTTATTTCTTCCTGTTCATCATTGTCAACTTTAGCTCTGTGATAAAAACCTAAAATCACTTAAAAGTTATTTCCCTTCATGAAAATATATTCCAAATTCCAGATAACTTATTTAAAAACAAACCTTTAAACCAGTGTTTATTTTGGGAGTCCTACTTATTAAATATTATCTTTGTTTTCTATCTTATTATTTTTTAAAAGATTTTTATAAAAATATAGCTAAAATACAATATTATATTAGTTTCAGGAGTACACCATAATTATTCAACATTTCTATACCTAAGAAGTGATCACCATGATAAGTCCAGCAACAATCTGACACCGTACTATGCTATCACAGTATTATTGGCTATATTCCCTATGCTGTATATTACTTCCCCATGACTTACTTGTTTTATATCTGGAAATTTGGACCTCTTATTTCCCTTCACCTTCACCCACTTTTCAATTTTTCAATTACAGTTTATATTCAATATTATTTTATATTAATTTCTGGTGTACAGCATAGTGGTTAGACACTTATACAATTGAAGAAGTGATCTCCCTGACTAGTCTAGTACCCATATTGCACTATACATAGATATTACCATATTATTGACTATATTCCCTACACTTTACTTTACATCCCCATGACTATTTTTTAACTACCAATTTGAACTTCTTAATCCTTTCACCTTTTTCACCCTGGCCCTAAACCCCCTTCCATCTGTCACCCCAACAAATCTAGTACCTATTTGACACCATACATAGTAATTACAATATTGTTGACTATATTCCTTATGCTATACCCTACATCCCATAACTACTTTCTAACAGCGAATTTGTACTTCTTAATACCTTCCCCTCCCATCTAGCAACCATCAAAATGTTTTCTGTATCTATGAGTTAGTTTCTGCTTTTTGTTGTTGTTCTTTAGAGTCTACTTCTAAGTGAAATCACATTGCATCTTTCTTTCTCTGTCTGACACTCCACTCAGTACAGTACATTCTGGGTCCATCCATGCTGCCACAGATGGCAAGAATCTACTCCCTTCCACAGCTGAACAATAGTCCATTGCATATATGTACCACCTACTCTTTACCCATTCATCCATGGATGGACACTCAGGCAGCTTCCACATTTTGGTTATTGTAAATAATGCTGCAATGAACATATGGATGTGCATGTCCCCTCTAAGTAGCATTTTGGGTTTCTTTGGATAATTACCCAGAAGTGGAATTATTGGGGTCCTTCTTTGTCTCTTGTTATACCTTTGTTTTAAAATCTATTTTGTCTGTTAGAGTATTGCTACCCCAACTTTTTTGTTTGTTTCTATTTTCATGAAATAACTTTTCCCATCCCTTTGCTTTCTGTCTCTGTGTGTCTTATAGTCTGAAGGGAGTCTCTTGTATGCATCATATGTAAAGGTTTTGTTTTCTTATCCATTCAGCCTTCCTATATCTTTTGATTGGAGCATTTAATCTATTTACACTTAAAGTAATCATTGATAGACATATGGCTATTGCCATTTTATTCATAATTGTGACCTTTTTTTTCCATCTTAAAGAAGTCCTTCTAAGATTCCCTGTAATACTTGTTTGGTGATGATGAACTCCTTTAGCTTTTTCTTTTCTTGGAAGATCTTTATCTCTAATTTTCAATGATAGCATTGCTGGGTAGACTACCCTTGGTTGTAGATCCTTGCTTTTCATGACATTGAATATTTTATGCCAATCCCTTCTGACCTGCAAAGTTTCTGTTAAGAAATCAGCTGACAATCTTATATGGGCTCCCTTGTAAGTTACTAAGTGACTTTCTCTTGCTTCTTTTAAGATTCTCTTTTTGTCTTTAACCTTTGCTATTTTAATTATAGTGTGTGTTGGTGTGGGCCTGGTTGGGTTCATCTTGTTTGGGACTCTCTGTGCTTCCTGGACTTGTATATCTATTTCCTTCACCACGTAAGGAAACTTTTCAGTCATTGGTTCTTCAAATAGGTTCTCAATCCCTTGTTTCTCTTTTCTCCTTCTGGTACCCCTATGATGCGAATGTTGTTATGCTTAATGTTGTCCCAGAGGTCTCCTAAACTACCTTCAATTTTTTCAACGTTTTTTCTTTTTGCTGTTCCAATTGAATGTTTTATGCTACCTTGTCTTCCAAATTGCTGATTTGAGCCTCTGTTTCATCTAGTCTGCAGGTTCCTCCTAGTGCATTCTTCATTTCAGTTATTGTATTCTTCATTTCTGACTGGTTGTTTTTTATGGTTTCTATGTCTATTTTTATTTGCTATATCTCTGTTGAAGTTCTCACTAAGTTCCTTGAGCATCCTTATAACCATTGTTTTGAACTCTGTATCTGGCAGGTTGCTTGCCTCCATTTTGTTTAGTATTTTTTTCTGGAGTTTTCTCCTGTTCTTTCATTTGAGATGTATTTCTTTGTCTCCTCATTTTGGCTGCCTCTTTGTTTGTTTCTATGTGTTAGGTAGGGCTTCTATGTCTCCCAGGTGTGGCCGGGTGGCCTTATGTAATAGGTGCCTGGTAAGGCCCTGGCACAGTCTAACAAGTCACCTGCTACACGTATTCCAGGAATGGTCTTTGTGTGGGTTGTGTGTGCCCTCCTGTTATAGTTGAACCTTGATTGCTGTTGGCATGTCAGTGGGTAACATTGGCCCTCAGGCTAATTGGCTGTGGGGTTTGGCCACATCCACAGACAGCTCTGTGTGTGTGTTGGGGGCGACTTACAGTACTTACAGGGATTCACCCCAGCAGGCTCTGGTCCCTGTTGAGGCTGCCCTTTTTGTGTGCTGCTTGTGGGGCTAAGTGGGCGGTGCTCTGCTGTGGTCTGAAGCCAACCTCCAAGTATGTTTGTTCTGGGGCTTCTTAGGAGGGGCTCTGGTGCAGTCCCAAGTCATACACTGCCTGTGACTGGCTAGGGACTACCTGATAGGAACTACAGAGTGATCCATGGTTGTTTGCTGCCTATGCTAAAGTTGGAGGCACATGGAAAAGGCCATGTTGCAAACTGAGGATTGCTGCAACCTGTACTGGGCCTGGGGTATCTCTGCAAAAAGCCAGGACACCCTGAGGCCTGCTGCCACCTGCCAGCTTCCTTAAGGTTCAGCCACTGGTTAAGCCTCCTGTGGTACCTGAGTTGGGTGAGGCAGGGTCTCAGGGAGTCACTAGAATGGAAAGAGTTGTTGTCACCAGGTTAAAGTAGACTCTGGTTTGTTGCCAGTGTTGAACCTGGAGCTATTCAGGAAAGGTTTCAGAGCACACCAAGGCCAGTCGCTGCTGCTTGGGACCCATGACCTCTGATAGTTTTCCAAGAAAGAGTGCAATATGAGCGGGGCTGGCTGCTTGCAGAGAAAGTGGCTCTGGCATTGGCGGAGGTGGGTGGGGCAGAGTCCCTTTGAGTCAGCCATGTTGAGCAGCATAGGTCACTAGACCAATCAGATTCAGATTTGGTCGTGTGGGGGCAGGCTCAAGAGAGGAAAGACGGTGCCTGATGCTGGCTGCAAAGGATGAGGACTCCACACAGGGAAAATGGCAACTGTTCTCCAGCCCTCTCTCTGAGCCCACACACCTTGGCCAGCTCTCCTCCACACTTGCCTCCAACACCTCCTGAGTCACCGTCCCTTTGCAGGAACCCAAGGTGAGTGCCTGTGAGTGAAAGAGTCTGTACATGGGACATTTCAGGAAATGTCTGGGTTTCCTGCAGCCTTCCATCCCACTGGGGCAGTCGGAATTCCCAGTTTTTCACAGCCAGTTGTTGTAGGGGCTCCTCTTCCTAGAACCAGTACTCCGGGCTGGCATCCCTCACTCCTCTGGGGGGAAACTCTGCATCTGAACTATCCCTCCTGATTCTCAACCACTACACAGAAGTTTGGGGCCAGCTTGTTCCTTGTCTCTGTCCCTCCTACCTGTCTCAATGTGGCTTCTTTATATCCTTACAGTGTTTCCCTGAAAATAAGACCTAGCCAGACAATCAGCTCTAATGAGTCTTTTGGAGCAAAAATTAATAAAAGACTGGTATTATATTATATTGTATTATGTTATACCTGGTCTTATTTTACTGTAAGTAAAATAAGTAAATTTTACTATAAGTAAATTTTACTATAGTAAAATAAGACTGAGTCTTATATTAATTTTTGCTCCAAAAGACACATTAGACCTGATTATCTGGCTAGGTCTTATTTTTGGGGAAACACAGTAGTTATAAAACTTCTGTTCAGCTAGTCTTCAGATGGTTCTCCAGGTTGATTGTTCTATCGTTTAGTTGTAATTTTAATGTGTTCATGGAAGGCAGCAGGCAGTGTTTATGTACTCCACAATGTTGGATCTCTGTCTCTACTGTATTATTTTTAAGCAACTGTTTTATAAACAATTCAGAGGTGAATTGACCAAAAAGGAAGTGCTCTGTGTATTAGCTCTGAGTTCTGTAATTACATTTAGCCCTGACTCAGATGAGCTGTATGTGTACTATGCACATCTAATTGATTGGCTGGGACACTTCATTGCACAACCCAGGGCATCAGTACCATTTCAATTCTTTGTTAAGATCAAGGAGCCAGTGAGAAACAATTCAATAAGAGACCTTGGTTTCTACACACAGAAGTTCAGATAAAAAGTTGCCCTCAGCCAGATTCTGTCTAGGCAAGGAAATATAGGAAATAGAGCATTAAAATAAGGCTTAGATATCAAGAACAGGAAACTCCTGTAAGAATTATTGATTTGGCCATTTTGATTGAATTGTTTGACAAAAATAAAAAATCAAACATACAAAACACCTCCTTTGTAGTAGTCTTTAACAGAAAAATGAAGGGGAAAACAGCCTTACTTAGCCCTTGAGGCATATTTTAATTATTATTCATCTTTAACATGGCACGTTCCATTGATAGCTCAGTTTTTTAAAAAATTTTTTTCTTGAGGAATATTGGGGAACAGTGAGTTTTTGCAGGGCCCATCGGCTCCAAGTTGTTCTTTCAATCTAGTTGTGCAGGGTACATCTCAGCTCCGAGTCCAGTCACTGTTTTCAATCTTAGTTGCAAGGGGCGCAGCCCACCATCCCATGCAGGAATTCAACTGGCAACCCTGTTGTTGAGAACTTGCGCTCTAACCAACTGAGCCATCCGGCCGCCCATGATAGCTCATTTTAAATCCACATTTTTCTTATTCCTAAGTACTTGTTTTGTCTGTGCTATTTATTTCATTGAATTAGAGTGTACAATAAGACGTAGCCTCTCAAAACACAATAAAATATGTGATAATTAGCTTATTTTGTAGTCAATGTTGAATATTCCTACGATTATTTATTGTACTAGTTTATCATAGCTCCTAACAACTGACCTGACATTTAAGGTAAAAAGAATGTCTAATTTTGGCATCCTTACTTGCAAAAATAGTTGTGTGTGGAATACATTATAGACTAAGACAAGTGAGTCCTCAGGTATTCCATTTTACATGAGTTAAAGACAATTTCTTAAAATGTTCCTGTTTCTCCTTACTTTTATCAGGAATTTGGGTTGAGGAAAAGGACAAATAAAGATTAATTGATGGGTTCTTGATTTCTGGAAGGCACTTTACCTATGTAACTTCAGTGTTGCTTCATGGACATTTTTCACAGTGTCGGTTGTTAAATTATTGAAAGAAGTTGCATGGCCTCATTTATTATTTACAGAATATCTCTAAAAGGGAGTCAATACTGTCCCCAACTTAGAAATGTTGATGAAGCTCTTCATTTCAAGTAGATAAACCACCTAAGGTTATACGATATGTGCTTAGTTAAGCTGGTGTAGGAGAAGAAAAAGTTTTCCTTGACACTCTTAGGGTCTCTGGCTGGGTTTGAAAATTAAACTGAGAAAGATTAATAGGAGAAAAGCATATAGGTTTGGTTGAATTTTTGAATGCACATGGGAGTCTTCACAGGAGAATGAAGACCTGAAGAAGTGACGAGAGCAGGAAGATTTTATTCCTTTTAGAAAAAGAAACAATACATTTGTGAACAATGGACAAGACAGAGGGGTTTGGGTTAAGGGTAGTAAATGGTGATGAAGTAACTAGGAAGATAAAGGTAATTTTTAACAAGGTTTGTACAGATTTCTCAGACCCAAATTACTCGTCTCTCGTGATAAGAATGTCTCCCTTTCTCTTGGTACATGTAGGGTACCTTTCACATGGGATTTTTTATGACCTATTTCAGGGAATAAGGGATAGGTCCTCATGACCTTCCTGCTTCTTCAGTTTTCTAAAACTTCATTAGCTTAAAATATTCAATGTGATAAGGTGTCATATTATGGGGTAGCATGGCCTGAACCACATTACTGGTAAACTCAGTCTTGCCTAATTACAAAGGTCATGTTCTGTCCAATCCACCAAAGCAAAAATTTACAAAATAGAAAAGGAGATATTTAACAATTGGGGAATCCACAAGGCTTTATGATTTAATATTTATGAAAACCTCAGAAAATACATAAGCATAGTAAATTTTTAGTAACTCCCTATAAAATCATGTTTTACAAAAGGAATGATTTTCAAATCTCTACTTAGTTTTTCAATAGTTAAAATGTATTTGTCTTACGTTAATCATCTTTTATATTTAATTATACTAAGGTCAGTGATGTTTTGCTCTTTTAGATTATATGCATATCTGATGGAAGATTAAAACCATAAAATTATATTGACTGTTTTCTACTAGTTGGTGAAAAAGATACCATTAATTTATACATACACTATAAATCTAAAATACGTATAATTAAATCATAAGCCTTAATTTACAGAGATTGAGTATTTTATATTTGAGTAAATGCAATTATTTTGGTATCTGTAGCAGGGTATCAGGGCATTGAGTAGGCAGTTAAACATACATTTCCTTTAAATTAGCTTCCTCTTTCTTTGTTTCTATGCTTTCTAAGTTATTATGATGTTCTAGAGAAAAGATTTTCACTTCAGTTTGTATAAAATTCATGGTTAAATAAATTCTACAATATTCTTAAAATACTCTGAGAAGTGTGATGGGGAAAACTCTCTAATCCTCATATGTTTACTAGAAGATTTTTAATGTTGATAAAATAACATTATGGAATCTACTTTAAATCCATTTTGAAACAAGGTAGGGGTATAAATAAATAATCCAAGTAACATGGTATTTTGCACGTTATGTAAAAGGCTTGATAAGGGTTTGATCCTTCTTTTAGGCCTGGTTTGCCTGAAGTAATCTTGACACATGAAAAATATTCAAGCATTTGAATGACCTGCCTAAAATTACACAGTTCATGGTGGAAACTTTTGGAATAAAGCTAAACGAATTTATTCTTTAGTCACATGTTCATTGGCTTCTAGTTTTTGGACTCCCTAAGATTAAGTTCTAAAGCATAGTTAATCTTCATTTGATTGACAAAGGGACTAATGCCTTCTACAAAATATAACTTTCCCTTTTAAGATTTTATATTCATGTATTCTTCTAGTAAATCTTCTTCCAGTTGTTCAGAACACATACAGATAAATAAAGAATGCTCTATCTGAATGAAAAATGTTAGTATAACTCTACATAATAGTATGGGAATGTCTTATTTACAGAAAGCCAGTTAAACAAATATTATGCATCTTATTATGTCTTTAATAAACAACAAACTCAGGAGTTCATTTAAATCAGGAGTTTTGTGTTAAATGTTTAAGCAATGTAAAGAATACTACACTGTAGCCATTCCCTTGCTTTCTGATGGGCCAAACTATTGAACCTCATACCTTTCACAAGTATACTACTAAATCTGATTAATTTATTAGTCAGGATAGGCTAGGTTATTCTCTAATAGCAAAACATTCCTAAATCTCAGTGCTTAAACAACAGGTCTCTATTTCTTGCTAATTAGATGGCTCTAGCTTGCTCACACTGCCCATGATGGATAGGTAGAAGACCTCTGCTCCTGGGGGTCATTCAGGAACGCATCTGACAGGGCAGCCACCCCCAGAAAACTGCTGCTCTGTAGTGCTGGAGAAAAAAGAGAAAACTTTGGTGGATTTCTCAACAGCAATTAAATACCTGTCAGAGAAGTGCCTTGTCACTTCTACTCATCACTTATTGGCTAGGGCTAGTCACCCAACCCCACCCACCACCAGGAGGCCTGGAAATGCAATCCTACCATTTGGATGCAACAGTTTCTATGCCTTTTAATTTTATTTTGTTTTTATATTAGCAAAGAGTCCAGGTTATTCCTTTTACAAATTATCTTAATTTGCATTTATCTGATAATTTATTCATGATTATATTTAGATAAAATGTTTTGGCAAGAATACTACATAGATGATGATGTGTCTTTCCAATTCAGACTTTTAAAAATTTAAATTTTATATTGCCTTTCTTCTAAGAAATGCCATTCTCTTTTAGCTAGCACTCAAATTAAATATGAAATGCCTTTTTCAATTGAATTTATCCTATTTTATGTGTCTTGAATTTTGTCTCCTGATTATTTTCTAGTATATTTACCTGTAGACAGGGTAATAAAATTATATTCTTCATTATAAGAAAAGGAAGAGAAAATCCTGATGTAGCTGAATTGCCTTAAGTTACTCATCTCCTTACTGCACTTACTTGGAGATCTAATATTATTATTTTTTCTGCCTAACCCCATTGTATATTTTTTTCTGACATAAATCTATTAGCATAAATTGTTGAGAACAAACTGATTTAACATATGAACTACTTATAATTTCATTTTATTTCAGCCACTTAGAAAAGTAATTCTAATTTTTTTTTTAAAATTAGTGTTTTTCTTAGATTCTTTATAGAAGGTTCAAACCTACCATCACATCAGTCCCCAGTGTGATTTTTCTCAGAAAGTTCTAATAGAATTTTACCTTGTGGAGTTTTGCTGAAACAGAATAGTTCTTAACCTTCTCATTCCTTTTCTTCATCACTCTCCCTCTCTTTCTCCTTCTTTTTTCTTACCCATTTGATCATTTTCCACTCACCCCTAAGTTAGCAGGCAGTGGTGAGGTGACTAATGACTGATCTGAGGGTCAGAACTTCTCCTGATCCCTAGGAAGCTTCCAAAAAAAAAAAAAATCCCCCAATAATTGTAAGGAAACCTTTTCTATTTATTTAGCCATTCTCTCTTTATCTTTCACTTTCTCTTCACTTTAAATTAAATGATATTTTCTTTTCCTCTAAATTTTGAACTGTAGTTTCTTTGACTTCCATCAGGTGTTTTTACATTAATTCAATGTATGTTAAGTTTGTGGGGATAAAGGAATTGAACTATGTTCAAACATTAAGTGGTGCAGGGTTTTCATTAATTCCACTTAAGCTGAGTTACCAACAAGTGAGTTTTTAAACGTGTATATTACTATTGGGCCAGAGGCAGGAAATGGGTTTTCAGCTTGCATTCTGTCTACTCCTCCTGGTTTCTGCCCTCTCTCCCTCCCTTTCTTCCTTCCCTCTCCCTTTCCAACATTAGCTTTAAAGAGGAATGGTAGCAGAAGAAATCAGAAGATTTCTAGCAGATCTCTTTTGTTTTTAAACCAACACTAGTAGCAGTATTAGTCATCCCACCCCCAGCTGCCCACCATGCTATTTAAATATTCCTCTTTGGGTATATTTTTTCCTATGTTTCCTTTTCTGCTCCATAGTCATGACTGTGGAGGAAACACTCTAGGCAACGCCTCCCACACATGCCCATATAAATATTTATGAGTTTTTTATTTGAATATCTCTGTTTTATACAACCTGTATAGTTTTTTATTGCTGACATCCTTGTTTATTATCTCAAGTGAAAGATCAGTATGATAGTTAAAAAGATTACATCTTTGCCCCTGTTTTGAAGGTAGAGAGCTTAAACCATCACATGCCAATGAAAATGTGTACTTCCTTTTAAAATATTTAAGAGACATAGTTTTGGCAGGCTCCTTTGTTGAACTTGCTCAGTAACTCATATTTGACTGGAAATTATTTAAAACTACCTTAAATCAGTTGATGGGCTATGTTTTCTCTTTCAATTAGTTCAATAAATATTTTCTTGAGTGTTTTCTAGGCACCGGATGCTGAATCAGATACTGGGGATGAATATGAAATGGGCCCAGCTACCAAGCACTTCATAATGTGGCTTAAATTAAACAGAAAACAGTTTCACAACCAAACAGATCTTTATAAAAGCATGCTGTGTGCTGGGGCCTAAAAGCTTACAGGGTGTGTGCATTTAAGTAAATGGTTTTAATCTCTCTGGACCTCATTTCCTCTCTGTAAAGTGGAAGGGTTGAGTTAAATTATATTTTACATTATCTAACACTAAAATAATTTTTATCAGAGGGTGTGTGTGTTAGCCCTGGGCCTGATTGCCCTCAGATCTGTCTTGCCTCCTCTCCTGCTCTGCTCTGTACTGCCAAGGTGCAAATGATCCCCTTTGGCTTTTCCAGGCTCCAGTGTTAGCTGACTTCTGGCAGGATTAAGTCAAGAGGATGTAGGTTTAAGTCAGTAGTGGGAGATTGGAAGGCAGGGTGAGGAGTGGGTTTGGCAGAGGGGCAAATCAAGATACTCCCTTTTCCTCTCAGTTTAGAATGGCTTCTCTAGTGGTTTTGTTTCCTCTGTGATTCCAACCTCCACTGCATCTAGACCCACCAAGCCTTCCGGTTTCCATGGGGGCTTCCTGGCCTCCTGCTTTTAATCATTGCATGTTTTCCCATTGTCCCCCCAGCTTAAGGATGATAAAGACTTTTGGCTGTTGCCAATAAGAGTTATTTTACAGCCCTTTGTTTAACTCACAGCTTTTTCATTCTCCAGAGACCTGCCTGCGCTTCCCACTGTGAACACTGGAGATAGTTTCTGTGTACCTGGTTGGATATGATTAATCTGCAGTGTTTCCTTTTTATTTACTTTCGAGCTGTAAAAGTAAACAATTGAGGAAGAAAAATATACACATGGGTACATTCACTGAGCTGACCAAAACTAATTCCTACAAGGGATATTGGCATCAAAAGAAATATTTATTGTATGTCCTTTTTAAATATTGAAGGCAATGCAATATAGGATCCACTTTTTTACTGAAGCTGACAAGTTGAATCTCTTGAAAGTTAAGGCCCATGTAAATCTAGGTGACGGAAATCTTCCATGAAGACCTCCATTAGTTTCTGTGCTTCTTGGTACTTAGAACATACA
This sequence comes from Rhinolophus ferrumequinum, assembly GCF_004115265.2. Lineage (NCBI taxonomy): Eukaryota > Metazoa > Chordata > Mammalia > Chiroptera > Rhinolophidae > Rhinolophus > Rhinolophus ferrumequinum. Next base: position 58,104,103 of record NC_046291.1, on the reverse strand, counting down.
GCGTTATCATAACCTCTATATCTATCAGATGTGTCACTTTTCCATCAAGAATAGTAGTTAAAAATAAAATTATGATAATTATATTAGCAACCTGTTTTGGTAAAAGGAAGAGATGTAAGAAACTCATTTTTAAAGACTTGGCTTAGGCAGTTGTGCTTTTCTTTCATTTCTTTTATCTCCATTGTCTTAAGGTTGCTAAGATACTTTTTTCATTTCTAGGAGTTTCACCAGGAGAGGAAAAGAGTACAAATAGAGGTGATTTTACTTTAAAATGGTATGTAGTATACTTCTCGTCTGGAGATATTTCATTTAATTTGTTCACTAAGAAAGGAGATGGGATGGAAATGCCCTCTTTGCTCCATTTCCCCCACTTTGGATATAGGTGTAAGAAGGGCAGAAATTCATGGTGATTGGTGACAAAGGAAATAATGGTACCAGTGCTGAAAAACTGAGTCCCGGAGAGAGGACCAGCCCACTGAGAATGTCAGTGTAGTTGTTTCTGTGGCAGGTGGCTTAAAATGCACATTTAGTTGCTTAAAACAACACAAATTTATTCACTCACAATCCTGGCGACCAGAAATGTCTGAATCTATATCACTGGACTGAAATTGAGGTGCCAGCAGTGTCATGCTCTCTCTGGGGGCTCCAGGGGAACTCTTCCTTGCCTCTTATAACTTCTGGTGACTGCCATTCTTGGGCTGGTGGCCACAGACTTCAATCTCTGCCGCTATGGTCACTTCTTCTTCTCTTCTGGGGTGAAATTTCCTCCTGTCTCCCTTATAGGAAACCTTGTGATGGCATATAGAGACCACCTGGATAATCCACGACAATCTCCTCATCTCAAAATACTTTATCACATCTGCGTGGTCCCTTTTGCTGTATAAGGAAACAGTCACAGATTCTGGGAATTAGAGTGGGGACACATTTGGAGCCCTGTATTTGGCCTAGTAAAGTTAGGTAAAGTGTGTAGAGAGGCTGGTGTGGGTTTTATTCGCATATGGTCTCTGAGGGTCTTAAGAGACAGTGACTAAGTCGGGACAAACTGCTGTTTTTATGGCTAAAATCTTTTTTATTTTATTTTATTTTTTTATTAGTTTCCGGTGCACAAGACAAAGTAATACTTAGACGTTTATCATTTCTATCCCTCACACTGTGTGAACCCCCTCCCCCCATCCGCCATCCCCCTGACATCACACAGAGCCATTACATTTCCACTGTCTCTGTTCCTAATGCTGTACTCTGCTTCTTGTAAGTATATACATACATGTGTGTGTGTGTGTGTATATATATATATATATATATATATATATATATATATATATATATATATATAAAATCATAGTTGGCATTCATTATCATTCAGCTTCAGGTGCACAGCGCAGTGATCAGGCATCCACATGGCTAAGATCTTTTAAGGATTGGAGAATACTGATTACTTCTTAACATCCTGGGCTGTATACTGGATATGGCATATGGCAAGAATGTACCCTATGGGGTGGAGGAGTAAAAATGCTATATTTAATGAAAACTAATAGTCAATTTTAATACTGGTTTTGTGGATGTTGTAGAAAAGTGAGTATTCTCTGTATAATGTAAAGTTTAATCATGTCTCCTAATGATATTTTACAATTCTTATAACCCTTCTTAAAATTCTGTTTCATCTCCTTGATCTATCTGTTAAAGAACTATGTTAAATTTTAAGTAAATTTTTTTTCTCCTAATAGTTTATATTTTATATATTTCTATGCTATGTGGATTGTCCACAACCATTTCCTTTTTTTTTTTGCCCTGATATATGATACTTTGATTCTAATATCCCTACCTCTCTGCTGCTCTAACCTTTTAATATTCCTTTTGACTGGAATAACGTTCTGAATCCCTTTATTTCCAACATTTATTTATCAATTAGTTTGTATGTATGCTTCCTGTAATTAGCAGTTACTTTGACTTTACTTTTGATCCAAACTGATGGTGCATTTACATTTACTATAAGTGATGTATGGTCTAATTTTGCCATTTTATTCTATAATTTATGTTTTTACGTTTATTGTTTTCTACTCCCCTGTGCATTATGTCATTGAAGATTTTCTTTTTTGTATTAGTTATTTTTTCCTACCACTATTTGTAGAATGAACATTTGTCCCATTTTTGTTCCAGTGTGTAATATATATGCTTAGTTATATTTACATATATTATATAAACATATTTTATACATATTATATACATGTATAATTTATGTATATGCACACAGATTAATATACAGATTAATATATAATTTTAAACCAATGACAAAATATAACATTGTTATCAATTCTCCTGTTTATATATTGTTATATATTATACATGAGACTCATAACACTTCTACTTCCCCTTTTCTTCTTCCTCCCTTAATTAATTTATTTGGATCAAATTCTTTGATATTAAGATTTTTTAAAATATTGTGTATTCTTTTTCCAAGAAATATGTTTGATAAATTAATTATGTAACATAGCTGTATTAAAAACTACTGATTAGCTATTAACGCTATTTTCAATGGTATATTATACACTACCAAATTTTAAATACCGTATCACCTCTTGAGACTTTTAAATTTTTATTTATTCTTTTAGTTAGCTGTAGTATTTTTTCAAGTATCAAGGACGTTTTCCCCCTCCTAGGTTAAAGTATTCTTGCACTTTCTGATTTCTTCTCAAGTTCATAAAAGTTTGACTAGCTTCAGATTTTATTTACTATAAGTTATTTCTCTACAATATCCAATAAAATAGTCTTACGCCAATAATGACTCTTGCGCCATCTGCCTCAGAATCTATGGAGATAAGGTTAAGGAATATACATTTTAAACAAAGTTTCAAAATAATTTAAAATGCTATTTGCATAGAAATTGCTCTAGTTACTACTAAAATTTAGTATTATAAAAAGAAAATGTAATGTCAACTTGGATTATTTTTCCTTTGTATATTATTTGTAGTTTCTGCCTATAAGACTTTTCCTTATCCTTGAAAACCATAAATTTCAAAAATATTTGTAGTTGTGGGTTCCATTAATTTTTCCTGATTGGCCCTTTTAAAATAGAAATTCAAATATTTTTTTGGCTTAGCATAGTTTTCTCCTATTCCTTCTTGATTATTACTTTCTTCAACGTCTTCCTTCTCTGAATGTGTATTGGATCTCTTCGATTTAGTGAGCGTATCTATTTTATTTAATTTTTACTTTGAAATAATTATAGATTGATAGTATATTGCAAAAATCGTACAGAGAAATTTCTTGTATGCTTCATCCATATTCCCCTAGTGATTAGTGTTATACCTTACATAATTGTATTACAGTATCAAACCAGTAATTTGGTACAGTGTGTGTGTGTGTGTGTGTGTGTGTGTGTGTGTATAGCCCTATGCCATTTTATCACATGCATAGATCTGTGTAATCACCACCACTCTCAGGATATAAAACTATTCCATCTATACAAGGATCTCCCTCCTTTTAGAGTCACACCTCTTACCCCATTACCATACGTAGCCTCTGGCAACCACAAATTTGTTCTCAATTGCCATAATTTTATAATTTGATACTGTTATATAAGTAGAATCAAATAGTATCTGACTCTTTTGAATTTGGCTTATTTCACTTCTCATAATGCCCTTGAGATCCGTTTAAGTTGTTGCAGGTATCAATAATTCATTCCTTTTTTTGCTGAGTACTATTCGAAAGTTTGGATGTACCATAGGTTGTTATCAAGTCTCTTAACTTCTTTATTATCTTCAACTAGTTTCTTTTCCTTTTTGTTCTATAAGACTTTCTCAAGTTGATTTTTATAAATTACGCCCTCCCCTTTTTAAAAGTATTCAATTAACTGTTCATTGTTTCTGTTTACTTTCTAAATTCGATACACACATTTTTTGCCTTTATGAAGCTCTCATCTTAATGATTTCAGATTTTTTTCTTACATAGTTTTAGTGACTTTCAAATCATTGTAATTAATATTAATATATTGCTGATAATATAAATTATATTTAAGAAAGTGCTTTTATGTTTCATTGAGGCAATATAGTGCAGTGGTTTGAAAGCACAGGTGCGGACTCAGACTGCTCTGCACAATTTTAAACTGCCTCATTAAAGCTGGAGCACCTTTTGGTCAGAGCTGGCTGTGATCCTTTTTGCTGCTAAGTGGATGAATGAGGCAGAGATTCACTAGACAAAAGACAGATGGCTAGTCACTGAGGTCAGTGAGTTTGAGTAAATATAAACACCAGGTGGGCAAGTGATCACCAGCTAGGTTACTTAGGACTCAGTTGCTTGTCTTTTGTTATCTGAAGGTTGGTAAATTGGCTTCAAACCACATGGAATTAACGTAAGTATCATCTACCACTGGCGTGACTGTATTTCCAATAAGAACTGGGATGTTTGCAGGGCAAATAGGGGTATTTATGAGGATGAGTATTTTGTGTTATCATGAATCGTATTGGATAGGAAAGATGCACATTTATCCTAGGATGAATGATATGGTACCAGGGTCATTTTCCCCTTTGTTTTTATTGTGGTAAAACAAACACCACATAACATTTACCATCTTAACCATTTTTAAGTGTACAGTTAAGTGGTATTAAGTGCACTTATATTGTTCTGCAAACATCACTACCATCCATCTCCAGAACTCTTTTCATCTTGCAAAACTCAAACTCCATACCCTTTAAAAATAACTCCCAGTAACCCCTCCCTCCGGCCCCTAGTAACCAGCACTCTATTTCCTGTCTTTATAAGGACTACTCTAGGAAACTCATGTAATTGGAGTCATACAATATTTGTCTTTTCACGACTGTGTACTTCACTTAGCATAATGTCCTCAAGGTCCATCCATGTAGCATGTGTCTGAATTTCCTTTTTAAGGCTGAAGAACATATTCCACTGTATGTACATACCACATTTTGTTTATTCATTCATCCATTTATGGATATTTGGGTTGCTTCCACCTTTTAGCTATTGTGACTAATGCTATTAGGTATGACAAGGTCACTTTAAATTGTGGGTTTAGAACATTTTTTTCTTTCTGACAGATATGCTAAAGATAAGTTATTCATCACAAGAGCATAATCCATGTCTACCAGTGAGCCAGGACCTAAAGATCTAGTCTGAAATTGTGAGTTATAGGTGTTCCTGGAATTAGATAATAAATATTGGTTAGTGTGTCACCTACCAAGAAGATGATCTTATGGTGCGGGAACACTAATTACTTAACTATAAATGTATGGTCATCATAACTTACAAGATTAGGGCTTTGTAAGGTCTTCCACAGGTTCTCAGGATTCCTAAAACCAGTCCTTTGTGCAGAGTTACCTTTCATTATATATATATATCCTGAACATGAACTCACTCAAATCTCAAGTGAACACTTGCTGGTCTGGAAAAAATCTACTGGGAGTGAGGAAAGTGATTCATGGGTCAAGCAAGGCCTTCCACAATGGTACACACAGTGGAGGAATGCAATGACTTCAAGGGGAAATGACAATGACCATGACAGCTTGTATGTAGGGGGACTACTGATGTCAATCTTGGATGAATTTAAGATTATATCAAGACTGTGCTACACTGAAGTTCTTCGGGTAAGTTCTTAGTCATGTAATCTTTGCTTCTGGGTTTCAGGACTGTTGGTGACACAAAACTGAAACAAGACTAGATTCATGGTTGACTTTGTTTGATCTTTTTCTCCCCCTTTAATCTTGTTTAATGCCTGGGTTTCCCTTTAAGTTGCACCACCAAGACTAAGCAGGGACTTTAGTTATCAGGTGTATACTCTTGTATGTTTCTGCTGAAACATGCTGTTAGTTCAGTATTATTAGATGATTTCAGGGAAGTAGTGAGTGGAGTCTGCATCTGCTCTGGACAATGAAAGAGTAGTCTTGCTGCAATGTTTTAAGCATCTGTTCTGACCCCAAATGAAAGTTGCTGTCCTAATCGAGCGAAGAGATGCATTGATAATTGTATTATTAAACATCGCTTACATGGTACAGGACTATATAGGCTGATGTTCTTCAGCAATTCTGTGAGGAGATTTTTGTGTTGTGGAAAATTGTGGGTTTAATCTCCACTAATGATATACTAATAGATAGAGATTCTTTTTCCCCTTATCTCCTACAAAATGCAATATCTTGTCACACTCAGATATTTCATGCACTGCTCCTGCCTTCTGTGTGAAGATAGGAGTCATCAATTATCTAAATTGTCTGGATTCCTAGAATAGGATCAGTGATCCTGTACACTCCATCTTTTGGGGCAGATGACAGAGGATGTCTACTTTCCACAGCTGAGTTTCTGACAGTAAGACTGGTGACTCTTCTAAAATGGGAAGTTCTGACCTCCCGTATTACTTTTCTCAGGGCATAAATTGTGGTCCAGTGGTGATATCTAATCATGATTATCTTATCTCATTTGGGATAGGTCAGAGGTGTTACTCATTAGGACTCTGAGGAGCACCTTTTTCTATTTACTACCGTGTTTCCCTGAAAATAAGACCTAACCGGACAATCAGCTCTAATGCATCTTTTGGAGCAAAATTTAATATAAAATTCGGTCTTATTTTACTATAAGACCGGGTATAATATAATATAACATAATATAATATAATATAATATAATATAATATAATATAATATAATATAATACTGGGTCTTATACTAATTTTTGCTCCAAAAGACGCATTAGAGCTGATTGTCCGGCTAGGTCTTATTTTCGGGGAAACACAGTACAAACCTCAGAAAGCAAGTAATCAAAATGCCTAATCTAAGAAAGATTTTTCACAGGAAAGTTGCCAGATTATCATTGTTTCTTCTTTGTGATAATATGCGTGGTGTGTTTTCCGTGAAGACACCTAGATAGCTGCAATAACTTGCTTAAGAAAAGATACCCATTAATGCCACTGGTTGATTCCATGTTCACCTATGAGAAGGACAGATTGTACGTGGTGCTGTTGGATGAGCTTAGACTGTAAAGAGATTGCTGAGAGATTATTATAATACTGAGATTAAAAGCTGCCTACCAAAATCCAGAAAGTGGGTGACTTATATAGGGATAAACAAAGCTAAATGTAATTTAAAAATTACGTTTTGCAGCTTGTTACCATGACATGCATATGATCAGGACTTGGATCTATAGCATGAAGCAGGTACCTTCTTAGTTTATTTACTAAGAGATGTCTAAACAGTTTGAAAAACAAACTTCCTCTCTACCTATAGCCTATGCCTCAGGTTCTATATAAAAGCTGAGCCCTGCCTTTTACTTTAAGGACTTTCTTGTTCTGGAATGGCTTACTATCCGTCACATTATAACTGGCTGTGTTTATCTGCCAAGCTCCTTCTGATTGAGTTTTCTGTCTCAGACCATCATACACAGTTGTCAAAGCTCAAACAGAATGGGCACTTTCTTTTCTACAGGTAGCCCTATATGGAACCCTTGGCTGCTGCTGAAATGAGATTTAAGACAGGAGAAATAGAAATGCTAGTTTGCTCCCTAGGGGAAAGATGGTGTGTTCAGTTTGCATCTGGAAAGATTTAGCTGTCCAGGCAACTGGAGGTATTGGAACCCAGGCAGGGGTGAGAGCTTAGGTTTAGGAAATCAATTGAATTGGGTAGTCATTAGTATAAAATGATAATTGGTGCTAGAACGTAGGATTAGTAGCCCAAGAGAAAGTAAGTGGAGAGCTATCAAGACTGAGGACTGAGTCTTGCATCAAGAAGAGGAAGAGGAGTTAATGAAGGAGATGTAGAAGCCAGATAGAGAGGCAGGAGAAGCATCACTGGCCTACCACAGTGCACCTTCTCAGGTCACATGGCTTCAAGTTTGGATTTTTGACATGATCTCCAAGTGACGTGATGCCGCTGTATTTTGTGAATATGTATTGAACTGTTAATTTAACAGTGGTACACATTTAAAACATTAAAATATTTCTATTCTCTAAAAAAGATTGGGGGAGGGAGTGGTTTGCATTCCTACTAACTAGTGATTATCTTGGGAGGAAAATCAGAAAGAGACTGTTCTAGTAATGGGTAATCAAGAATATGAGAAATGTCAGATGTTGAAGAGAGACCAGAGAGAATAAGAATAGAAAAAAATCGTGGTGTTCATCAAGGAGGCCACTGGAGTTCCTGAAGAGAGAGGTCTGAGTATTGTAGTAAACGGAGATCAAGGAATTAGTATATGGTAAGAAAATGGCACTGATCTCAAACTACTTTTAGAGGAGAGTTTGGCGATTAGAAGCACATGTGTGTGTGTTGGTGCTGCTTGTTTTGTGTATGTGTAGGCCACTTTCCCTTAGTTTGTTCCTAGCTGGAAGGAAGAATCAGTAGGCCAAGAGAAAGTAAGTAGAGAGATATCAAGGCTGAGAACTGACACTTATGTCCTACCTTTTCCAATACCTCCTATTGTTGAGGGAAATGGAATTGTGAGCAAAAAGCAGGCCTATCATCTAGTTGTCACAGTGCCCAAGCAGAGCCCTGGTCCCTTCAAGGGTAAGCTGGGGCCATTGAAAGAGTCTGAACCAGGTTGCCATCGATATTGTCACGTTATTACATCTCATCCACCACATTTCCAACCATTCTCAGCAAGCATTCACAGAGCACCTGAACCAGAAACTCCAGGGAGCCATTGTTGCCATATTTCTACCAAGCTCCAAAGAAGCATTTGACTTGTACATTTAGTTCTGTGGCCCACGGCAGAGCATGTCCTGAGGGGAGTGGGTGAGGAACCTGTTCCAACCCTCTCAAGTTTTCTTCTGCCTGCTTTTGTGCTCAAGTAACTGTATAATCCTTGCAGGTACCTGCCTGCTTTTGTGCTCAAGTACCTGTATAATCCTACAAAAGGAGCAAGTAGAGCCAGAATGTCCATTCCTTGTGTCAACAGAGTACAGCAATGTTCACAGGCTTGATTTGGAGCCATTCTTGCTTTCCTGAGTTTATAAAATACCTGTGCACTGTGGCGTCTGAGCAAGTGAAGTGAACCTTGGAGATACAGTTGACCCTGGAGCAACACAGGTTTGAATTGCGGGGTCCACTTATGTGTGGGCTTTCTTCAATAAATATGTACAGTACTGTATTTTTGCTTCCTAATGATTTTCTTAATAATGTTTTCCTTTCTCTAGCTTACTTTATTGTAAGAATACAGTATATAACACATATAACATACAAAATCCGTGTTAATCAACTGTTTATGGTATTGGTAAGGTTTCTGGTCAACAGTAGAGTCAAGAGTTATATGTGGATTTTTGACTATGTAGGGGAGGAGGTCGGGGCCCCTAACCCCATGTTGTTCAAGGGGTCAATTTCATTTGTGCGATCAATAGTATTCCTTTTCCCTGTTTACATGCAAGTGATTGCTTTACCGCGCAACATCTTCATCTGTCCAGTCATCATTCAATTCCCATTCATTTATTCATTTGGTCAAACATTTCTTAGGCACACCCAATGTGCCATGCCCATCCTAGGGGCCACAAAGAGACTAAACGTACTTTAGGAAACAAGGACTCAAGTAAAGGTAGAATCAAACGTTTTTGGAATTCAGAGCAGGAAAAGAGTACATATCTGGCTAGGGGCAAGAAGAGGTAGGATCTGATCAATTTTCTATTGAAAAGTTAGTATAAATGATTGTTCCTTCTACAGATGGTAAATATTGTTTCAGGAATGAAGATTACTGGATTTTAAGTCAAATTTTTTGAGTTCCTCAAAGGAAAAAAAATGTGTTTATGCAGAGTCATGATGGTAATTAAAGCACTAGGCCCCATTTTAAAATATTTTAATATGGCTGATTCAGAATTTCATTTCTTGAAGGGTTCACTTGCGTTATATTAAGGTGCTCTTGTCCTTTTAATTGCAAACCCGTTTAATCTTGAATGCTGCTCTCTGCCTAGGCCTTGACTGCTGTTAGGTAACATGAAGGAACAGTGCTCAATTTTCATCAATTTTGTACATTGGGCACTAGAGGGCAGCATTTTACTTCTTCTACGATTTAATACCTGGCTCCTACAAAATGCTGAGTTTTACCTGGAGGGCTTTGTGGTATGGAAATCTTCAGTTATTTGCAGTGAAACCCGCCATTTCCTCGTTGATCTTTAAAGAAGATGAAATGATTCTATGACTCTTACTAATAATCCTTAGGCAGTGAACCAAATAATTTGTCCAAGCTGTTAGTCTTCATAGTTGAGAAGTTATCAGGACATTTGAAATTTAAATTTATAATTACAGAGATCCTAGTGTAGATTGCTTTTTAGTTACATTTAAAAAATACTTTTATTGAAATGTAGCTAACAGACAATATATTAGTTCCAGGTGTATAGTTATTCAACATTTATACACCTAAAGAAGTGATCACCATAAGTCCAGCCACCATCTGACACGGTACCACACTATCACAGTATTATTGACTTTATTCCCCACACTGTACATTACATCCCCGTGACATGTTTGTTTTATACCTGGAAATTTGGACTTGTTATTCCCTTTCACTTCCCCCCCTTTTCAATTTTTCAATTACAGTAGACATTCAGTATTATTTTTTATTAATTTCAAGTGTAGAGCATAGTGGTTAGACATTTATATAATTTAAGAAGTCATCTCCTTGACTAATCTAACCTGGCACTAATACATAGTTATTACCATATTACCATATTATTGACTATATTCCCTATGCTTTACTTTACATCCTCATGACTATTTTGTAACTACCAATTTGAACTTCTTAATCCCTTCACCTTTTTCAACCTGTCCCCCAACCCCTCTCCCATTTATCACCCCAATAAATCTAATACATGTCTTACACCATACACAGTTACTACAAAATTATTAACTATATTGCCTATGCTATACCCTACATCCCCATGACTACTTTGTAACAACCAACTTGTACTTCTGAATCCCTTCCCCTTTTTCACCCATTCCCAACACCCCTCCTGTCTGGCAATCATCAAAGTGTTCTCTGTATTTATGAGTTTGTTTCTGTTTTGTTTCTTTATATAGATTCCACATATAAGCAAAATCACATTACATCTGTCTTTCTCTGTCTGACATACTCCACACAACACCATCCAGGTCCATCCATGCTGCCGCAGACGGCAAGAACCCAGTCCCGTCCATGACCAAGCAATCTACACTGTAGCAATATTCCACTGTATATATGTACCACCTCCTCTTTATCCATTCTTCCACCCACGGACACCAGGCTGCCTCCGCATCTTGGCCATTGTAAACAATGCTGTAATGAACATATGGATACACATGTCCCCTCGAAGTAGCGTTTTGGGTTTCTTTAGATAATTACCCTGAAGAGGGATTACTGGATCCTTCTTTGTCACTTTTTATAGCCTTTGTTTTAAAGTCTATTTTGTCTGGTGTAAAGTATTGCTACCACAGCTTTTTTGTTTGTCTGTTTTTATTTTCAGGAAATATCTTTTCCCCTTTCCTTTACTTTCAGTCTCTGTCTTTTGATCTGAAGTGAGTCACTTGTAGACAGCATGTGTAAGGGTCTTCTTTTCTAATCCATTCAGCCACCCTATCTTTTGATTGGAGCATTTAATCCATTTACATTAAAAGTAATTATTGATAGATACGTAGTTATTGCCATTTTATTTTCATATTTTTTATCTTTTTTGTTGTTGTCTTAAAGAATCCCTTCTAACATTCCTTGTAATACTGGTTTGGTGGTGAGAAACTCATTTAGCTTTTTTTTTGTCTTGGAAGCTCTTTATTTGTCCTTCAATTTTAAATGATAGATTTGCTGGGTAAAGTAATGTTGGTTGTAGGTCCTTGCTTATCATCACTTTGAATATTTCCTGCCAATCCCTTCTGGCCTGCAAATTTTGAGAAATCAGCTGATGGTCTTATGAAAGCTCCCTTGCAGGTAACTAACTGCTTTTCTTTTGCTGCTTTTAAGACTCTTTCTTCTCTTTAAACCTTTGGCATTTTAATTATGATGTGTCTTGGTGTGGGCCTCTTTGGGTTCATCTTGTTTGGGACTCTCTGTGTGCTTCCTAGGCTTATATGTCTATTTCCTTTGCCAGGTTAGGGAAGTTTTCAGTCATTATTTCTTCAAATAGGTTTACAATTCCTTGCTCTCTCTCTTCTTCTGGTACCCCTATAATGCGAATGTTGGTACGTTTAATGTTGTCCCAGAGGCCCCTTAAACTCTCCACAATTTTTTGGATTCTTTTTTCTTTTTACTGTGCTGATTAGGTGTTTTCTGCTACCTTATTTTCTAAATTGCTGATTTGGTCCTCTGCTTCATCTAATCTACTGTTGATTCCCTGTAATATACGTATTCTTCATTTCTGTTATTGTATTCTTTATTTCTGACTGGTTCTTTTTTGTTTTCTGTCTTCATTTTTATGTTTCCTATCTCTTTTTTTTTCTTTTTTTAATTATTGGGATATGTTGGGGAACAGTATGTTATTCCAGGATGTCAAGTCGTCATTTTTTCAATCTATTTGTGGGGGGCACAGCTCAGCTCCAAGTCAAGTCATTGTTTTTAATCTAGTTGTGGAGGGCACAGCTTGGCCCATGTGGGACTCGAACCCAGTGACCTTGGTGTTATGAGCACTGCCCTAGCTAACCACTGGGCCAATAGGCCACCTACCAACGGCTCAGCTCCAAGCTCAAGCCGTTGTTTTCAATCTAGTTTTGGAGGGCGCAGTTCACTGGCCCATGTGGGAATCAAACCAGCAACCTTGTTAAGAGCTCGTGCTCTAACCAACTGAGCCATTCGGCCACCCCTGTCTCCTATCTCTTTGTTGAAGTTCTCCCTGAGATCATTGAGCATCCTTATAAGCAGTGTTGGGAACTCTGCATATTGCTTGTCTCCATTTTGTTTAGTTCTTTTTCTGGAGCTTTTTTCTGTTCTTTTATTTGGGACATGTTTCTTTGTCTCCCCATTTTGGCTGCCTCCCTGTGTTTGTTTCTATGTAGGGCTGCTATGCCTCCTGGTCTTAATAGAGTGGTCTTATGTAGTAGAATGGCCTGTGGGACCCAGTGGTGCAGTCTCCCTAGTCACCAAACCCTAGTGCTCCAGGTGTGTCCCTTGTGTAGATGGTGTGTTTTCTCCCATTGTAGTTGAGACTTGATTGCTGTTTGCATGTCAATGGGATGGAGTGACCCTCAAGCTGATTGGTTGTGAGGACTGGCTGTGACAATAATGGTGGAGCAGTTGTGCAGGGACTGACCCTACAGAACAGGGATCGCTTTATTGGGGCTCTGCCCCGTATGTGCTTTGTGTATGCCATCTGTGGGGACAGAGCCCCCAAAAGCAGTTTCCAGGCTCTTGGCCTCACATAGAAAGGTGCTGGCTCAGGTAGTAAATGGCTGTCGACTGTGATCAAATGGCCATCAGCTGTGGCTAGTTGGCTGTCAGCTGTAACCAGTGAGCCATTGGGCACTAATATAACTGCCGTGGCTACGCTAGCAGAAAATGGGGGCTAGCAAGAAGATGGTGGCTGAGTCTGCAAGCGGCACAGTGAGGGTTGAGAATTGTGTTGCTCCTGGTTCCTGTGTCTCCAACCCAGCTGCCAGTGAAAGTATAGTGGTATGATTCCCCTACCTATGGCTTCGTGGGTGTTCCTTTTTGGCCTCACCATGTCCTGCGTTCTTATGTGGGGAGTGGGACCAGAGACCCCGCCTGACACCCTGCACGACACCATCCTTGGAGGTCACTGGGTGATGTTCTGGCTCAGTCCAAAGCTGGCCATTGGGCCTGCCAGCTCCGGGGCCTCCTGGGAAGGGACTTACGCAGGCCCAGTTCAGTCTCAGTCTGTGCCCTGCCTGGGGTCACCTGGCATGAGCCACAAAGCAATCCAGAGATGGCCATCACCTGTGCTGTGCTTGGAGGTATCTTGAGAGGCCATGCCGTGAACCGAGGCTGGCTATCGCTAGTGCCGGGCTGAGGGCTGCTCAGCCAGAGGTACAGGACACACTAAAGACAGATGCTGCTTGTTTGGGTTTTGTGAACCTTTGAGAGATTTTAGGAATTTCTGAAGCATGAGCCAAGCCTGGCTCTTTATACGGGAAAGCCAGTGGAAGCGGCTGGGGTGTACCTGAAACTTGGGGGGGCGTGGTCTCAGGGAATCAAGGCGGGGCAGAAGAAAGGTGATAGTCAATTTAATGGAGACTCAGATGCATCTGCATGCAGGGAGAGGTAGGGCTCAACAAAGAAACAATGGCTCTGGCCAGCTCCTCCTCCTGGGAGAAAGCCGCCCCTCCACTCTTTGCCCTGAAGCCAGGCAACTAAGTTCCTGCTTGTATGTCCCTGGTGCCTTTTGAGCTGCTGACCCAGCATTGGAACTCAGAGCAAGTAAGTCCGTCAGCGAGTAAGTCTGTGCGTGGCCTTTTATGAGGATCGCCTGGGAATGTAACTGCCCTCATCTCACTCAGCCACAATCTCTGTTGGTTTTCACAGCCAGAAATTATGGGGACTTCTCTCCCCAGCACTGAAACTCTGGGGTGGGACCCTCACTCCAAAGGGGAGGACCTCCCCTGCCGAGATACCCTTCTTGATATTTAAGGTCACATGCAGGTGTGGGACCAGCTCGTTCCACATCTCTGCCCCTCCTACCAGTCTCGAGGTGGTTTCTTCTGTATGTTTGTAGTTGTAGGGCTTCAGTTCAACTAGACCTCAGGCAATTCTCAATAATGGTTGTTCTGTAGTTCAGTTGCAATTGATGTGGTCCTGAGAGAAGGTGAACCCAGCATTTACCTACTCTACCATCTTGACCGGAAATCTCTTTAATTACATTTTGACGTACCTTTTTTTGTGGTCTATATTTTTACCCTCTTTTTCTGGTTTATATTTTCACCTACCTTCAAATATGCTGTATACACAAATGTGTACACATCATAAAATCTCTTGGCAGTGATACCAAGCCAGGCTCCATCCCGCTTTCACCATGACTTGCCTCCACCTATTCCAGCTTCTTCCTCTGTCATTCTTGCTGCATTTGTCTACTTTTTGTAACCATTTGTAGTTGCTCATTTATTATATTTTCATATGTGTTTGCCTCTTAAGTGTTATCTCCTCAATTAGATTGTAAGCTCTTTGAGAACACAGAGTAAGTTTTATACTTCTTTCATACCCTACAGTGTTCGAGTTAGGGCACAGAATTGATGCTAAACACAAACTTCCTGAATCAAGTGAAATAGGAGGTGATACCAGCAAAACAAGCAAAAAGTTAGATGGTAAATGAAGGGCATCTCTGGAACCCTATAATTGTGTATGTAGACCCCCAATTTCTATTCTTAGGGTCTGTTCTTGACACCCTGTATCAGTATTCCAGTTTTCCTGTTTTGTGCTTTATTTCATCAGGACCCAAATCAAGGCAATAATGGAGGGAGACTAGTCCCTGAAACTTCTTTGCATGTTTTTCTGTAAGTTACTAGAGATGATGTCTTCTTCTCTGTTTTCTTTGCCTTTACAAATAGCCAATCCTAATGATGGGAATTTCTTCTTCAAAATTCTTTAGCATTCACAAGAGAGATGTTTTGGATGACATTGTTTCTGAAAAACCTAATCCTTTCGAAGGGAGTCATGGTGTGGAAAGTGGATATATTTTTCTTTCCGGACTTTTCTAACCTCTTAATATTGTCATTAAACACTACATTGAATTTGATACTGTACTTCAATATTCTAATACAGTCCCTTTGGGGGAATTATGGAAGATACATTGAGTGACTTGTGGTTGGAGGGGAGGCAGAGACTAGTTTAAAAAATTACTATAGAATTTTTTCATGAAAGATTTAAAAGAATAACCAAGGAGAGAAAGAGAAGCATGGTGGAATATTAAGAAGGTGAACTTCCAGGATCTAGTGGTCAATTGGATATGGAACGTGAGAAGGAGGGAAGAGACTAGGATCACTTACAGATTTTTGAATGGTTTGAGAAGCCATTATGACTATAGGAATAGGGGAAGAAGAACAGATCCAGGGCAAAGTGAAAGAGCCTGGGTTCGTCATGAGTTTGTCTGTGAGAAATTCAAGTGAAGAAGTCATGGGGAAGTAGAAGATCAGAATGTGGTGTACAGAGAGTTATCTGAGCCAGAGAGACAGAGGTGAGACCCACCTGTGTTTGATGGTAGAAGCTGCAAGAGAGAGGGTATGTGATGGCCCATATTAAGTGATCAATTAGAAAACTTCAGGGAAAACCATTACTGGGGTGAGGAGAGGAAGATGACCCAGTTAAAAGGACTGTTATCATGGATACCAAGGAAGAAGATAGATTTAAGAGGAAGGCATGGTCAAAAGAGCTCAGTTAATAGTAGATCTGAGAAGATAGGTAAGACTTGAATTATACAACCAGAAGACCAGATTCAAAAGAGCCACACTGAGAGAACATGGCTTTTAATGAGCTGAGAATGAACATGCTTTGGGATCCCCCACAGAGCCAAGCCAAAATTAACATAATGAAAAATATATGCTACTAACCGTATGCTAAGCATGCGATAGGAACACAATAGATACTCTATTTGTTGAACTGAGTTGATCATAAAACACCACGGTTATTCTTAAATAGGGAAGGGAAGAAGGATACACTCTCTAGAGGGGAGCATAACAGAATATCTAGGGAATTATCTTCAAACTGCACAGGATCCTCACTCATTCAAATTCAGACCTCTGTTGACTACTCACAACTCCTTCTCCCAGATGAGAATCATTCCATGTAATTAGAGATGATGCTAAAGAGGAGGTTTTTAACTGTCAGTATTATGAACATGTGGGGAAAAAAGCTAGGAACCACAAAGGCACAGCTATATAAACAGTTAGTAGCGTATATTCTTCATTATGTTAATTTTGTACATATGCTTTAGGTCTTTTACAATTGGTGAGTTAGTAGCAAATACATAAGTGGAACTTACTTCTAAAATATTTTGCTTCTTAAAGTACCACAGTTCATAGCCCCCTTGTACCATATATGAAATTCAATACACAGCCCTTTGCTAATAAAGATGGGATAGCATGCAGAATCCACTGGTTAGATTCAGTAAGTAAATATGTGTACTATTTTATTGTCATATATTTTGAATATTACCTTTGCCTTTTATCTTTTTAAAATTTTTTGGGGGGAATATTGGGGAACAGTGTGTTTTTCCAGGACTCATCAGCTCCAAGTCAAGTCGTTGTCTTCATCTAGTTGTGGAGGGTGCAGCTCACTGGCCCACGTGGGAATCAAATCGGCAACATTGGTGTTATGAGCACTGCACTCTAACCAACTGCGCCAACTGGTCACCCCCATCTTTTATCTTTTAACAACAGAGATAGCTTCATTTATCTAAGGGGGTATTGATTTTAAAATTATTGGAATTTAAACACATTATATGCTAGTCAAAACTTCTAGGGAAAGAGTATGTGTGTGTGTGTGTGTGTGTGTGTGTGTGTGTGTGTGTAAATCACACAGATCAAAAGACAAGCAACCAGTAGTATCAACTAATGGGTTCATAAAAGAGTTTACTATAGAGTTAGCTGCAACTTATTTTCAGAATTTCATTTTGCATTTTGAATTGGAAGAGTGCTGATCTAAGAGTCAAAAACTGATTTTGAGCCATGGCTGTATATCCTTGAGCATTTCAACACTGAGCTTAATTTACACATTTGTAAAATGAGGTGAATGGATAACAGATCTGTAAAGTTTATTCTGGCCGTAAATTTTCATAATTCTGTAGTGTGTGTTCCATTTAATAGGTGAAAAATTGCCAGGATAAATACAGGAAAACTAATAATATCCCCCTATTCCAGAGCCTCTAATCTCACCCCCTTGAGGTAATTAACTTAATATATGCCATATATCCTTTCATCATTCTTCTTGGTACACAAAAATACATATAAACATATATAAATGTATATATATATATATATATATATATCTTTCATTGTCTGAAAAAAGTAAAACACAGACACACAGACACAGACACACACACACACACACACACACACACACATCCCTTAGATGTTTCCTTGCTTATAGATATCTAGATATCTTCAGTTTTTCTTTTTATCACTATAAATAATACTTCAGTAAACATCATTATAGAAATAGTACTACATATGGATCCTTTTATTTTTATCTGTCAGAAACATTTTAAAAAATATGATTATTGGGTCAAAGATACGTGAGGCTTTAATTTTAACAGATAATTCTTGGTTTCTTTCTAAAATGTTTGCAGTAATTTACACTCCTAGCATGGATGTAAAAGAGTGTCTATTCCCCTGCATCCTTGCCAGCAGTGGAGTACCATTATTATTTTTTATTGCTAATCTGAAGGTTGGAAAATTATGCCATTTTTTTAATTGAATTTTTTAATTCTATTGACATTGAATAACAAAAAAATTCTATTGAGGGGGAAATGGGGAGTTGCTCTTCAATAGGTATAATTTCAGTCATGCGAGATGAAAAAGTTCTAGAAATCTGCTGTACAACAATGTGCATAAAATTAACCTTATTGTATTGTACATTTAAAATTTTATTAAGAAAGCAGATTTCGTATTTTATTTTTATGTTTTTTACCACAATGAAAATATTTCTGTTGACATCTTTTCAAGTGATAGATATATATATCCTCGCTATGAATTTATAGCTTTTCTCCTTGTCTATTTTTTAATTCTTACCAACTTTTGAACCCTTTTGGTTACTATGCATACTGCAAATATTTTTCTCTGTCTTTAATGTTTCTATGGATTCTATTGATGGCATATATAGCCAGATATCCAACTTATCCTTTTTTTTTTTTTTAATGGATCATTGGTTTTCTTTCTTACTTATGAAGGTCTTTACTAAGGGTTTTCTTCTGGTATTTTTATTGCATCATATTATTAAAATACATGATTCACCTGGAATTTTTAAAAAGATATGAAGTAAGAGTCTAAATTTGTGTTTTTTCATATGGGTTTATAATTGACTAGCACTGAATTAAAAGCCAATTTTTTTCATATTTAAAGGTCTTGTGTGTATTAGGGCATAATTCTAGATTCCGTGTTCTATTCTCCAAATTTGTTTATTAT
This sequence comes from Rhinolophus ferrumequinum, assembly GCF_004115265.2. Classification (NCBI taxonomy): domain Eukaryota; kingdom Metazoa; phylum Chordata; class Mammalia; order Chiroptera; family Rhinolophidae; genus Rhinolophus; species Rhinolophus ferrumequinum. The sequence continues at coordinate 58,085,094 of NC_046291.1, read as the reverse complement.
AGAGCCAATATTATACTTTTCTAACTATAGTAGCTTCAAAGTAAGTTTTAATGTCTGTGCATTATGTTAAATGCATATTGATGTGGAATGGTTATAATATGGATATAATATGATATCTTCCCTTTCAGTATCAATTTATGGCTCTCCATTTAATAATATAGTTTTATCTTCTTTATATAATCCCTGTAACTTCCCAGGAATTTCAAGCTTTTGTTTTCATGAGAATGTTTTGATTTCATTTCCATTTCTTCCTGTATTGATTATTCAAAAAGTAAACCTATTGATTGTAGCATATTGATCTTGTATGCCTCTTATCTAATTTTCTTTTTAGTTCTAATTGTTTTTCAGTAGATTTTCTTGGGTTTTCTAGCCACAAAATAATGTCATCTGCAAATATAGATGATTTTGGTTCTTCTTTTCCAACATTCATAGCAAACTGCTGGAATTTCCAGTTGACTTTTTATAGGTGAATTTTTGCTTATATTTGTATATGTGATCTTATATATTTCAATTATGAATAATTGTTTTATTCCTAATAGAAATTCTACTTTATCATCATATTTGTCTTTTAGCATACTGTTGAATTGACATATTATTACTTCATTTATAATTTTTCATCCATATTCATAAGAGACATTGATTACACATTTAAAAACTATTTTATCAGGATTTTAGAATCTGTATATTCTATCTTTATAAATTGGTGGACCTTTCTTTTTCTGTTGTTTGGAATAGTTTAAATAGTAGACAGACTCTCTGATCTTTCAGATTTTAAAATTAGTTTATTTAGATATAATTGTTTTAGTGTGCTAAAAAGAATGGGTAGAAATATTTCATTTGCTAGAATAAAATTTTTTCAAATTTTACTTCTTCCCTAGAAAGCATGTAAAGCAGAATTGAAAAGGGGAATGTTTATTTCCCCTAAGGAAGCTCTAAGCACCAGACAATTTTCACAAAGCAATCTTGTAGGAAAACTGAATAATAACAATCCAAATAACGACAATTCATGCCACCATAATTTTCTTTACTGAAATAAAATATTTAAAATGGGGAACTAAGGAAATTAAACCTACAGGGAAAGTTTTAGGTTGTTCAAACATGGGAGTAAATCCATGCATATTTTATTAAAAGTACAGAGTTATACAGATTAATACTTCATTTAGTATAACAGTAGAGAGTGAAAATGACTTCTCTCTAGATCCATTCCACTGAGACTGATTAAAAGTTATTTATTTATGAAATATCTGCATCATTGACCATATAAAATGATGCTCTCATAATTGGCCCATTTTCCATGACCATAATATATATGTCAGCATAAATGTACACGTTCACTCAGTTTGGTTTCCCTGTTCACTCAGTTTGGTTTCAATAGCCTTCTGTTTAATTGAAAATTAATTATTCTACAGGCAAGTCCCAGAACTCCTGTATAGGCATGCTGACTCATTTATTTTTTCTTTGCCTTGACCAATTAAAACATCTGGAATCCACTGAGATTTTTATATGATGAAACTAAATATTTTGCATAATCTGGGAGCAAGGGCTAATCTGGTAACAATTGTTTAACTGTGATTTCACATCTATTTCCTGAATAGTCTCTGTCATTCTGTAAAACTAATGCAATTCTAATAACCAATGTTTGAATTGATGTGATCTATCTCTTTAATGTCATAAAGCAAAGAATTTTCTGAACTAAAGACATGAAGATAGTCCAAAAAGCATTTTAAAGTATGAACAATTAGCATAAGGTAAAGTGAGTTATTTCATATAGAGTCTTCATAGTTCTCTGAAGCAATATATCCTGAAGGAATGTGCACATATAGTTTTTTTTTTTTTTTTTTTTTTTTTTTTATTTATTGGGGTGACAATTGTTAGTAGAATTACATAGATTTCAGTTGTGCAATTCTGAATCACATCATCCATAAATCACACTGTGTGTTCACCACCCAGAGTCAGCTCCCCTTCCATCACCGTACATTTGATCCCCCTCACCCTCATCCCCCACCCCCCAACCCCCTTACGCTCTGGTAACCACCAAATTACGTTCCCCAGATTAATTTTCAAACCCCGTGGCCATCCTGTGGTCACCGACTGCCCTCCAATCCCCTCACCCTCCCCCCCACCCCCCACTCCCCCCGCCCATCTAGCAACCCTCAGTTTTTCCTCATTGTCTCCCAAACAGTTTCTGATTAGTTCATTCACTTATTCTTTTCTTTAGAATCCGCAAATAAGTGAGATCATATGGAACTTATCTTTCTCTGTCTGACTTATTTCACTTAACATAATGTTCTCTAGATCCATCCATGTTGTTGCAAATGGTAAGATTTCTTTCTTCCTTATGGCTGCATAATACTCCATTGTATAAATGTACCACAGTTTCTTAATCCAGTCATCTACCGATGGGCATTTTGGTTGTTTCCATGTCTTAGCTATTGTGTATAGTGCTGCAATAAACATAGGAGTGCATAGAGATTTTTGAATTGAAGTTCTGGATTTCTCCGGATAGATACCTAGGAGTGGAATTACTGGATCATAAGGTAGTTCCATTTTCAGAATTTTGAGATACCTCCATACTGTTTTCCATAGCGGCTGCACCAGTCTGCAATCCCACCAACAGTGCACAAGCGTTCCCTTTTCTCCACATCCGCGCCAGCACTTGTTGTTTGTTGATTTATTGATGATAGCCATTCTGACTGGGGTGAGGTGGTATCTCATTGTGGTTTTTATTTGCATTTCTCTGATGGTTAGTGAGGTTGAGCATTTCTTCATATGTCTGTTTGCCATCTGTATGTCCTTTTCAGAAAAATGTCTCTTCAAGTCCTCTGCCCATTTTTTAATTGGATCGTTTGTTTTTTTGGAGTTGGGTTGAGTAAGTTTTCCATAGATTTGTGATATTAATCCCTTATCAGATATATCACTGGCAAATATCTTTTCCCATTCAGTAGGATCCCTTCTTGTTTTATTGATGGTTTCCTTTGCTGTGAAAAAACTTTTTAGTTTGATATAATCCCACATGTTTATTCTTTCTCTTAGTTCCCTCGCGCGAGGGTGTATATCAGTAAAAATCTTACTCCGGGTAATGTCTGAGAAGTTTCTTCCTATGTTTTCTTCTAGGTATTTTATGGTTTCAGACCTTACATTTAAGTCTTTAAGCCATTTTGAATTTATTTTTGTATATGGTGTAAGGAGGTGGTCCAACTTCATTTTTTTGCATGTGTCTGTCCAGGTTTCCCAGCACCATTTATTGAATAGACTGTCATTACTCCATCGTACATTCTTGCTTCCATTGTCGTAGATTAAATGGCCATATAGGCGTGGATTTATTTCTGGACTCTCTATTCTGTTCCATTGATCTATGTGTCTGTTTTTATGCCAGTACCATGCTGTTTTGATTACTGTAGCCTTGTAGTATAATCTGAAGTCAGGTATTGTTATACCTCCCACTTTGTTCTTATTTCTCAAGATTGCCTTTGCTATTCAGGGTCTTTTATGGTCCCATATAAATTTTAGGATTATATGTTCTATTTCTGTGAAAAACGACGTTGGCAGTTTGATAGGAATTGCATTGAATATGTATATTGCCTTAGGCAGTATGGACATTTTAACTATATTAATTCTTCCTATCCATGAACATGATATGTGTTTCCATCTATTTATATCTTCCTTCATTCCTTTCATCAGTGTCTTATAATTTTCTGAGTATAGATCTTTTACTTCTTTGGTTAAATTTATTCCCAGGTATTTTATAGTCTTTGGAGCGATTGTAAATGGGATTGTTTTTTTAATTTCTCCTTCTGATGTTTTATTATTGGTATATACAAATGCAACTGATTTCTGAATATTAATTTTGTATCCTGCCACTTTACTAAATTCATCTATCAGCTCTAATAGCTTCTTGGTGGAGTCTTTAGGGTTCTCTATATATAGTATCATATCATCTGCATACAATGATAACTTTACTTCCTCCTTACCAATCTGGATGCCTTTTATTTCTTTTTCTTGTCTGATTGCTGTGGCAAGAACTTCCAGAACTATGTTGAATAGAAGCGGAGATAATGGGCATCCTTGCCTTGTTCCTGATCTTAGGGGGAATGGTTTTAGCTTTTCCCCATTGAGTATGATGTTAGCTGTGGGTTTGTCATATATGGCCTTTATTATGTTGAGATAAGATCCCTCTATTCCCACTTTCTTAAGGGTTTTTATCATAAATGGCTGTTGGATTTTATCAAATGCTTTTTCTGCATCTATTGATATGATCATGTGATTTTTATTTTTCATTTTGTTAATGTGGTGTATCACATTAATAGATTTGCGGATGTTGAACCACCCCTGCATACCAGGAATGAATCCCACTTGATCGTGGTGAATAATCTTTTTAATGTATTGCTGAATTCTGTTTGCTAATATTTTGTTGAGGATTTTTGCATCTATGTTCATTAAAGATATCGGCCTGTAGTTTTCTTTTTTTGTGGTGTCTTTGTCTAATTTTGGGATCAGGGTGATAGTGGCTTCGTAAAAAGTGTTTGGGAGTCTTCCCTCCTTCTGGATTTTTTGGAAGAGCTTGAGGAGAATTGGTGATAATTCTTTTCTGAACGCTTTGTAAAATTCACCTGTAAAGCCATCTGGTCCAGGGCTTTTGTTTGTTGGGAGACTGTTGATTACTGATTCAATTTCCGTGGTGGTAATCAGTCTATTCAGGTTTTCTGTTTCTTCTTGAGTTAGCCTTGGAAGGTTGTACGCCTCTAGAAAATTGTCCATTTCTTCCAAATTGTCAAATTTGTTGGCATATAGTTGCTCATAGTAACTTCTTAAAACTCTTTGTATTTCTGCAGTGTCCGTTGTCACTTCTCCTCTTTCGTTTCTGATTTTATTAATTTGGGTCCTCTCTCTCTTTTTTTTAATGAGTCTGGCTAATGGTTTGTCGATTTTGTTTATCTTTTCTAAGAACCAACTCTTGGATTCATTGATCTTTTGTATTGTTTTTCTGGTTTCTATTTCATTTAATTCTGCTCTGATCTTTATTATCTCCTTCCTTGTGTTCCCTTTGGGCTTATTTTGCTGTTCTTTTTCCAGATCCCTTAAATGTGAAGATAAACTGTTGATTAGTGATGTTTCTTGTTTCTTTAGGTAGGCCTGCAAAGCTATGAATTTCCCTCTTAGGACTGCTTTCGCGGCATCCCAAAGATTTTGGGTCGTCGTGTTTTCATTTTCATTTATCTCGAAATATCTTTTGATTTCTTCCTTGATCTCCTGCTTGACCCATTCATTATTTAGTAATAAGTTATTCAGCCTCCATGAATTGGTGTGTCTTCCCGTTTTTTTCCTGTAGTTCATTTCTAATTTCATAGCATTGTGATCGGAGAAGACAATTGGTATGATTTCAATTTTCTTAAATTTATCAAGACTTGTTTTGTGGCCTAACATATGATCTATCTTGGAAAATGTTCCATGTGCGCTTGAGAAGAAGGTGTATTTTGCAGCATTGGGGTGAAATGTTCTGAAAATATCGATTAAATCCAAGTGGTCCAATGTATCATTTAAGGCTGTTGTTTCCATATTGATTTTCTGTCTGGAAGACCTGTCCCTTGTGGTCAGAGGTGTGTTGAAGTCCCCGACTATAATAGTGTTACTGTTGATCTCTGCCTTTATGTCAGTCAGTACCTGTTTTATATATTTAGGTGCTCCTATGTTGGGTGCATAGATGTTTACTAGGGTTATGTCCTCTTGTCGGATCGATCCCTTTATTATTATATAGTGCCCATCTTTATCTTTTAGTATGTTCTTCATTTTAAAGTCTATTTTGTCAGAAATAAGTATTGCAACTCCAGCTTTTTTCTCGTTTCCATTTGCATGAAATATCTTACTCCAACCCTTCACTTTCAGCCTGTGTGTGTCTTTTGTTCTGAGGTGAGTCTCTTGTATACAGCATATACAAGGGTCTTGCTGTCTTATCCAGTCAGCCACCCTATGTCTTTTGATTGGAGCATTTAATCCATTTACATTTAAAGTGATTATTGATAGGTACATAGATATTGCCATTTTTAAATTTGTAGTTAGGTTGTTTTGATCTTTCTTCTATTTACAGAAGACCTTTTAGTATTTCTTGCAATGCTGGCTTGGTGGTAATAAATTCCTTTAGCTTATTTTTTTCTGGAAAGCTCTTTATCTCTCCATCAACTTTAAATGATAGCCTTGCTGGATAAAGCAATCTAGGTTGTAGGCCTTTGTTTTCCATCACTTTAAGTATCTCCTGCCACTCCCTCCTGGCCTTCAATGTTTCTGTAGAAAAATCATTTGATAGTCTTATGGGAGTTCCCTTGTATGTAACCCTCCGTCTTTCTCTTGCTGCTTTTAGGATTCTCTCTTTGTCTTTAAGCTTTGCCATTTTAACTATAATGTGTCTTGGTGTGGACCTGTTTGGGTTAATCCTGGTTGGAACTCTCTGCACTTCCTGGACTTGTATGTTGGTTTCCTTCATCAGGTTGGGGAAGTTTTCAGACATTATTACTTCAAATATGTTCTCAATCCCTTGCTTGCTCTCTTCACCTTCTGGTATTCCTATGATGCGCATGTTGTTGCGCTTGATGTTATCCCAGAGGTCTCTTAGGCCATCTTCATTGTTTTTTATTCTTTTTTCTTTTTGTTGTTCCGTTTGGGTGATCTCTGCTACCTTGTCTTCTAAGTCGCTGATTCGATCCTCTGCTTCATCTAGCCTGCTGGTAATTCCTTCAAGTGAGTTCTTAATTTCGGTAATTGTGTTCTTTAGTTCCAACTGGTTTTTCGTTATGATTTCTACATCCTTCTTTATGTTTTCTCTAAGCTCGTTTGTTATGATTTCTACATCCTTCTTTATGTCTTCTCTAAGCTCCTTAAACATTCTTATCACCAGTGTTCTGAACTCTGTCTCTGAGAGGTTGGTTACGTCTGCTTCATTTGGTTCCAGTTGTGGAAGCTTCTTCTGTTCTTTTATTTGGGACATGTATCTTTGTTTCCCCATTCTGGCTGACTGTGTTTATTTTGATATATTAGGTAGATCCCCTAGAGTTCTTAGTTCTTGCTAGGTTATCTTGTGTAGTATGTGTCCTTTATATTTGACTCGCACCACGTCGTCCTCCTCTGCGTGTGCTCCAAAGGTGAGTCTTGTGTTGTGTACACTGTCCCGTTCAAGAAGATCTTTAATTGCTTCCCGCTAATGAGCAGGTGGGGTCAACTCCTGGGCTGACCTGCCGTGAGACTTGGCTCTGCCCCCCGCAGGGCACTCTGCTGCGTGAGGGTTGACCACCCCAATGTGGTTTGGCCTCTATGGGCTCCAGAGCCTGCCGAGAACCCCCTCTAGGTATGTGACCTGCAGGTCAACCCCGGCTGCACTCAGATTTGGTCTGGAGTTGGCCCCCAGATATGCCGAGTCCCGTGCCACCCAAGCTGGGCCCCGGCAGGGAAGTCCCAGAACAAGGCAAATCACCAAGCACAGCAGCAATGACAACAGCAAAGAAGAAAAGAAAAAAAAAAACAAACAAACAAACAAACAAAAAACAGCCGATAACCCCCGCTCGACACAGGCAAAGATATCAAAGATACAAGATAAAGCAAAACAAAACCAAGCAAAGCAAAACAAAGCAAAACAAAAAGCAGCGACCGTCTCGGCCTGAGCCCATCAAGCAATGACCAGGTTGTCCTCTGCTGTACCAAAGAGCCCCCTGCTTATTGCGCAGGCAGAGCCGGTCACCTGGTGCTCAGAGAGACTTTGGGACTGCAGACTTAAAAGCGTGGGCCTGAGGGGTCTGGATGATAGTCTCCACAAAGTCAGTGCAGCTTCTGCCCTTGTCCGCACGTATGCACACCGAGAGGAGCACCACCAGTCCTTTGTCCAGAGCTCGTGAGTCCTAGGGCACTCCTTCAGTGTGTGTGTATGGGTGCGGGCGGGAGATTTCTGATCTGCTGACCGTGCCTCACAAGCTGGGCCCCGGCAGGGCAGTTTCAGAACAAAGCAAATCACCAAGCACAACAACAACAACAACAACAAAGAAAAATATCAAATACGTTCACATGCAAAAACCACCTGATAACCCCACTCGACAGAGGCAAAGATATCAAAGATATAAAGACAAAGCAAAACAAGACAAAACAAAGCAATACAAAAAGCAGCGACAGTCTCGGCCTAAGCCCACCAAGCAATGTCCAGGTTGTTCTCTGCTGTACCAAGGAGCCCCCTGCTTATTGCGCAGGCAGAGCCGGTCACCTGGTGCCCAGAGAGACTTTGGGACTGCAGACTTAAAAGCGTGGGCCTGAGGGGTCTGGATGATAGTTTTTACAATATCAGTGCAGTTTCTGCCCTTGCCTGCACAAATGCACACTGAGAGTGGCACCACCAGATATGTGACCAAAACTCTTGAGTCTTAAGGCACCTCTTCAGTGTGTGTGTGTGAGTGCGGGCAGGAGATTTCTGATCTGCTGAAAGCCCAGAGCTGCGCCTGCCTCACTGCTGATCTCCGGGTGTGTCTCGGCCGCTGCACCCACCCCACCCTAGGCAAGCCAGGAAGGGTGGGGGCTGGAGATGGAGGGGTCTTCACTCTCCCAGCCCAGCCGTGCGTCGCCCTCTTCCCGCAGGCCAGAAAAGGTGGTGGCTGGGGGTGGAGGCGTCTCTTCTCTCCTAGCGCAGCCAAAATCACGCACACTGCCCAGACTGCCTGGGTCAGGGCTGCCCGTCAGGCTTCCCAAAGCGTGAGCTTTTGATACCACTTCTCGGTTCAGGGGCCGGTTTAAGTCTCTGGAAGGGCGGGGTAAGATTGGAAGAGCGCGGCGGGGGAGGGGCCTAGGTATGGAGACTGCGCCCCCCGACCGCCGCAGGGCGCGCCGCCTTCCCGGCGGGAGAAATCAGCCGTGGGAGCAGGGAAAGGGCCGCCCCCCGGTCTCTGCGCTCTCCGCTCTGCCTGGGCCCCTGTGCGCGCCCGGCACAGCGGGGCTGCACCGCGGTTTCCAGTCCCAGTCTCTGGAAGGGCGGGGTAGGATTGGGAGAGCAGGGGGGGGAGGGGCCCAGGTATGGAGACTGCGCCCCCCGACCGCCGCAGGGCGCGCCGCCTTCCCGGCGGGAGAAATCAGCCGCGGGACGCAGGGAAAGGGCCTACCCCCGGTCTCTGCGCTCTCCGCTCCGCCTGGGATCCTGTGCGTGCCCGGCACAGTGGTTTTCGGTTTTCGCCCCCGCCAGCTGAGGCTCCGCTGGGGGCTGGGCTCTCCCGCCGCTGCCGGCCGGGCGCTCCCACGCCGCTTCTCCTCCTCCTCTCCTTGCTCCGTCCAGTTAGCTTACCCCCAAGAATTTCTTAGCTTCAAGCAATCCACGAATCTCTCCACTACATTGTGTGGTGAGCGAAAATTTCCTCGATGGGTTATAGTTCCCGTTTGCAACAAGATCTGGAGGAGAACTCAGAAAGTGCGCCCTGCTGCCGCCATTCCTATGACGTCACTCCGCACATATAGTTTTGAGAAAAATTTCTGAGCAAGGGATGCAGAGTTTGTGAGTGTCAACTCCTCGGGGAGCAAAGATCATGTCTCCTGTATTATTTAGATATGTAACAAAACTAATCATGTAGAAGAATTACAGAGACCAGCAGAGTCCCCGAATGCTCTCTATGCACCTGTTCTTGAGTTTTTGAAACTGGAAATACTGAAAATGAAGTTTTTAATTAGAGAGATATGTGAAAGTGTATTTGTTGTAGATTATGAACACAGAATGAGAAAAAACAGATGTAGACATAGGAGCCTTAAGATTAGTGTGGAAATGATAGGTGGATTTCAGAGGAAAGAGAATAGAAAATTTAAAAGTGAGATTAAGAGACCAAAGGAAGAGATATGTAATTATTGAAACATTAATTTGATTATTAGGTTGTAAGAAATACCTTTTTGTGTTGTCTGAGAGGCATTTTGAAAAAATGCTGAGCTACTTCTAAAAATTGATCTTTTTCTATTACTATACAATTTGTAATCATGTATTTAATTGTTCAGTGTATCTGTAGACAAGTTTTCTGTTGTTGAGAGTGAACCCAGATGTTACTGAGATAACTTGAATTTTCTTAATTTTAACTTTAGCACAAAGGTAAAAAAAAAAACCTTTTGAGAGTATTGTTGGTACATTTATGGTACACAGAGGAGCTCACTTTTAATTATGATTATATCTTCTGTTTCTATATTATTATTTATATTTTATTTATATCATATTACCCAAATTGATAACACTGGATTAACAGTTAGCTTTTTCAGCAGTTGACTGTTTTAAGATGCCTTCACATTTCTATAATTCTATCATAATATTTGTAAAACTCCAAATATATTCAGTAAGAAATTATATAAACTATGCAAACCAGCACGCTTAATTGCACACTAATGAATTTATCTTCTTTTGAAGGCTTTCTGTTTTAATCCAGACCAAGGAGGTGCTTGTGTTTAAAATAAAACTTTTACAAATAGGGAAAGATTGAGGCTTGTTAATATAGAACACAGATCTAGTTGCTTTAAAAAGAAAAGTATGTAGGAAGAGCCTATAATTTTCACTACTATCTTTAGGCTTGGAGAAATGCCCAGGTTGGTGACAAAGGGAACTTTGGGAGAAGACTCTAAATTTACCACGTTGTAAGAAAGAAAATGGAAAATCTGATGGATAGCTCCATTAAAAACATAAGCATGTAAAATCTTGGTGAGTTAAAGTAATAATAGCAGGTTTTCTATTGATTTTTTCCAAATTGAAATATTACTATGATTTAACAATTTAAATTATTTTGAAAATAAGCAGCAGTGCAGCTGTAAGTCATTAACTGCAAACTCATTATGAATTTGCTTTGGGGCCGGTTTTTCCCATACTCCCAGTAACCCAATCTTGAAACCTTGTTGTCATCTCTGATCTTTACCATTTCATTGAAGTACAATTTCTCTTGCATCTATCCCTTATTTTTCAGGTGTTCTTTTATGATGTCTAGGACATTGCTTCTGATACTTTAATGTACATACAAATCCCCTGTCGTTTTTATTAAAAAGCAGATCCTGACTCCATAGGCCTGGAGTGGGGCCTGGGAGTTTGCATTTGAACAAGTTCCCAGATGATGCCTACCCTGTCTGCCTGTGACCCATACTTTGAGTAGCAGGGGTCTCTAGGATACTGCAGTGGCCTCCTAAATGATTGGCACTAGATTGATCTTTCTGTAGCACTGTTTTAATAAAATCTTCCTTGGCTGGAAAATATTCGGGGATCTACCAAATCAGGTTTAAAGCCCAAATTAAGTCATTTGTAACCCTTCATAATTCTAAAATAACTTTCTGAATTTTATTTTCCACCACTCCCTTTCAAGAATGCTGAGTTTTAGCCAAACAAGTCAAATTTTCTTTTCTGCAGAGCTTCCAATTCCACTTAAGAGATGGATCTAGCCGGACTGCAGACTCTTTCCCCACTGGACTCCTCACCTCCCAAACCCACCCCGTAAAAACAAAGAAAAATGGAGGAAACTAAGAAACCCCTGAGTTGAGGGATAGGAGAAGGGCAATGTTTTGAACTCTTATAAGATGGTAGCTTTGGCCAGGGGCCAGAGGCAACTCAGCCTTGCTATATCTGACTAAAGTAAACGCTTCTCCCTTCATTTCCTTTGCAAGGGATGATGCAATGTCTGCAGCAACTCAAACCTGGGCTCAGGCATCACCGGCCAGTCAAGCAGGACATTATAGCTACTTAGTGCTGTGGGAAGGTGACCTTAGGGCTTTCCATGCTTATCCCTCCCCAAATCTTGTGGTTGGGAAAGTACAATATCTTAACATTTCTATGGTGAGGAATAATTAACTGGTTTTCTAGTATCACTTCATTAGGCTTCATTAGCAATGTTCTACCTGCTTTATATAAAAAAAAAGTTTGGGAATGTTCTTCTCCCATGTTCTGGAATAATTTAAGAATAATTAAATTTCCTGATCTTTGAGGTTTTGGTAGAATTCTCTTGTGAAGCTATCATCTGGGCCTGCTGCCTTTTTAATAGGGTAGTTAGGGTAATTTACTATTATAGCTCGGTATTATTTACATATAGTTGTTCAAAGTAATCTCTTAAATATTTTAATTCCCTCTCTTTTAGTGGTTACTTCTTATTTATGCTTTCCCCTTCTATCCCTAAATAAGTTAGCAAGTGGTTTCCCCCCGAAAACCAGCATTTTAATTTATTAATTCTAATATTCTTTCTAATAATTAATTTCTATTTTTATTTTTTACCATTTCCTTTTTTGTGTGTGTGCTTTCTTGTAGTTTATATTATTTGTTTACCCTAGGATTTCAGGATGGGATTTAAATTCATTTATTTTTATTTTTTCATTTTTATTGGTAAAAGGACTTCAGGCTATGAATTTCCCTCTGATCACAGCTTTAATTATATTCCATGTATCCTGTTTTTATTATCATTATTTTAAAAATAATTCTGCAATTTAATCTAGCATTTCTCTTTTTACCAAAGAGATGTTTAGTAGAGAGTTTTTACATTTTTATATGGAAAAGACATTTTAAAAATTTTCCTTAATAATTTCTATTTATATTGTACTCTAATCAAAATACGTTGTTTGAATTATTTCTACTTTATAGAAATTATTTAGCATTTCTATATGATATAATACATGATCAATTTATTGACTGTTCCATATGCACTTGAGAAGAAGATATGCGAATATTATTGATGATGGAGAGTCATAAGGTTTACCTTATTGACAATGTGAAAAGTATTTTATATTTTTACTTTTTTTTGGTCCATTTTATTTTCTTGGTCTGCGTATGATACATTAAAGTCTCATATTATTATTGTGTTTTTGACTGTTTCTCCTGGCATTTCTTAGAGTTTCTGCTTTATAAGGTTGGTGGTTGTACTCGTGGCTAGTTAAAAATATTTCATTATGAATTATGACCTTTATCATTTTAACAAATGGTCTGTTTCCTTGCTTTTTTTTTTTTTTTTTGCGATGGCTGGGGTGGGCAGTCTTTAATTTGGTATTTAGGAAGGTTTGTATTATTTCTAGTGGTTACCTTTATGCTAATACCATTTATATTGCCCTCAGTTCTTTATTCCTTATTTGGTTTGTCAGGTATGGTATTCAGTAAATGTGTTTCCTTTCTTTCTCTCTTTTCTCCCATTTCTTTAGTTCTAGGTATAAATTTTGTCAAAATATATAAGTCACATACTATGTTCTTTCACCTTTTTCCACCTTTATTGTAGAATTAGAATATAATATATTCATTGTTCACCATAAGTCCTTTTGCTGAAGTTTCCTAGTTTGTATCTGGCTGCATGAAGCTCCCCCTTTAGTAGATTCCTAAGGAAGGCCTCATAAATATTGTGTTATCTGGGTTGTTTACAATTATTTCCTATGACTTTGATTCTATATGTGCAGAGGTGAGAGATTTGAGTGATTTGCTGGGATTCTTAGTTCAAGAATGCTTATCCTGTTCTAGCCTCTGGATGTATCTCGTTATTCTGATTCTCTTTGGTTTCTTACTGTTTCTTAATTTCTAACACTTGCTCCTACTTTCCTTTTATCACCAACCCTCCAAGAGATTCCACCCCTCAAGACCCTGGAGTGGATCTACAGCTTTGGAGGCTTGTTCCCCACTTACATGTAAACTGAAGTTTGTCACATTCCCTGTCTTCCAGTTATGCTGTAGGCATGGGTTATGGATGGTTTTATTTGCTCCCTTTTTGGACCTGTGTGATGTGGGGAGAATGTGGGCAGAGATTTCAATGTAGGCAGTCACCATCACCCTATGAAAACTCAAAGGGCAACAGACACCACTTTTATATTTCAGTAATTTGAACCCAATTATATTATAAGAACTTTAGGGGCACACCCAATATAGTATCAGGCATATAGTAAGGATAATTAAGTGTATTATGGATAAGTGCATTATTAGATATTATAATTCACTTTAGCCAAAGAGATTGTGAAGGAACTAGTCTAATGTTTAAGATTAAATAATCATGCTTTTCTTGCCTAAGCTTTTTTTTTCTGACATAGTGGCTTAATTGTTGCCAGTCTACTAGTGATATAATATTATGGAAATTAAATACTGAAATTGTTCCATTCATTTGGATATAATTCCTAGAGACAAAGTGAGGTGAGCCCATATTACGATAGAAGACACTGTGATAAAGATGATTTTCTCCTAAGAATGCATGAAGTTAGATAGAACATTTTAGGTAAAGAAAAGAATAAGCTAGTTTTATTTTCTTTGATTACAAAATTCACTAAGTTCTCTACTTTTATCTACTTGGAAAGATGCTATGTAAGGGGAAAAAAAACACAAAAAAACAAAAAACCCATGGAAACTTGCCAATGATTTTGATCAAGGAATGTTGGCAGACTGAAGGAAGTGTCTGACAAAGTAAATGTTGCCAAATAATTTCAATGTTTATAATAGATGGTTTTCTTAAACTTAATTGTGTAGCTCTGTGATGACACAAGAATAAAGTAACTAAGAAACCACTTTCAGGGGACAGGACTGGCAGTGGCTCCCATCTTTATCTAGAGCAGAAGTTTCTGTGGTGATGAACATGCTCCCTATCTGTGCTGTCCAGTGATAGCTACCAGTCACATGTAGCTAATGGACCGAGCAACTAAATTTTTAACTTGCTTATTTAATTAATTTATATAGCCACTTGTGATTCATGGCTACTGGGTTGAACCCTGCAGGTTTCCAGAGAGACATTCATGAGCTCAGGCTTGAAGCTATCTCATTTGGGAAGAGCAAAAGAACAGAAGAGGAATTTGGGTGACATGCAGAAGTGGGGGTCTCTTTATCATCTATCTATCTATCTATCAATCATCATCATCATCAATCTGTCAGAGAGAGAGAGAGAGAGAGAGAGAGAGAGAGAGAGAGAGAGACAGAGAGAGAGACAGAGAGAGAGAGAGAGAAAGAGAGAGAGAGAGAGACTACTTTTCATGGGGACAAAATAGAAATTCTGTTCTTTTACTTTTGGGTGAGCCCAGGACTGCCTTTTGCACAGTGTGGAGGTTCTTCAATTGTTGCCTCTGCTGTGATATACAACTTTATGATCAACTCTACTGTCCTGATTATTTTATATTAGTGAACTTTATGAGTTAAATATTTTGAATACTAAACTAAGGAACTCATATATACTCACACTAAACACACATACCAAACCCATTCCCACATTTGTCCTGCCATTCAGCCAAGAACTTTATAGACATTTATTAACCAGATCCGTGGTTTATTGGTTTGTGGTATTTTTTAAAGCTTAGGCTCTCAGATTCAGGACCCAAGCTACCTGGGTTTCAATCCTGGATCCTCCATTTATTAGTGACTCTTAGAAGCATACTTAACTTTTGCATTGGTTTCCCCATGGGGTTCTTATGAAGATTACATGAAGTCATATTTGTAAAGTGTATAGAATAGTCCCTTGCACTGCTTATTGAACAAATTTAAAAAGAAAAAGAATGCTACCGGTATTAATGACATTTTCTCATTCTTCAGATCTGGTTCAAATATCTGTCATATGGTGGACATCAGAAACTCCCATCAAGTAGCTGGCCAGGTTGGTGCTGATTTGGTAGGCTTCTTATCTTATGGTCCCCATGTTCAGGGGCTCAAAATGGTAGCGCAAGCTCTGTTGTTCTCTACCCCTTGGCAAATGGAAAGCACAAGAAATGTTGAGGCTTTTAGTAAAATGTGTTTGAAATAACTGCAAATAGGAAAAAAGTGTTGTCTGACTTTGCCATGAAATACCTTCCAATTTAGAGATCCTGAGACAGATCTGTTTGCAAAATGCAAATAGGTACCTAGGTTAGGCTGGTAGAGCACTCAATATTCTGTTGCTAAGGATCTAAGCCTATTCATGGTATCCTATTTTTAGAGTGTGCAAGAATGAATCAGAGACCTATTATTAATTAATGATTGTGAAATAACACTGTTGGATGACAGAAAGTAGAAAATTTTAATAACAGCTGCTTTGAGGATTAGTTTTACAAACACATAGAAGAATTTTTGAAGTTGTATTTTTACCTCTTTGGATCATTGCTTGTTTTGAAATAATTTTTTTCCCCTAAATGTCTATATGGTTAGCCCCATCTTAAAAAGAAAAGATCTTGGCAAAGACAAGCTCCCAAAAGATTAATTATACCTCTTTATTTATTAACATGCAAACTAAATTCCTAAAAATTGTGAATGTCTAACAGCCTATCAGAGTAGAAAAAAAATTTCAGTCTGGCTTTTAGTGTCTATAATAATTAGTGATATTTATCATTTACTGCATCCAGGCTTGTTCACTATGGGTTATTTAGATGAGAAAACTCAAGAGTAGAAAAATCAAACACCTGGTTGAAGTCACACAAGTAGTAAGGATGGGTTTGATCCCGAGAAGCCTGACTTGAGAGCCTGTATTCTTGAAACTGAAGTTTTTCCTGGTTCATATTAATTATTCACCAAACATCGCTAAACAAGGACATGGGAAGACTACATCTTGTACAGATGCAATTCTTCTATATCTTGCTATAGCCATTCATTTGTTTAACAAATACTGAACACTCACTAGGCTAATAACAGGTATACTTTCTTGAACATGTATTGGCGAATGGGTTAAATGTGTCATCTTATTTAACCCTTGCAGCAACTCCATGATGTCACTTACAGACCTTACAAGTCAGTGATTCACAGTGAGTGTAGAGGCAAGAGATGAGTATATCTTTGGATCCCCTGCTGACACTCTTCAACACCACATTGCAGGTGAGGGATTGTGCCTAGTGCTGGAGAACGTGGACATTGCATGACTCACAAACCCTTCTTCTGAGAACTTGGGATGCACTTGTGCTGATAAGAGATGCACACAAATAACTGATACATGTGGGATATATATGGGAGGAAATACTGCTACTAGGGACACGGTTAACATGCTATGAATATCGTCAGAGAGCAGTTCCTTCTGACAAAACAGGAAACACTAAATAGAAAAAGGTATTTGAGCGGACTAAAGAAAGAGTAAAAATTGGAAAAGGAGAGATTTAGAAGGTAAGGGTCAGGTAGCGAAAACTACCAACAGGAATTTGTAGTGATTTTGAAAAAACAAATCATTACAGTTTTGTTATTAATGGGCCGGTTTCCATTTTTAAAACACAGAATAGGAATCTTCTTTCCAAAGTTGATTTACACTTTCCTTCATTTATTTAATAAGTATATATTGAGCACCTATTGGGTATCAGATATTGCTGTTGCAGGCATTGAGGATCTGGCAGTGTTCCAGGAGACAAAATGTTTGCTGCTCTCTTGGAGCTTATGGTTTGTTTGGTGGGGAAATGCTGACAATTAAAAAAAAAATAAGCAAGTGAAGTGCACAACCTGTCTCATGGTGACAGTGCTACCACCAATCTCCAAGCAGGGAAGAGGCATGGAGAGTCAGGGGCAGGCGTAAGGTAGGTTGCTATTCAAATCGAGTGATGAGAGAAGGACTTACCAAAGAGGTGACATTTTATCAAGAACCTGAAAGAGGTGAAAAAGCAAGTGTAAAGACCACGTGTTAGTCCATTTAGCTTTAAGAACTTTATATCTGAGGGCATCTGCCTGATAGCTTCTTTTTACCCACTGCCCTTTGTCCCCGCACCCCAAAAGATCCACTCTCCATTCTCCACATTTCTTTTTGCCATGGGAAGATAGGCTGTGGAGCACCTCAACAGGCAACTTTGCAATTTGGATTACAGTTGGGTTCAGCTGATGGGAGCTGTGGCATGAGATCAGATAGGAAAGAGAGTGAGGTTGGGGCATTTGCTCCCTCCATCTGTCTCCAAGTGGAGCCCTGAATAATATGAGGCATAACAGAACCATCATTAGTGCTGTTTTAGGAAGTAAAATGTGAAGCATTAAAGATATAATGATTTGATCATGGTATAACTGGGGATAAGAATGGAAACGCACTTCAGATACCTAACCTTTTGCTTATTGACATTAGCCTACGGGCCCGTAAAGCACTGATGATATTTATTGACCCTGTAGCTGACAGAATACACACACACACACACACACACACACACAAACACACACTCTTTCATTTTCAAAGGGTTAACAAATTCCTTGAAGCTCTTTTGCTACTGATTCATGGATTCCAGAATAAGACTCTTGGCTGCATGGAAATGATAGAGGCCACCTATCTTCAGGTAATTTGTTACATGGCATCCCTCAGCAGCTAACATTTAACAATACTTAATTTTGTGCTTTCAGTGAAAAGGGTAAAATACATATTCTCCACTATATTTAGAAACTAAATGAGGCTTTCACGTGAGTTCCATTTCTAGTCACTCCTCCCTGACCCCAATCTACAGTCTCTCATTTTATTAATTCATGATCTTTCCAAAAATCTCTTCCTCCCAAGGATTTCAGTAAACTGACCCATCATATTCCTTTTTTTTTTTTTTCCATTTTAGAAACCTAGGTAATAACAGATCTTTGTTGACACTTTCCTCCTCTGTTACTTGGCATCCAAGCAATCACTGAGTGAAGTTGATTCTGCTTCTTGAATATCTTAAATCTGCGCCCATACCTTCATTTCTGCTGCTGTCACTTTCATTAAGAAACTTTTATCTCTCATTTAAGCTATCAAAAGTGCTTACTACTAATTTGCTAACTAAACAACCTCTCTTCTACCTACAATCCATTTTCACGTAACAGCTGTAGTGTTACCATAAAAGCCCATGACAACCACCAGTAATTAAGAGAATTTGGATATTATATGATTCATGATTGGTTGCTATGCTCCATCCTGCCCCCATTCTCAAATAGACGTGGGTAAAGTTCCAATCTTTTGTTGGAGAGGAACAAGAAGGGGGAGGCAAGGCCCGTGAGGAAACTCCAGGAACTGCTATTTTGGGAAGTGTATGAGGAACTTCCACTCCCCCAGTATATTTTCCCAGTCCAATTTCCCTAGAAGGCATCAGGAAAACAAGACATTTCTGATATTGCTGCTATTGTCTTGGTAATCCCAGCCGTAACACTCAGAATCATCTCTACCAATATTTAACCTAGAGTAGACAACTGCCACTGGATGGTACTGAACTGAGGCTGGGACCCAACCCCCACTTGAAGGAATTTGGACCCCTGATCTGGGCTCCCATGACTGACAGCCTACTGTCCTATTAGGTTCATCCAAGTCACTTCATTAACCTAACCATAACAAAGCACCACATTTAATAGCAACGAAAACTTTTGGGCCACACATACTGTGTTATAGAAATATTATAGTGTATTTTATAAACTCAAATCAGAATGTGTCACTTGCCTTATTAAAAATATTTCAGAGTTTTTTTCTTTTTTGCTCTTAGGATGAAATCTCTAATTGCATGAGATCTAAGGCCCAATTTCAATCTCAGATACCTATGGGGAACAGGCAGTGGGCATGGATGTATGATCTGCCTTCCTGTGAGACTGTAGAGTGTGGTGAGGCGTGGGGCAGCTGTACCTGTGTTTCCTATTTAAAGGCTTTATGATCAATTAAAAATAAACCAGAAAAAACTACAAACATGCCAAAGGGGAGGAAAGGAACTGTCAGTGGCACTCTACTCTGTCCACTTGTTCATCATCTTGCCCTCCTCTTCCCCCTGACCACGTTACAACTTCATGGGGATGTCAAGTTCCTTCCTGCCTCAAAGTTTAAGAACAGACCATTCCCTCTGCTGAAATGCTTTCCTCCTTCTAGTTACCTGATTAACTATTTCTTGTCTTATAAACAGTAGCTTAAAAATCACATAATTATGGAAGCCTATCCCTTTTGTATTCCTGCCTTGAATTAGATCCCATGTCCTTGTTATAATATCCTATTAGCCTTTTTTCAAAACTATAGTTATCTAATATCTATCTTTCCCTGTGCATCCATTCATTGATCCATCCACTATAGAATTATCCAGTCTATAATGCATCTACTTTATTAAGCATCTATTTTTTACCAGGAATCTCCAACCTGTGATAAGCAAGCCTGTGGCAGGGTTCCTAGCGTTGACTGGTTGGAAAATGAATTCAGAAGGAAGGGGAAAGAGGATCCAAAAATAAATTTTAATGTTAAGCCTGGAATATAGAAAAATCAAGATGGAAGCAGGTGTGGGGGACAGAAGGAATTGTCCTTTTATTTTGAGATTGTAGTGAGACATTCAAAGGTTAATGTCTAGTATATAAGAGAAGCTGGAGAACCATTTGAGAGTCACCTGCAGAAGTATGATATATGAAGCTATGAGAATACTTTAAAATCTCTAAGACTCAGAAAAGAAATAAAGAAGAAAAAATTGGAATGTTTAAAGAGCACACTAGAAAAGATAACTAAAAATAGAAATTTTCTTTCACATTTTGATGTGATGCAACTTGGTAAAATTAGCTTATCTTTTAGAGAAATAAGTATATTTAACTTTAGTAAAATAAGGTTAGATGGAGTCTCTGATATATGCAATTCCACTAGTAAGAAATATAAGGTGGAAAAAAACCCCAGTAAGGCTTTGTTCTTGGCAT
This sequence comes from Rhinolophus ferrumequinum, assembly GCF_004115265.2. Lineage (NCBI taxonomy): Eukaryota > Metazoa > Chordata > Mammalia > Chiroptera > Rhinolophidae > Rhinolophus > Rhinolophus ferrumequinum. The sequence goes on along the minus strand of NC_046291.1, from coordinate 58,064,591 downwards.
TAAATGTTCTGTAATTGTACAAGTTGCAGCTTTAATTAGTCAATTAACTCTTGTTTCCTCATCCTTCCTATTATCTAAATGTATATTTTGAGCTCTCTTTGGATGTTGGAAAAACTCTCCCCTCTTTGAAAAAAGGCATGCAAATGTTATTCAATAGAAACCCATCTGCACAGTGATTGAGTCACAATGAGTCGAGATTCCTGGAATCTGTGAGAAAGGCTTGTGCTTGTGGCGTCATCCCTCCCTTCTCATAGTTCTATGCCAAGGACCTGGCAAGTTTGTTCAGATGCTTTTCTGTGCTGCTATCTTCTGTCAAGTCACATGAGGGCAGCAGAAAGGCAGAGCGACTGCCAGGCCCTGAAGAGCAATCAGAGAAGCCTGAAACTCTAATTTTGGGCGTAGTGTTTTCAGAAATACCCCTTCAAAAATTAGATACGTTTTTATCTTTTTAAACAATCCTAGTCAATTGATGTGCCTACTCTGCTCCTTTAAAAGAGAAATGAGATCTACATTAATAATAGGGAAGTACTGTACATGTGAATGCCGACATTCTCCAGGGTTGTATTTGGTTTGCTCAGAATACATTTCCTAATTTTTCTTGGGCAGTTGCAATTTGACAAGAGATTTATTTAGTAAATACAGTCCTATATCCTTAAGAATAATTATTTTGAGCATAGTCAAAGCCCTGTGAGCCCTGTTTGGATATATGTGGAAGCACATTTTATTAAACGTAGTTTGAATAAAAGATTGCTGAAATGCAACAGCTTTTCATTTGCGAACTCTATCTTTGTCTGTATCCTCAGTTGCAATAAAGAGTTTTTGAGTGAATTTAACTCACAACTGAAAATTTAGGATTATTGTACTATCAGGATAGAAGGGAACATAATTTCCAGGTGCTAGGCTCCCTGTCTCCTGAGAATACCTTGTTCTCTCTGTCAGATAGATGTTTTTTTCCCATCTCAATTCCATCTCACTTTTCAGCCCCTCCCACTAATTTATGACGCACTGATTTCTGCAGGCTCTTCGGGTCTCGTGGTGGAAGTATTATCTCTAGGCAGCTTCCCCGCCTCCTTCTTGATATTCTTGGCCATTATGTGTCTCTCCTGTTTACTCTCATGGAGCCCTATAAACTCCTAGGGGAATTATGTCTTGTTCCTAATTTTATCTTCAGGACCCAGCACTGTGTACTTAGTAAGGACTCAATTGAAAAACAAACAAAAAAAAGAATACAACTTTTATTAAGCAAGGTAAAAGGATTTGCTGCCCTGCCTATTGTAGGTTGGGGACTGTAATATTTGAGGCCGTATTAAAGGTGATTGACATCAATTCTTTTCAACAAACATTTGGAATTCATGTAAGACCAGGTAGACGTGAAGCCTGTAGCTAGTCAGGTAGTTAGTCACATGACTCGACAATGATGAAAGCCAGGGGCTTAAAAGAAGTAAAATCATGTTTGTGAAAATGCTTTGTATAGTGCTAAGCAGAGGAGTGAACACGGTATTGTCTGTTTAAAAACAAAGGGAAAGCTTAGACCTTGTATTGATCTTAGCAAAACTCTCTTCCTGTAGCTTTCTGGTTGCTAAGATGGTGCTCTCAAGGGCATCAGTCTGTGCTAGAGGTGATTGCACTGCGGTGGGGAGAGAGAGTGAACTCTTTCTGGAAAGGACTCAGTGCGTTTTCTTAGCATCTTGTTGCTAGGCAATCGCTCCTCTGGTGAAAGCTCATCTCCCTGTTAAAAGATGGAGTTAAGTCTTGTTGAGAAAAATGAAGTTTGTATAAATTGGACCATTGGCAAACAGTACTTTTTTCTAGTCCTCAAAATGGCCTTATCCTATAAGGAAGACAAATAATTCCTACTTAAAATCTTGTTACTTAGCAACCAGATAGTATAACTCCTCTCTTTGTGTTGCAAAGCAATATACTGCCTTTTTAATCTTATTGATTTATTTTTACCTTTCCACCCATATGCCTTTCGAAATTGATTTAATGAGATTCAGCAGGGGATTGTTTTGTGGTAGTATTTCCCTAGACTGCTGAATTAATTTCCATTTGAAAAATTACTTTGGCTCTGCAGCTTTTAGCCAGCACATGCATATTACATAATGATCAAATATAATGGGTTGTCAATTTGAAGAGGCAATATTTAAAGAATATGATTTTTTTTAAGTAAGTGTAGACAGGTCAGTGCTATTTGTATATATCTGACAAACCTACACATGGTTTGCTAGACTCTACAATTTCAAAAATCAATATAGAATAATTATCTTTCTCAGAACTGCAAATATCCATTAGACTCTAAGAACCTTTTGTGTTAACCTTTCGATATTTTAAATTGTTGGTCGATTTAGAGAGCAAAATTTGCAATTTGCCTTTATTCTCATCTCATAATAATGATACGGACTTTTGGAAGCCAGTGGCCACACTAACATAGCTGCGTAATATCAGTCTTTTTTTTTTTTTTTTTTAATTCTGGAAGACTTTTGAGTTTATAATAGAGAACCAAGAAGTTTTAACATAAAACCAAGAAGTTTTTAAATTCTTTTCTAGTTGTTATTGTATGGAAGGACTCATAAATATGCTTTACATACTGTGTTTCCCTGAAAATAAGACCGGGTCTTATATTAATTTTTGCTCCAAAAGACGCATTAGGGCGTATTTTCAGGGGATGTCTTTTTTTTTTTTTATGTACAACAATCTACATTTCTTCAAATACAGTCATGTCATCTTCTTGTGGAACATCGTCATAACGTACTAAATGCATCCATCTGGCTGATGATCTTAACTGGGGCTTATTTTCGGGGTTGGTCTTATTTCGGGGAAACACGGTAGTAGCTGCTTGTGTTCATCACAGATTTTTTTTGGTCTTTTTTTGTTTTTGTTTTTGTTTTTGATATTCCATCCTGGAGGTTTGACACATGGTTGCCACCCAACACTAATAATTCTGATTAGAAGTTCAAAAACTTTTGAATTCTTGAGTGAGTTTAGTGAGCTTGAAAGGATTTCCTGAAACATTTAACTTTTTAATTTTCTTTCTTTCCTTCCTTCCCTCCCTCCTTCCTTCCTTCATCTGTCATCCAACTTAAAATTGTTGATTTTCTTCCCAAAGGTTAGCATTTTTTTGTCATGATAGAACTCCAACTTGAACCAGCTTAAGCAAACAAGGGGTTGTCCATGGTGGAGCTGAACAATCCCAAACCTGGGTCTGGTATACCACCAGGGTGCTTGTTCTCCCTCTCTTAGTTCTGCTTCTCTCATCACTCTGCATCCTCTTTATCTTTGTGTCTTTACCCATGACTTCCAGTAGCTTCCTAGACCATCTCTTCCTAGTTTAAACAGAAAGGAAGGATCTCTAATTCACCAATATTTGTATCTTAGGAAAGGACTGAAGAAGGCAATCTTGAGTCACATACTTACACAAAAACCAAATGCTGTGGCCATGAAAGTAGAGAGATGAAAGAAAATAGCTCCAAATGTTCAAAAAGGAGAGGTGGGGGGGAAAGAATAGTGGGGCTGTTGATTTCAAGAGGAGTACTAAACAAATTAAACGAAAAAATGACCGGGTCATTTGCCCATCATTTGCCATATACTTAGAGAAAAAAGATGAGTTAGACATACTCTGGGCCCATAAGGAGCTTGCTATCTAATGGGACAGTGGATTTATAAACTGATACCTTTAATGCAGTGTTACTTGTGCAACAATGAAAGTCTTCATTCACATGGTTCTCAGGGATCTTAGAGAAGGTGAACCAACTTTCCCAGGAATATGGAGATAAGAAATAAGAGGGACTGTGCATGGTGGATTATGGGAATGGTTGTTGCCAAAAAAAAGCTTTTGCAGTGATACTTATGTTAATAATGAATCTTAAATAACAGATAGGAATATACCATGTCAGCAAAGGAAGCAGGACATTTAGGCAAATGGAACAGCAAAGAAAAAAAACATGGGATGTTCATAAAATGTTAGAGGTTCAATATGGGTCAAGAAATGAGTAAATGCTGGAACTTGCTAGGAGATATCTGCAGAGAAAAGCAGGAAAGTGTCACAAAGGGCCTTTTGAACCATGATAAGGATTTTCAATTTATCTTGTATGTGAAAAGAAATCCTGAGAGATTTTAAGTTGAATATAAAAATCTGGTTGGGCATTTGTGTTGGTAAGTAATCATTATTGTTGATCGATATTTAACGTGAAAATGTAAAATACATTGGAGTGTGCATTTAAACCTGCCTGGGGATCTCCTGGAAGTGGACCATACAGTCCCAACATCTTAACAATTATTATTTTAAATTAGTACTTCTGATCTTTTCTAGGTGCTCCACGCATAGAAAATAGTATTTATACAGCAAACTTAGATAGCCTGAGGAAGGTGTTTATAGCCAGGTTACCAGCCCAGGGGTCCTGGATGCTCTAGGCCCCTTCTGTATGCCAGATAGTCCCATCTCCTCAGACCATGAGCCATTCACAGCACACTAATAAGAAACTCTAGTGTAGGGATCCAAATTAGCGTGGGGACGGGGAATGTCTACAGAGTAGCAATCACTTGTTTTCACAGGAAGTACAAATAATGTTAGAGTTATTGATGGCAGTGAATTAAGATGGGAAATGTTGACTCCTTAAAATTGTTCAATATTTCACATTAGTTGCTTCTTAACAAATAGGGAAAAGAAAAACGTATAAAGAAAAACCTTGTTTAGAGCAAAACTGATTGTTTTGTCTTCCTACCTTGTGCTAACGGGCATTCGCTGGTGTTTCCTTCTCCAAAAGGTCAACACCCTGTGCAGTCACACAGCAGGAACTGGGCTGTGAAGAGGTAGGGCCTTAGGGAAAGTGCTGGGCCAGCTCTGACTCTGAAGCAATTGAGGGCACAGGCCACTCTCCTTCCCACAGTGGGTTCCCACTGCTGTCCCACTTGCGAAGCCCCACTATTGTAGCTGCTCAAGCTCAAGGAACCCTAGCTAGGTGCTTAGTGGTCAGTGACCCTCTGCGAGGACCCAGGTCTACATTGTTCACGACCTTGTTAGTGGTAGACATTGACTTTGGGGATCCAGCTTTATGTTTGGGTGTTAGGGGAAGCTAGGGACATTTATACATGCTTTTTAACAACAACAACAAAGTGAGTAAAATATGTGAATAATACAAATGCATTATTGTAATAGGAACTTTTTATGTAGCCTTACCCGTTATAATATCTAGTTTAAATATGTGCCTTAATAATCTCCCTACAGGGGTTTTATTTTTCATTTTGACACTATTTTTCATATTTTTTAAATAGTACACATATCTTAAACATCAGAGATCGAATCAGAGAAATGCTCTAGACAGATCTTTGAACTAAGCTCAGACATTTGCATTGAAAATGCTGTTTAAAATTCATTTATTCAGTCTTCTAGGCTGTTTAGTGTAGTGGTACGCATATGAAATTTGTCAGTTTTCTGAAATGTAGCTAGAAGAATTCTGAATTTATGATGTTCATAATATTTTTACTGATGATAGATATGTATCAGTAAGAACATTACAAAAACCATTTCCATTTGGATTTTTGTTTCATTTATGTATTAGAAAGATTATAGCTCTAATAACAACAATTAACCAATGAGTATTTTTCTGTGCTCTTTTTCTTTTTAAAAAATATTTACTTTTGTACAAATCAATTTAATGAAGAAAAAAGAATTAAAGCCTTTATCATAGAATTATTTTCACAATTTATGTCATATTGATTGTTGAGGTACTGGTAACTCAATTAATGGAAATTTCATGTTAGTGAAACGAAAAGTTGGAGAAAATGACATCCAGTTTCACCAGGAGTGGACCACATAAGAATGGTATTAGGAAGTAAAGATTTTAAATAATACACTTTGATATTCAAAGTTACATGTTGGAACTTGATTCCCAAGAAGAGGTGATTTCATCAGAGGTTCATTAGGATGGCAGTGCTATAGATGCAGTTGAATCAGAGAAAATACAATCTTTTACAAGTAGCATTTAGGCTGAATTGTAGAGCATGTAAAGGAAATTACGTTTGCTAATAGCACAGTACCTGCAATGTTGATGAACCTTTAAATGGAATTTGTTTTGGAATCCACATGTATATTGTTGCTAATGCAAATGTTTTGCTTGAAATGGCAGAGATGGAAATGTCCTGATGGATCATCTCCTGCCAATGCAAAATAGACACCTGAAGTCTGCTTACGATGGCCTCGTGCATATTGCTTTGACCTTGGTGGCTCAACTTAATAGTCTTGGGAAAAATGATTTTTAATGTAGAAGGTAGTTATTCTGATGTGAATATCCTGTGAAACACAGCAGTAGAGTCAAGTATCACCATTGTAATTTTCAGATAACCCAATTACATATTAGGTGATTCAGCAAAGGTGTCAAAACCAAAAGCAGCCCTGCTATGTCTGATAACCTGACTGTACAGCACTCAGAAGTGCTCCACAAATCTTTGATGCTGTTTAGGTTGATATGTAAATTTTGTAACCCAGCATGTTCAAAGAGTCGCTATGCAGCAACACCGCAGATCAAAAGCGATCTGCATTGTTATTCTGTTGAACTTCAGAGACTAATAGAAAATCATGAAGAAAGTTACATGAAAAGTATTTTATATTTAATTCCAGGAACTCTTGAAAAATATAAGGCATAAAGGCTGGGCTGAACTAAAGATATTCTAGTGAGTTCTTGTTTAAAAGTTATCTAGTTCTCACTGCAGCTTCTCGCGACTTCTCAGTACCTATGACGACGCAAATAAAGAGGAATTCTAACAATGCAATTGCCATATGAAACTAAAATTTAACCTATTGCCAAAATTTAAAAGGAATTTTCAGTAACTGCCAGAGCCACGGAAATGGATTTTGAAGTGTACAAGAACTAGACTCCTAATCTTACACTGTTTCATTATGGTTTTCTCAAATTGAAAGGGGTAGAAAAATGACTTTTTTTTTCTCCTTTAGGTCATCTTGCCACCCTTTCCCTCTAGACACTCACACTTCAGAGGGTCTGACCCAACAAAAACCTGGGGTAAAACTAAACTGTTATTCCCCATCCCCCACACACACGGTAAAGACAGTCAAAGGGATACGGCAGAAGGAGCATGGTGGTGGTGTATTTACTGGTAATAGTGTGTTACATTCTGGAAACTGTGCTCCGCACAAGTCACATACTGTAGAGAGGATGCCCAGGGCCATGGTATCAGACTTGGAGTATTCCCGACTCCACTGTGAAAGGAGTGGGAGAGCCAGTGAGAGAGAGGTAGTAGCAGGGCCCACTTCTGTGCAGAGGAACCTCACTAGAGTAAAAGCTTCTTACATATTGAGAGAGAGGCTGAAAATGTGTTTATTTTCTTGCCATAACATTGTAGATCATAGAGATTGTATCAGGACCGGGGGAGGGGGGGCAAAGGTGGTTTGCTCATTTGTTATCACTAAGTGTTTTCTATCAATAAATGTTGAGCGTCTAGAAAGGGATGACTTACTCAATGTTAAATAACTAAAAGAGAAAAAAATCTGCCTTGGATTCTGAAAAATTACCTTGGGAAAAAAGTAGTCCTAAGAATTAGATTTTAGAAACATGGTTGGCATCCTTGATATGATGCTAAAAGATATATATAGTTATATACATATATAGTTATAGTTATATAGTTATGTAGTTATATATTTATGTATAGTTATATATATAGTTTTTGATACAAGATAAGATGATAATTAATATCTGGATTAAAATTCGCATTAGAGAGAGTAAAAGACATATTTAACACTGTAGAAAATTGAATCAGTAATGTGAAAAACAAGGATTACCTCTCTCAGAAGGTACAGCAAAAGCACAATAATGAAAAAAATGAGGGTAATCATAGATATGAAAAGCCAAAAATGTAAAGTCAATCTCAAAATTACACATGATCTCAGTAAGACTAGAATAATTGGATCAGAATCACCAAAGATGAAAAATGCCCTGGGTTGATAATGCTTGTTGAAAGAGGTCTCTGTATTGCAGGCAAAAATCAATACAATGAAACCTATAGGTAGGCACATCTTGGTAATTAAAAAAAAAATTCTAATAGAGTTCTAAAATATTTCAAAAGCATTAAGGTCATAAAAAAAGCAGCTTCTTTATAACAAATAAAAATCGTGATGGCATTAGATGACTCCTCTGCTAAATGTAGGAAGATAATTAAACAAACTATCTGTACTAATTTTCTACAAAATTTACAGGGGAAAATGTTATAGTTCAAGGATTTTATATAAAACCAGTAATTTCGTAACAACAGCAAAGCTAATTTACACATAAGCAAATTCTCTGAAAGTACATCACCCATATATTTTAAAAAATGACATGAAGATATACATCAGTGAATCAAAAGACAAATCAAAATTAAGAATCCAAAAATGACAGCGTCATATAAAATGTACTTATGGCCCTGCCCTTACTTTTTGTGGACCACAAATTTAGTAATACCATGGAATTAGGTGTTTACATATGAATTTAGAGTCCAGGTCACCAACTTAGCATTTCTGTACTTCCCTCAGCTCTTTCCAGTCCCTTCATAGTACCATGAAATCTGAAGTGTTTGCAATATTGATTGATAAGTAGTTCTAATGAACTGTCTTAGCAACATAGCTCAACAACAGTGAAGCCAGACTGTCTTGGTTAAGTCTGGTTGCTGAAAATTTCTTTCTATGAGGAAGTTACTTAGCCTATATGTGCCTTAGTTTCCTTATCTGTAAAATGGGAATATTAATAGTACCTATGTCATAGAATTATATGAAGTAAAGAAATCAATATAACATTGACGGTAGCTATTGTTATTTAAGGTTTTGAAATAATACTTCATATTATATATTTTACATGTGTAAATTGGAGAAATGAATAAAAAACAGCACAACAGTCTTCTGTGACATGGAGAGAGTATAATATACTGTTTATGCAAGCACAATGAAATCCCTGCTTTCCACTTTTTAGGAGTATGAATTTGCACAAGTTACTGAATCTCTCTGAACCTCAACTTTTTTCATCTGTAGAATGGGGCACATAGTATTTAATGTACAGGTAGAGTGACTAGTTCATCATGGTTTGCTCTGGATATTTCTGGGTTTTTCACCTAAAGTCTCACATTCTGAAAACCCCTCAGTCCAGAAAAACTGGGACAGTGGTTACTCTATTACAGGGTTGTTAAGAAGATCAATTGCTTAGTATATGATCTTAAAATTTTAGTGTTCAATAAAGGTTTTCTATTATTTACATTCTTTTTTGTAATGTCTTCAAAATCTAGTGTAATGTCTTCAAAATCTAGTATCTTACATTTACAGCACATAATGTATACTCCCCACATTTCAAGAACTCAGTAGCCACAAATGGCTAGTGGCTACCATATTGGACAGCACAACTTTAGACTGATGCTGAAATAAGTTGAAGAAGAGAGAAGTACCTCCCACAAACTACTTTTTTTCTCTCTATCAAGATGATAATATTTTTTTCATCTTTCATATTTCATATACTCACTCTAAAATTTCTAAATCCATGAGTTCTTTTTGAAGTCAAATATTATAGTTAGATAATTAAGCAAAAGGATGTTTATCTCATATTTGGGACTATCCACAACATTGATCAACAACTTGATATATGTGTAAGGTTTTATTCAACTACTTTCTGAGAAAAACCAGGTAAAAATGCATAGGCTAGGAAAGCCTGTGGCTTACTTCATTTTATTGTTCACTTATTTTTAAATGGTGTAAACTTATCCTATATTTACAAATAACCTGGTCTACAGCACAACCTTGAATCTTTGGTCATTCTTTTTTTGTCTGAAAATAATGTTTACCTAAGAGTTTATTAATCATAGCATGAAATACAAAATGGTGGTAGGTAAAGTTTAATGCTTCCAAATTTTTATATAGTTGTCTACACTCCAGACGACTATGAGTAAATTATAAAATATATTTGTTTTGTAATCCTAATGGGTGTCAGAAACTTGTCAAACTTTTCCTTCGCCATTGTTAAATTTTAGACATTTTACCTTAGACTTTGGACTTTACATAGATTATATAGTTAATATTATTATAAATAAATAATGAAATGAAAGCAATTTAATCTTATTTTTCTCTAGTACTGAGTGCTGGTTAGAAAACGAAAAGAAGATAGCCTTTTCTTTCTTTCTTAATATCCTATAACCTCTAATTACACCCATTTAATAAAACTAGGAGAACTAGTTCAGACCAGATTTAATCTTTTCTGCATAATATTTCTGAAAATTCAGTAAAAACTGGTGTCATATGACCAGCCAAAATCTATTATCTGGTTATTTTAGATAAAAGCGAGGAGGTAGATGTTGAAACCATTTGGCCCACGATGGCAGGTTACATCTCAGATGTCAACCCTAATTAATTATGTTAGTGGTTGTATGTAAGGCTCTGCTAAGGAGAACTGTGAGGCTTGGTATAGTTCTCTGTAAAAGGTGAACTAAAGACGTCGGCAATGGCTGTGGGAAGTGGAAGCACATAAGAGTATGCACATCCTTACTTCTCATTAATAGCAATCCTCACAGAAAGGGAGCTCCTTGCCTACTAGGGGAAAGGTGACAGAGGTGCAGTCATTATTTCACCAGACTGTCTGGAGCTGCAGGCACTGAAAAACGGGGTCAGCTGGATGCTAAGCCTAAAGAAAAATTTTGCTGTTAAAATTCTGCAAAAAGAGGTAGAATCCTGGTACGAATGTTCTCAGAGCCCATTCTCAGGGAAGCAGTTTGCCTGAGCATACTAAAAGTGCCAACATGTTTGTTTATGTGGAAACCAGTGGGCATTAGCAGAGTGTGGAATGAAAACGCCAAAGAAGATCAATTAAAAAAAATGAAAACCTCTTACAATATCATACATATGTATAAGACAATATCAAAATACTCTAAATCAGTTTTATCAGCATTTTAGTGGAGAAAAGGTAGGTTATATTTGGATCTTCTTACAAAAAGATAATCTTTAAAATGTATAATTACAGACTATAAGAACCAAAAGTAATTTCACTTAATCCAACTTATCATTTAACAAATAGATAAACAGTCCAAGGAAGGTGGGTGGACTCCAAGGGCCAAGAGTGTCTGTGTACCAGAACTGTGTCCAGAGACGTCTTCCTGGTTCTGAAAAGGTATTTGATTTCTGTAAGGGATCAGCATTTGAGTTTGAAAGGCCTGCTAAATTTATCAGAGGACCCCTTAAATGTTGTTTATTTCATTTCACTTTCCATGGGTACAAATTTCCTGAAATTATTTTGGACTGGTAGCTTTTTATTGTCTTTAAAGACTCCTAAAATATTCTGTTGTTTCTGTCCATTAAATACAAAAGGGAAATAATTTTCTTTATCCCTTAACCTGTTTCACACTTCAGTTTTTACCTTGAACCACTTTTTTTAGAGAAGGGGATACATTAATATTTTTTAGTATTACCTCATTTTTTTTAAATATCAGGGGATAGCGGGAGTGGCCAGTTAGCTCAGTTGGTTAGAGCGTGGTGCTGGTAGCACCAAGATTGCCGGTTCAATTCCAGCATGGTCCACTGTGAGCTGTGCCCTCCTTGCAAAAAAAAAAAGAAAAGAAACACAAAATACCAAGGGCGCTAAAAAAGTGTATACACATGACTTGTATTCATCTTTTGTTATCGGTATATATTGAGTATTACAATTTTAATGCAGTTTTTTCCTTTCTTAAAATGTGTATACATTTTTTTGGCACCTTCTGTGTGTAGTTTCAATAGAGTCATATTTTACACAAGGAAAATTCATAACTAGTAAACGTTGTCTATTCGTAATACATAATTTAAAACTCTTTTACTGCATTTTAAAGTCTAGAAACTAGATGACTCAGTGGGAAAAAATCATAATTGTATGTAAAACTCAGTTTGGGGAATGTTATAAAATGTGTTAATTTTAGCCAAAAGATAATATGTTTATTCATTCACTAAACATTTTGAGTACTATGTTCTAAGAATGGCAAAAGAATTACTCATGAAATGCCATAAAATACTCATATTTTGAGCATATAATTCCACAAATAAAACTTTAAAATGGTACGAGTGTGATCAAACAATACAGTGAATGTTTAAATAAAAAAAATATTACAGTAACAGACACATTGCCATTAATCCCCCTCAAAATACACCCTCCTCACTTCGAAAACACTTATTCCATTGTTCTTGACACTTTCTGAAGTAGTTCTGGAAGTCTTTTTTCATGAGTGTCTTTAGTTGTGCTGTCGTAGCTGTTTACATGTCCTGAATCTTTTTGACTTTGGGGAAGAGCCAGAAGTGGCAAGGTGCCAGACCCAGTGAATAAGGTGGATGATGACACACCGTGATGTTTTTATTTCACAGAAATTACCATATACCAGAAGAGATGTGTGACACTGAACATTGTCATGATGGAGGATGATTTACGGCACACTTTAAAACTGGTAGCTTTTGGACTGGTAGCTTTTTATTGTCTTTAAAGACTCCTAAAATATTCTGTTGTTTCTGTCCATTAAATACAAAAGGGAAATAATTTTCTTTATCCCTTAACCTGTTTCACACTTCAGTTTTTACCTTGAACCACTTCTTATCTCAACCGTAGCTCACACCCATCTGACTGCATTGAACAAGTTGAAACTTGTCACATACTGTTACTAAGGTTTGACGCGCCACTTCCTGTATTGAGGATCCCTGCCTCTCTGTTGGATGGCACTCAACAGCAGCATTCACCATATTTTGTGATCACAACGAAATGCTCCATGTTACACACCGCTTCTGGTACAGCAATTTCTGTCAGATAAAAGCATTACGGTGTATCCTCATCCACCTTGTTCACCGGATCTGGCACTGTGAGACTTCTGGCTCTTTCCCAAAGTCAAAATGACCATGAAAGGTAAACTTTTTAAATCAATTTAGGACAACGAGGCAGCCATGATAGCACAACTAAAGACACTCATGAAAGAGGACTTCTAGAACTGCTTCAGAAAGTGGCAAGAATGATCGGATAAGTGTGTTTAAAGCGAGGGGGAGTCTTTTGAGGGGCATTAATGACAATGTGTCTTTTACTGTAATAATTTTTTTTATTCAAACATTCATCATATTTATTGATCACACCTCATAGATTTTATATAAATGATATGGATAAGATGCCATTGGAGTACAAAAGATATAATCCAGGAAGATTTCATGGATGAGGTGACACTGGAGGCTTGTAGAGAATTTCCAATGAAGATAAGACATTGCAGAGGAAGGGCATAAGCAAAAGCAAGGAGATGTAATGCTATGTGCCATTTTTAAGGAATAGTGAATAGCTTGGTCTGACTAAAGTACAAGGTGTTTGGGATGAAGTGGCAGAAGATGAGTCTAGAAAAGTGTATTGTATACTGTGAGTATACTCCTTAAGGATACATCCTAGGACTGTATCCTTAAGACATGGACAATCATCACGGTTTTTTAAACCAGAAAGTGGTACAATAAGATCTGTATTCACAAAGATAACACTAGTGGCAGCATGAAGCGTAGATTGGAGAGGAGAGACACAATATAGGCTGCAGGGAACTTAAGCCAGGATATTTAAGGAATGAGGCATTGCTCAGGGACCCATGACATCTCATGTTTGATTCACTCTTATTCTTTTTGTACTGGTTCACTTTACTTATACATCATCTCTATTCCTTAAGGCAGTTTACAAGGCTTGTCATGATCTGTGTGGTCCCTGCCTGCTTTTTGAGGCTTGACCCACCCTTATCTTCCAATTCCTCACCAAAATCCAGCATGTTGTTCTTCCTTTCAGTTTAGTCATTTTGCAAACTCCTTCCTATCTCAGAGTTTTTACACATCTAGTGTCTCCTGCCTAAACTGTTCATTCTGTCTCCCTTTGCATGACCAACTAGTATTTTTCAGGTTGCAACTTGGAGTTACTTCCTTAAGGGATCCCTTCCCTCTAAATACACACACCTGAATGCACAAGCATACAACACACTCAGCCCTTTTACATCCCTTAAGTCTTCTCCTATGCTTTGAGGTTATATGAAAGGAAAGCCTACCCTGGACTTTCAAATAACGACTCATGCAATTGTTTGCTTGTTGTCATTCTCCTTTACCAGAAAAGTTTTTTGACTGTGCATGTTTTGTTTCTTGCTTTATATGTTCAGTAAATATTTTTAAATAAATGAATGTGGTTACCAGTTTAAGGGCTTTACAACATTATTACTCAACACCAACCAAATGCAGTCTTTGTACCTGAGAGACAGAGGGAGAGAGAAGAGAAAGGTTCTGATTAATTTGGTCGCCCTTGCATCATGTTTTCTTGTTTGAGGATGGAGGTAGCAGGGTGACTGGGTGTGATGCTCATTCAGCAGGAGTGACAATTACTCAGTAGATTTAGTGACACTGGGCATGGCATGGCAGATACCCCAAGTATGTTTAACATGTTAACAACCAGATAAGAGGAGCTGAGAAATTCACAGATACACATAGACATACAGAGGACATTTAGAACAAAAAGCAATATACACAGATGGAGAATGACGGACTAGGCAAAAATATAAGCTCAAAATTATTTGGACTCTATTCAATGACTATCTGTGAGTCAATAGTATAGTGCTCCCATTTGAAATTTCAATAACTGAATTACGTTAATAGGAGGATATTATGTAATGTCTTCCTATAGTCGTCATTACCATAATGCATGTGTTGTAGGCTCCTCCTTTACCTTCAAGTGGTAGCAGAGAAAACGATTGGTGTAGAAATGAATAAAAGAAATGAATACCAAGATGAAATAGGACCATTTGTGACAACATGGATGGATCTTGAGATTATTATGCTAAGTGAAATAAGTCAGACAGAAAAAGTCAAGAACCATATGATTTTACTGATATGTGGTATATAAAACTGAAAACAAAAGAACAAGACAGATAAATGAAGAAACAAACTCACTGTGTCTATTGACACAATGTGTCAAACTGTGTCTATTGGCACAGACAATAATTTAGTGGTTACCAGAGGGTAAAGGGGGTGGTAGATGAGGGTAAACGGGATCCAATATATAGTGATGGAAAGACAACTGACTCAGGGTGGTGAACACATAATGTGATCTAGAGATGATTTATTATAGAATTGTACACCTGAAATCTATGAAACTTTGCTGACAATTGTCATCCCAATCAACTTTAAAACAAAAAAGAAGAAGAAATGAATGCTGTGAAAACTGGGCTTATAAGAACCACCCAAGAGAAGACTATTGAGGAAAGATGTAATCCTTTCATTTAAAAAAAAGTTATTATGAATAGAATATCTATAGTTCCATTGGTATTCATTATTATGAATAGAATTCAGCAGTTGTAATTTCTATAAACGAACAAGAGGAAAAAGGGTTAAATCATTATAATTAGCAAGATCATATAGCTAAAGACCACATTGTGTATTCACTGTTATTACCATAGATGATGTTGGGGTTTTTTTGTGTGTGTTTTTTTTATTTTTTTAGTACTATGAGAAGAAGGGTGGATACCTTCTGGACACAATAAAGGCTAAATTTACATCTTCTAAAGTAGTTACTCCATTGTGTTGTGATTTTTTTTTTTACATGGGTTTTCCACATGAGACACTGGCCATGTATGGCAGAGACTATCTTATTTGCCTTATATCTGCCCAACCCTTTCCATATAATAGTCATTGTACCAGAATGTATTAAATACTGAAACTCTGGTGGTAGTTATATGGAGAGACAGATGATGACGTAATGATAGACATACATACAGACAGATAGATATGAAGCGCAGGGTTTTTGAAGGCAGTGCCTGGCCTGCATTGCTCTTCATTCTGTGTTCTAAACCCAAATTTCTTCTTTATATAATAGTTCAGAAAGTACTATCTGAGTGAAACAGGTACTTAGAGAGGCTGAGACTATCTCCTGATTGCACTTTGGTTTTTAAGCAACTCAACATACTCCCTAGATCTTTGTTCCCATGGCCTTTATTTATTAAAAACTTTTACTAGTTATGAATTTTCCTTGTGTAAAATATGACTCTATTGAAACTATTTATATATTTTAAAAGATGAGGTAATACATAAAAGATGTTAATGTCTACCCTTCTCTAATGGGAGCTAACATTTAGAGTGGCCCAGCTGTGCTGAGTCCAAGCTCAAAGAGCATGGAAAGATTATGATGGGAGACAGTTAAAGATAATAAAAAGAGTAAAGATCAGTAGTGCAATAAAATGCCATTACATTTTGTTTGTTTGTTTGTTTGTTTGTTTTTTAAATCAAGTCAGTGTATTTCTGTGTAAGGTTGATGGCTCATTTTACATCCCTTGATCTGTAGGATGAAATTTGTTTCTCATGGGAGAATACTTCACCAAGCATACTAGAGTTAATTGCATTTAGATACTTTAGAATGTAAAATAATGCACATTGAATATTATTAGACTGTTCATACCACAGCCATTTGCAGGAAGTGGAAAGCAAAAGGGCATATTTCCACATGTTCGTTTAAATTTTAATTGCATTTTGAAGAGACCCAGAAGCCTGTAGCCAAGATTTGCAGATATGAGAACCTAGGTCATCATAGTAGTGCACAAACTCTATCTCTGGAACTGTACAGTAGTGTTTACAAGAAATGTGTTAAATTTTTCCTATTGTTTAGCAAGTCAATAAAAATATTTCAGATAACTATTATGCTAGATCAAATGGATTAATCCTATTTTTCACTTTCTATGGATTATTTCTTCTCGGTGCCTGCTTTGGTCTCGGTGATTTAAAAAGCTAGTTTCGTGAATAATTGCTAGAGCTGTTAACTGAAAATGTAGACTTTGGACTCATTTCCCTTATATTGCCCTGCAGAAGGCTACAGATTCCAGCTTCGTGCTTTATGTCATGCTAACCCAACTTGGTTGACCATAGTTTTTCTTTTGTAAATATCTGTGGGGCAAGAAGATAACAAAATCAAAGGTTCTTTCTTTTTGTGGTCCATGTTAGACCAAACTAGACATGGCCTAAATTTTTATAATTTATTAGCTTTTAATGTTTCTTTGCTTGTTTTTATTTATTCTCACATGAATGCTGCAGCAATGGCGGGCAGGTGTGAATTTGCCTAAGTCCCCTGTTTATTGAATAAGATCTTTTTTGCAGGTGGATAGAAAAAATTGCACTCTTATTTATTTAAATGATTTGAACTTTTATTCTTCTTTTCAGGGAGAATTTCAGTAAGAAGCGGGACATAATAAATTGGCTAGCTACGTATATTTAACATTTTTCCAGAAACTTTTCTAATTTATACTGGTAATTTAATTCAAAAACAATTTATTAAGCACCTGCTATGTGAAAGCCATGTGCCAACACTAGGCTAACTAAGATGAATATCACATATGCCTTGCTTCCAAGGAAAGATTGACTGAGTTATTAATTTTATTTTTACTAATTGAATTTTATAAATGTGAAATATGAACTCTATAAAAACTAATGATTATAGATGTTTGGAAATTTCAGTTGAGCCACAGTCCTAGATCATGCATTTGAATGCTTATGTTTAATTACCTAATACTCTTGTTTATAGAAAGTAATAGAAATATCATATCATGTAAGGAAAAGTTTTGTAAAAATAACTTCCATTTCTAAATTTTTGTTTTTTTGGTCACATCTTCCGACCTGGTAAGCTTTTCATTGTCTTTGAAGGTGGACCTACCTTAAGGTAAAAGAGAAAGGCATTGTTGAGAAAGCCCCTCATACCTTTTGTTGACCAAAGTCATTGAATCCTGACTTTAAGCAGTGGAAACACAATCTTGATGTTTTGAAGATTTACAGCTTCTTTTAGGAACAATTACAGAAAAACTTTCAACAAGCTCTTCCTAACTCTATACTAAGTCCATTATAACCAGTAGCACATTTAATCCTCACAACACACCTAGGAGGTGTGGCACAGTTTAGGGGTTATGAGCGCACTCTCTGGAGCTAGGTCGTCTGGGTTTGAATCTACCAGGATATACCAATAATATCCCATGTACAACAGTTCCTAAATAGAACTGATTGCTTTCACCCACCAACATTCCCTTTTTGCTATCTGAAACATTGGTATTGCCATTTTATCCAGTCACCAATTCTGAATTCTAACTCATCTTCAGCCTCCTTTTTCTTTCTTCTTTCTTTCTTTCTTTCTTTCTTTCTTTCTTTCTTTCTTTCTTTCTTTCTTTCTTTCTTATTTCTTTCTTTCTTTCTTCTTTCTTTCTTCTTTCCTTCCTTCCTTCCTTCCTTCCTTCCTTCCTTCCTTCCTTCCTTCCTTCCTTCCTTCCTTCCTTCCTTCTTCTTTTCTTTCCTTCTTTTCTTTCCTTTTTTTTTTTTTTTAATGTCCCAACATATGGTCTATCTTTGAAAATGTTCCATGTTCACTAGAAAAGAATGTATAGTCTGGTGTTCTAGGGTGGGGTACTCTATAAATGTCAATTATGTCTATTTGGTCTAATATGTCATTTAGGGCTGATATTTCCTTATTTATTTTCTGTTTGGATGATCTATACATAGCTGTCAATGATGTATTTAGTTCCCCTACTATAATTGTGGTTTGATCGGTTTCTCCTTTTAGTTCTATTAGTAGTTGCTTTGTATATTTTCGTGCTCCCTGATTGGGGGCATATATATTGATAAGTGTTATGTCTTCTTCTTGTATTGTCCCCTTTATCATTATGAAATGTCCATCTTTGTCTCTTGTTACCTTTTTTATCTTGAAGTCTGTTTCATCTGATATAAGTATGAATACACCTGATTTTCTCTGGATAACATTTGTTTGGAGTATCGATTTCCTTCCTTTCACTTTGAGTCTATATTTGTCCTTGTAGCTGAGATGCATCTCTATGAGACAGTATATGGCTGGGTTTTGTTTTTTGATCCAATCTGCTACACTGTGCCTTTTGATTGGTGAGTTCAGTCCATTTACATTTAGAGTGATTATTGATATATAAGGATTTCCTATATCTATTTTGTCTTTTTTTTTCTGGTAGCTTGGTATCACCATTGTTTCTTTGCCTTTATGTTTCTGTCTGTTATTTTAGTTTGGTGGTAGTCTATGATTTTTTCCCCTCTTTTTTATGTTAGGTGTTCAGTTCTGGATTTTTTGTTTTGTTTTGAGTGGATACCATTGTGTTTATGTAAAAGAAATTTTCATACATACAGTAGTCCTTTTTCTTCAATATGCTTCTTGTCTCCATTCCCCTTTGCAGATTCAGACCTTTACTCTCTCCCCTTTTATGTTTTTGCTGTCACAAGTTATCCCTACTTATGCTGAGAGTTGAATTCTGATTTGCAGTAGCATGTTGTCTTTTTCTTCTCTTTTTCCTTTTTTTTTAAAAATGTTTTTATCATCTTTACCCTTTATGTTATATTTAAGTGTATAGTGCCTTATTTTATATAGCGGTGGCCATTTCCTGCTTCTGTTTGTGTGTTTGTAATATTGCTTGTGGTTTTATATTCTTTTGGATTTTTGTTTCAGGTTGAAGGAGGTTGATCCCTCTCAGCTTCCTTTCCTTTATCTCCCAATTTCTAATATTTATTCACAATTATTGCTTTTCTCTTTTCCAACCCCCTGCCAAGGCATTCATTGCAGCTCACAGCACTTTTATGTGGGCCCCTTTTCCTGGGACTAAAGTGGGACACATGAAAAAAAAATAAAAACAACAAAACAACAGAAAAATGAAAAACGGTGACAATATTTTAGACAGATTGTACATTTTTTGGCCATTTTTTTAAGTTTATTGGGGTGACAATTGTTAGTAAAATTACATAGATTTCAGGTGTACAAGTCTGTATTACATCATCTATAAATCCCATTGTGTGTTCACGACCCAGAGTCAGTTCTCCTTTCATCACCATATATTTGATCCCCTTTACCCTCATCTCCCGCCCTCCCCCCTTAACGTCTGGTAACCACTAAACTATTGTCTGTATCTATGAGTTATTGTTTCTCATTTGTTTGTCTTCTTCTTTTGTTGTTTTGGTTTATATACCACATATCAGTGAAATCATATTGTTCTCAGCTTTTTCTGTCTGACTTATTTCACTTAGCATTATACTCTCAAGATCCATGCATGTTGTTACAAATATTCCTATATCATCTTTTCTTACCGCCGAATAGTATTCCATTGTGTATATATACCACAGCTTCTTTATCCATTCATCTATCGAAGGGCATTTTGGTTGTTTCCATGTCTTGGCCACCGTAAATAAAGCTGCAATGAACATTGGAGCACACGTATCTTTATGTATAAATGTTTTCAGATTTTTTGGGTAGATACCCAGGAGAGGGATTGCTGGGTCATATGGTAATTCTATTCATAATTTTTTGAGGAACCTCCACACTGCCTTCCATAACGACTGCACCAGTCTGCATTCCCACCAACATTCTATGAGGGTTCCATTTTCTCCACAGCCTCTCCAACACTTGTTACTATTTGTCTTGTTGATGATAGCCATTCTGACTGGGGTGAGGTGATATCTCATTGTGGTTTTTATTTGCATTTCTCTGATGATTAGTGATGTTGAGCATTTTTCCATATGTCTATTGGCCATTTGTATGTCCTCTTTGGAGAAATGTCTCTTCAGGTCCTCTGACCATTTTTCAATTGGGTTGTTTGTTTTTTTGTTGTTGAGTTGCATGAGTTCCTTGTATATTTTGGATATTAGCCCCTTATCGGAGGCACTGTTTGCAAAAATCTTCTCCCATTCAGTTGGTTGCCTCTTTATTTTGTTGATGGTTCCTTTTGCTGTGCAGAAGCTTTTAAGTTTCATATACTCCCATTCGTTTCCTTTAGCTTTTACTTCCATTGCCTTTGGAGTGAAATTCATAAAATGCTCTTTGGACCCAAGGTCCGTAAGTTTAGTACCTATGTTTTCTTCTATGCATTTTATTGTGTCAGGTCTTATGCTTAAGTCTTTGATCCATTTTGAATTAATTTTGGTACATGGTGACAGATAGCAGTCCAGTTTCATTCTTTTGCATGTGGCTATGTAATTCTCTCAGCACCATTTATTGAAGAGGCTGTCTTTTCTCCATTGTATGTTTTTTGCTTCTTTGTCAAAAATTATCTGTCCATATTAATGTGGTTTTATTTTTGGGTTTTCAATTCTATTCCATTGTTCTATGTGTCTGTTTTTCTGCCAATACCATGCTGCTTTGATTATTGTAGCCCTGTAGTACAAGCTAAAGTCACGGAGTGTGATACCTCCAGTATTGTTCTTTTTTCTTAGGATTGCTTTGGCTCTTTGGGGTCTTTTGTGGTTCCATACAAATCTGATGATTTTTTGTTCTATTTCTTTAAAAAATGCCATTGGGATTTTGATGGGGATTGCATTAAATCTGTATATTGCTTTGGGTAATATGGCCATTTTAACTATGTTGATTGTTCCAATCCATGAGCACAGAATGTTTTTCCATTTCTTTGTGTCTTCTTCAATTTCTTTCAAAAATGTCTTGTAGTTTTCAGCCTGTAGGTCTTTCACATCCTTGGTTAAGTTTATTCCTAGGTATTTTATTCTTTTTGCTGCAATTGCAAAAGGAATTATTTTTTGTATTTCTTTTTCTGAGATTTCATTGTTAATATATAGGAATGCAATGGACTTTTGTACGTTGATTTTGTAGCCGGCAACTTTACTGTATTTGTTGATTGTTTCTAATAGCCTTTTGGTGGAGTCTTTAGGGTTTTTTATATATAGCATCATGTCATCTGCAAAGAGTGACAATTTCACTTCTTCATTCCCAATTTGGATGCCTTTTATTTCTTTGTCTTGCCTGATTGCTCTGGCAAGGACTTCCAACACTATGTTGAAAAGCAGAGGTGATAGGGGACAGCCCTGTCGTGTTCCTGAACATAGAGCAAAGGGCTTCAGTTTTTCACCATTAATTATAAAATTAGCTGAGGGTTTGTCATATATGGCCTTTATTATGTTAAGGTATTTTCCTTCTATACCTATTTTATTAAGTGTTTTAATCATAAATGGATGTTGTATCTTGTCAAATGCTTTTTCTGCATCAGTTGATATAATCATATGATTTTTGCCCTTTATTTTGTTTATGTGATGTATCATTGATGGATTTGCAGATGTTGAACCATCCTTGTGCCCCTGGGATAAACCCCACTTGGTTGTGATGAATAATCTTTTTAATGCATTGTTGTATTCAATTTGCTAGAATTTTTAGGATTTTTGCATCTGTATTCATCAGAGATATTGGTCTATAGTTTTCTTTTTTTGTGTTGTCCTTACCAGGTTTTGGTATCAGGGTAATGTTGGCTTCATAAAATGAGTTAGAGTGTATTGTCTCTTCTTCAATTTTTTGGAAGAGTTTGAGCAGGATTGGTACTAGATCCTCTTTGAAGGTTTGGTAGAATTCACTAGTGAAGCCATCTGGTCCCGTACTTTTGCTTTTGGGAAGGTTTTGGATGACTGATTCAATTTCGTTACTGGTGATCAGTCTGTTTAGATTTTCCAGTTCTTCATGGTTCAGCCTAGAAAGGCTATATGTTTCTAAGACCTTGTCCATTTCTTCTGGGTTATTGAATTTGGTGGCATATAGTCCTTCATAGTATTCTTGGATGATCCTTTGTATTTCTGTGGTGTCTGTGATAGCTTCCCCTTTTTCATTTCTGATTTTGTTAATTAGTGTCTTCTCTCTTTTTATCTTAGTGAGTCTAGCCAAGGGTTTGTCGATTTTGTTAATTTTTTTAAAGAACCAGCTCTTTGTCACATTAATTTTTTCTAGTGTCTTTTTGTTTTCTATTTCATTTAGTTCTGTTCTGATTTTTGTTATTTCCCTTCTTCTGCTGACCTTGGGTTTCACTTGTTCTTCTTTTTCTAGTTCTTTAAGGTGTAACATGAGGTTATTTATTTGGGATTTTTCTTGTTTCTTGTGATAGGCCTGTAATGATATAAATTTCCCTCTTAGAACTTCTTTCACTGCATCCCCAAAATTTTGGTAGGATGTATTTTCATTGTCATTTGTTTCTATGTATCTTTTGATCTCTCCTCTAATTTCTTCTTTGACCCAGTCGTTCTTTAAAAGTATGTTGTTTTATCTCCATGTGTTTGTGTTTTTTCCTGCTTTCTTTTTGCAGTTGATATCCAATTTCAAAGTCTTGTGATCAGAGAATATGCTTGGTATAATTTCACTTTTCTTAAATTTACTGAGGCTGATTTTATGTCCCAATATATGGTCTACCCTTGAGAATGTTCCATGTACACTAGAAAAAAAATGTATAGTCTGATGTTTCAGGATGAAGTGCTCTATATATATATCAATTATGTCCATTTCATCTAATTTAGGGCTGCTATTTCGTTATTTATTTTCTGTTTGGATGATCTATCCAGAGCAGTCAATGATGTATTTAAGTCCCCTAGTATAATTGTGATTTTGTCAATTTCTCCCTTTAGTTCTGTTGGTATTTGCTTGGTATATTTCAGTTCTCCCTGATTGGGGGCATAAATATTGATGACTGTTATGTCTTCTTGTTGTATAGTCCCCTTTACCATTATGAAATGTCCATCTTTGTCTCTTGTTACATTTTTCACCCTGAAGTCTCTTTCATCTGATATCAGTATGGCTACACCTGATTTTCTCTGGGTACCATTTGCTTGGAGTGTCAATTTCCACCCTTTCACTTTGAGTCTATGCTCATCCTGGTAGCTGAGATGTGTCTCTTGGAGATAGCATGTGGTTGGGTTTAGTTTTTTGATCCAATCTGCTACTCTCTGCCTTTTTATTGGTGAGTTCAGTCCATTTACATTTAGAGTGATATTGATATGTGAGGATTTCCTGTCATTCTATCTTTAGTTTTCTGGTAAGGCTGTGTCTCCATTGTTTCTTTGCCTTTTTGTTGTTGTCTGTCATTTCTGTGTGGTGGTATTCTATGATGTTTTCCTCTGTTTCTTCTTTTATTACAGTATATATTTCAGTTCTGGATTTTTTTTGAGTGGTTACCCTTAAGTTTATGAAAAACAAAGTTTGATATTTAGAGTATTCCATTTTTTTCAGCACGCTTACTTTCTCCATTCCCATATTCCGGTTCAGGCCTTTACCCTCCCCCGTTTTATGTTTTGGTTGCCACAAATTGTCCCTGTTGATGGTGACAGAATAGCCTCCTTTAGCATTTCTTGTAGTGCAGGTCGTTTATTAGAAAATTCCCTCAGCTTCTGTATGTCTGGAAAGGTCTTTATTCCTCCTTCATATCTAAAGGATATCTTTGCTGGATATATTATTCTTGGCTCATAATTTCTCTCTTTCAATAGTTTCAATATTTGGTTCCACTCCCTCCTGGCTTGTAGAGTTTCTGCTGAATAATCTGATGATAATCTAATGGGCTTTCCATTGTAGGTTACCGTCTTCTTTTCCCTGGCTGCCTTGAGGATTCTTTCTTTGTCGTTGATTTTATACAGTTTCAATACAATGTGCCTTGGAGAAGGCCTGTTGGGATTGAGGTAATTAGGTGTTCTGTTTGCTTCTTGTATTTGAGGATCCAGTTCTTTTCACAAGTTTGGGAAGTTCTCATCGATGATTTGTTTGAATATATTCTCTGTTCCCTTCTCTCTTTCTTCTCCTTCTGGTATGCCCATTATTCTTATATTGCTCTTTCTGATGGAGTCAGAAAGTTCTTGTAGAATTCTTTCATTCCTTTTTAAATCTCAAGTCTCTTTCTTCTTCCATCCGTGTCATTTCCAGGTTTCTATCTGTGATGTCCCTGATTCTTTCCTCCATCTGGTCAACTCTACTACCTAAGCTGACTATTTCATTCTTAATTTCTTCTATTGAGTTCTTAATCTCCAGAAATTCTGTTTGGTTCTTTTTTAAAATTTCAGTCTCTTTCGTAAAATGTTCATGTTGTTCATTGATTGTGTTTCTGAGTTCATTAAAATGTCTTTCTGTGTTTTCTTGCATCTCATTGAGTTTCTTAAGAACTGCAATCTTGAATTCTCTGTCATTTAAGTCACATATTTCCATATCTTTAAGTTCCTTTTTTGGAGACTTTTCACTTTCTTTCTGAGCTGTCTTTTTGCCTTGGTTATTCATGGCAATTACTGATTTATTATTTCTCTTCCTAGACATCTACAGGAGTGGCTTCTGCAGCAGGTTGCTAGGAAGATGTCTTTCTTTTGTTTTCCAGTACTTGTTGGTAGAATGTTTTATTTTCTGTCCAACTGCAGTCTTTTTTTCTCTCTCACACTGTAGTGCTATGTTTTCTCTGCACTATTCCAGCTTCTCACACAATGGGGGATTTCCCTGGGAGATGGGCTTATCCTCTGTTAACAGTTCACCTGGGTCACAGGGCGCAGTGTCCGTGTGGGTATGCCGAGAGCTTTTGAAGTTCCAAAGCTCTTCCTGAACCAGATTCAGAGCCCGTGTGTTTCAGCAGTTCTGTTTACTCCTGCAGGGATCCACCCAGATAGGTGGGGACAGGGATGGGGTGAGTTGTGAGAGGTGGCCCAGAGCAATGGCGCACCCACCACCACAGCCAGTCCTGCTTCTACAGTTCCCTCCCCTTTGCCAGAACTAGTTGGGCTGCAAATCTGTGTCTGAGGACCACAGTTCTCAGAACAGCAAATATTCTATTATTTTGATCTGACACCGCTACTGTTGTGCTTCTAGCACTAGGCAGGTGGGGGCCAGGCGAGCTCTGGGAGATTAGGGAGGGGGCAGCTAGTCTCAGTGTCTAAGACTTCCGTTCTCTGCTTAGCAGTGAGGGTTTCAACCACCGTTTTCAGCCTTCTTCCCTCAGTCTTTTCTCCAAGGTCTCTGCTGTGAGCATTGGGTTCAGCCGTGTTATATGCTGCCCCCTCAGCCCTGTGGGCCATAAGCGGAGCCCTAGCAGTCCGAGTTCTTCCCTCTCCTGCAGCTGCGGTAGTTTCAGGGTGCAGCGAGCTTGGAGCACTGAGCTAGGTCTGCGTCCTGCGCCCGTACGGTTCCGTCTCCACACTTCTCCCTTCCCGCCTTTCCCCGCTCGCGTGATTCACCCACCTTTAGGTGAATTCAGTAGTGGGTCTCTTCGTCTTGCCTGTCTGCTGTGCAGGGAGTCCTTTGTGGAGTTATAGTTATTCAATTTGTTGTAAATTACGGGGGAAATTTAGAGGCTCACCTCACGCAGCCATTTTGATGACGTCTCCTTTGGCCATTTTTTTGAAGTAACTTATTAGACATTCAGTGTTTTTAAACTACCATGCTATTTATACTTTTTGGTGTGATGTTTGTAGAGCTGTAAAGCATTCTGGAGTGTTGTCATTTTAATGAAATATATTTATGTTAAGTCCATCTTCATTTTAGCTCTGATTTCGTGATATATACAGAGGGTGCCAAAAAAATGTATGCACATTTTAAGAAAGGAAAACTGTATTAAAATTCTAATACTCAATATATACCGATAATAAAAGATGACTACAAGTCACGTTTCACTTCTGCAATTATAAGAGGTGCTCAAAGTGGTTACCATCAGCATCCAGACACTTCTGATTATGGTGAACTACTGCTTGAGCAATGTTGACCGTGGTGTCCAATTATATACAATTTGTGGCACCCCGGTATTTATCTTCTTACTCCACCTCTCTCTCACAGACTTTACCCCAGTAAATCAAAAGTTATATTACTTTCCTAATATTTGATAAATTTTAAAAAGTTACCAATTTTATTTACATAAAATTAATATTTTTAATGAGGAAAGTGACTCTTTGGATTTTAGTATTTCAGGTGTTACATACTTAGATAATCTGAGCCATGTCATTGTTGGAATTTTTTAACGTTCTCTGGGAACCAAATTTAATTTCCAGTGTCTGTGTATGTATGTGTAGGAATGCTAGATGTATATTTAACATATTGTATTTTATCTTTTTTGGAAACCAGTTGACACGCCTTACGTAACCAGGAAAAGAAAATGATTTGACAGCATTTCCTATAATTCCTTAGAGAAGGAAAACATAACTCCAGTAGCATTTGAATTAGCATACATGCATGCATTTATATTAATATAACTGTATATACCCTTGAAGTGTTAATTTTATTTCCCTTGATTCGCACAGGACTAGTACTGTATCTGTTTGCCACAGCAACACTATCTTGATGAAATGCTTTAGGCTCCTTATTGAAATGAGTCACGTGGTGACAATATGGCTCTCTTCCCAGAGCACTGAAGCAACTGATTCCTGTGTTAGGAAAAGAGGGAATGTTTCATGAGTGCGTGGGCTGTAAACAGAACAAAGGGGTTATCTGTAATTCAGACTAAAAATAAATTGCAGAGTTAGCAACAGCATTCTCACCAAGGGCACTACTCCAGAAAAGCTTCAGATGAATAATTTGTGTTTGAAATTTTCCTAAAGAAGAATCTAAGCATAACACAGAATAGCACTTTTTCTAATATCCTTCCCTAATTACTTAAGTTGTTTAATTCCCTTCAGCCTGTTACTGGTAGACTTACCCTTGCCTCTCATGTAATAGGATTGTAAAAATGTCCTAAGGATGTTGTTAAGAACATTAAGGGTCTGAACCCAGGGAACAGTAAATCCACTCTCCAGCCAGGAACTAACAGCGAAACTATTTTTTATGAGACATGCTGTTAACCCAAGAATTGCATTGCTATAAATATAAAGCAGGGATTCATTATCTAGCTTTTTTGCTTAGTGACAATAGGACATAACAAAAGATAAAATTTCTATGTTAACATCTCATAACAGCTCCGTGGCATAATTTTGTGTGCTTCTGTGTGTAAATGTAAATTGTGAAGTCCTTGTGCATAATTAGTATAAAGAGCTTATCATCCATAAACAGCATTGTTAAATGCAATAATAAAAAGTACTACTACAGGTGTGCCTCTGATATAAGATCATCAGACATTGAATACACTTGTAATTTCTCTTATGATGCCATGTGCAGATAATTTTTGATAGGCCTGTTCCTGGTTCTGGGCTTGCTTCCTTACTACCTGAGCCATATGATCTCTTACCTCATAATAAATGTATAATCAGATCCATGTTTGTGTGTGTGGCATGTGAAGTGTTTTATTTTAGAGCAGTGGCTCTCAAACTTTTTGATCTCAGGACTCATACCCTTTTAAGTGTATAAAGTCTCAGGACTTTATACCCTTAAAAAATTTTGAGAACACCACTGTGTTTTTGTTTATGTGGGTTATATGTATTACTATTTACTGTATTAGAAATTAAAACTAAGACATTTTAAAAATATGTGTTTATTACTTATTTAAAAATAACAATAAAACATTGTACCGTGTGTGTGTGTGTGTGTGTGTGTGTGTGTGTGAAAAACAGCTCTTAATTTTCAAAACAAGAAATGTGAGGAGAGTGGTACTGTTTTAAGTTTTTGCAAATCTCCTTAATGACTGATTTAATAAAAGACAGCTAGATGCCCATATCTACTTCTGCATTCTATCTACAGCAATATGTTGTTTTGGATGAAGTGTATGAAGAGAATATGGCCTCACGTAGATATGTAATTGGAAAAGGGAAAAGCATTTTAATAGCTTTCCAGATAATTATGGATATTATTCTTTAATATTACACTAAAACTCAACAAGTGGGTATTTCTAAAAAGTCAGTTCCAACGTAGAATCTGAAACAAAATCAATAAATTTGGATATGCTGTGACATTTAAAATCTATTGACCTATCTTGCACTTTGAGTGGATCTTAATTCCTATGTGATTTTTTTTTCACTCTCATGGATTGATCAATTGGAAAATACTGTTTCATTGAGTTATGCAGATCTTCCCAATATTAACACATTTCCTTATAGTACAAAAAAATTACATTTATTAATATCATCACTAAGTTCATCAGAAAAGTTTTTAAGTATTGGAAGCTATCAAGTTCACTGAGACAGTTACAAGTTTTCCAGAATTTTAACTTTTACTGGGGAGTTCGAATTTTATCACTGGCAAAAATAGTGTCAGTTTTTTCCCTTGCAGTGACAGGCTGTTTTCATTTATATCCAAGAAAATGCCTGTCAGATACCCAAGTCTGAATAACCATAGTTTGTCAGTTGTTCTTTCAAGTAAAAATAGTGTTTCATGAAAAATAAAACTAGTATATCTCCAAGCCCAATAACCAATTGCTTTTCCTCAAAATGACAGGTATAAAGCAGAAGGGTTTGTTGTGTACTACCATTTTGTCACACAATACTCAAAATATGTGTACATCTGGTCAAAATTTTATAAAATCAATAACTTTTACTGCTTCACCTAGCACATTTTAAAGTAAAATTGTATTTAAAAAAATGTGTGGCAGTAAGAATATAATGCCTATTTTTGTCATTTGGTGTCACTGCCTTGATTCAGGCTAAGACATCCCCAATTTTGTCTACCAAAGCTTTTGTACCATCAGTGCAAATATCAACATAGTGAAAAAGGCAAATACTATCTCATATTAGGGGCAACTTAGTATTGTTATGAAAATAGTAGACCCCCTGCAGAGATCTTGTGTGCTACTGTCTAAATCCTGGCTCTTACCACTTCATAAGAGTTCTCATTATCGATTGCCACATAACAAACTACCTTAAGCATGTGTGCCTTAATTATTTAGTATTTAGTTTAGTATTTCCTGGCATAATTCTGTGAATTGATTCAGTTCAGAAGGGCAGCTTTTACTTAAGGTTTCTAATGTAGTTGAGGTCAACAGGTGAGTCAGAGTCATCTAAAGGCTGCCTCCCTGTATAAATTCAAGGTTCTCCAGAGAAACCAATAAAATACAAACACACACACACACACAAACCAGATTTATTATAGGAATTATCTCCTGTGGTTATGGAGGCTGAGAATTCCCACGATGTACCATCTGCAAACAGGAAAACCAGTATTGTAATTCAGTCAGTCCGTGAAAATCAAGTGGGGTGGGGGCTAGTGGTACAAGTCCCAGCGTGAGTCTGAAAGGCAAAGAACCAAGAGCATGGACATCTGAGGGCAGGATCAGATGAATGTCTCAGCTCAAGCTGAAAGAGAGTATTCACCTTTCCTCTACATTTTTGCTCTATGTAAGCCCTGAATGGATTGGATGATGTCCACACAAATTGGTGAGGGTGATCTTCATTACTCAGTCTACTGCTTCAAACGCTAATTTCTTCCAGAAACACTCACAGACACACTGAGAAATAATGTTTTACTAGCTATTTGGGCATCCCTTAGCTTAGTCAAGTTGACAAATAAAATTAATCATCACACTCCCTCTCATGTCTGCCTGGGAGATACGACTGGAAGAGCTGAGGGATGATTGGGCATCTCACTCTCATTGTAGCTAGCTTGGCTTTCTTCACAGCATGATGGTCTTGGGGTAGTTGGTTTTCTCACATAGCAGCTAGCTTTCCCCAGAGACAGTTTTCTAAAAGACAGGAATGAGAGCCCTGTTTCAGAAATTGGCATAATATCACTTTTGCTGTAATCTATTGGTAAAAGCAATCATGGAACCCATCCAGATTCAAGGTGGGGAGCACAGACCCACTTGTCAATAGGAGAAGTGAAAAGAATTTGAAATTTGTCACCATCTTTAATCTCCTTAAACAATGTGATCTTGGAGAAGTCACTTTCTTAGACTTCTCTAAACCTCATGTTCCTTGTCTGTAAAATGGAAATCAAATTAGATCCTATCTTATAGGGTCTCCATGAGGATTCAATTAGCCAAATATTCACCCCATAACATGATGCCTGCCAAAAGGTAGAGTCCATTATGTGTTAGATATTACAATCATTTTTACTGTTATTATTATTTTATACTGTAATTTCACAGTAGGCAAAAATTAGCCAACATCTCCTATGATTTATTAATTAAATTTATTGGGGTGACATTGGTTAGTAAAATTATATAGTGTACATTTCTATAATACATCATCTATATATTGCATTATGTGTTCACCACCCAGAGTTAGTTCTCCTTTTATCACCATATATATGATCCCCTTCTCCCTATTCTACCATCCCCCGTCCCCCCTTACTTTCTGGTAACCACTAAACTGTTGTCTGTATCTATGAGTTTTTGTTTCTTTGTTTGTCTTGTTCCTTTGTTGTTTTCAATTTTATACCCCACATATATGAGCGAAGTCATATGGTTCTTGCCTTTTTCTGTCTAATTTATTTCACTTAGCATAATAATCTCAAGATCCATCCATGTTGTCACAAATGACAGTTATTTTATCTTTTCTTATGGCCGAATAGTATTCCATTGTGTATATACATACCAAGTCTTCTTTATCCAATCATCTATCAAAGCACATTTTGATTGTGTCCATGTCTTGGCCACCATAAATAATGCTTCAGTGAACATCAGGGTACATATATCTTTACAGATAAATGTTTTCAGATTGTTTGGGTAGACACCCTGGAGAAGGGTTGCTGGATCATGGTAATTCTATTCTTAATTTTTTGAGGAACCTCCATACTGTTTTTCATAGTGGCTGCACCAACTTACATTCCCACTAACAGTGTATGAGGGTTCCTTTTTCTCCACAACCCTTGCTATTATTTGTCTTGTTGATGATAGCTATTCTAACAGTTATAAGGTGATATCTCATTGTGGTTTTGATTTACATTTCCCTAAAGCTAGTGAAGTTGAGCATTCTTTCATATATCTGTTGGCCATTTATATGTCTTCTTAGGAGAAGTTCTGTTAGGTCCTCTGCCCATTTTTTTAATTGGATTGTTTGTTTTTTTTATTGTTGAGTTGTACGAGTTCTTTATATATTGTGTATATTAGCTCCTTGTTGGAGGCATTGTTTGCAAATATCTTCTCCCATTCGGTTGGTTTCCTGTTTGTTTTGTTGATAGTTCCTTTTGCTGTGCAGAAGCTTTTTAGTTTGACATAACTAAAAACCCCTATGATTTCAGTTCAGCTTATCCTTTTTGAATTTCACCAGTTTAAGTTTTTTGGAATTAACCTTTTCTTCCTTTTGCTTGACTATCATATTTGCATCAGTCTTCTATACCAATTATTCCAGTGGAGTTACAGAAAAGTGCTGCAGTGCTGCACTTTACTTTTGGTGACCTTGTATTAACATTCAGTAACAAATGGGTTTCAATCCAGGAGCTGTTCAAGCACTTGGATGTGATGCCTGGGTCAGATTCCAAATCATAAGCTCTGTTATATATATTGGTGGACTAGATGGCTAGAGCTTAGGTGTTATGACTCTTGTCCTTCTGGGACAATCCTCCCAAGAATGCCTTTATCATAATTGTTTTAATCCTAATTATTACTTTACTTATTAGTATGCCATTTCACAATGTGATGCTAGCATGCCACATTCAGCAGCCCCCTTCTGCTCTTTAAATTTTACTACAAGACTCCAAAATCAAATGTTTTAAAAAAGTCTTGCACCATATGTGAATGTCAAGTCAGAGCGATAAAACATCTTTTCAAAAATGACAAACATAGGAAACAACCCATTTAAACTTTGCTGAATAAGTCATTTTTATTCCTTTAGTTGGTAAATTTGAATACTTCATTTCTAAGTACAGTAAGTTTTTTTTCATGAAAAAATAAATGCTGACAAAATGTTCAAAACAAAATTTGTAATTCATAAATAACTAAGAACCTGTGTAGAATAAAAGTATTTTGCTACCCTTTAAAAACTATGCATCAGTGTATCTTCACTAACTTTGGTTTAAATGGCAGAGGCTAGTGTTGCTTAACTTGCACCAGCCCCACCAGATCTCACTCAATACTTATTCCCAAGGCTAAAATGTTTGACCTCTTGCCAATTGGCAAGGCAACACCCAGCCTCTACTCAAATTTCCTTTCCTGGAATAGAATTTTAATGTAAATGTCATTTGTATATATTAGTAACAGTAGTTCTAATTTTCAGATTTGCCTCTATTTAAGTAGTGAAAGATAGCCACATTGCAAAGAAAACTTCCCTTTAGTTAAAGCATCTTTTAAAAATGTGTTTCCAGAATATATAACCTTAGTTTCCTTTGTAACAGTTTCACCAGTTATAATACTGTCTTCCACTATTTCAAAAGTACTTAATAAATCTCCTATTTAGATGCCAACCTCTTGACATTCACAATTAACCAGAAACCATCTGTAGGCGTGTATCCCATTTCTGTTGCCATCTCACACTCCTGGGCGCCTCAGTATTACCGTGTGATCCCTCACACTTGGGGATTTGTTAACTAAGATAATAGGGATAATGAACTTGAGCAAATGAAAGAGTTCTCTTAGAAGATTGGTTTCTACTTCCCTAGTAACTTGGAGGGGACTCAACTATCTTGTCAGAATATGGTTTGGTCTGCACTTAAAATATAATAGACATTAGATGACTTTATTTTCTAATACTAGTTACTTGCAAACAACCAAGGATGGGTCTGAAAAACTCAAATTAATCTAATCAGGATTTAACTCTCCATGTAAAAATACTAAATTTTATCTTCTTTTTCCCTTTAAAAAGTGTATATTTAATTAACACTACTACCTTAACGTACATTCATTAAGGTGCAGAGATCAAAGCAGACATTAGGTGGCAAACTATGCACTCTGAAGTGTAATTTGTTGTTTTATATTATGTCAAGTTAATTTTACAGCATTATGAGAAAACTGAAAGATACAGTTTACTCTGGTTGTTATAACCAACAATGGGCTCAGGAGTCACCTGGGTTTAAATACCTGCGCTCTCGTAGTTATGTGACCTTGGTTCTGTTTCTAACCCTAAGCCTCAGTCTCCCCATCTTTGAAATGGGGATAAAAATAATGCCTTTTTCATATGGTGGTTGTGAGACTTAATTGACATAATTCATGCAAATTACCAAGTATGGATTTTAGGCTTATAAATGTTAGCTATTCATACTTCAAAAATTAAAACACTAAGATATTCTGAAGTTGAAGGTGGAATATCTCTAATTCCATAGGGATAATTTTTCCTTTCTTTTATACGATT
This sequence comes from Rhinolophus ferrumequinum, assembly GCF_004115265.2. NCBI lineage: Eukaryota > Metazoa > Chordata > Mammalia > Chiroptera > Rhinolophidae > Rhinolophus > Rhinolophus ferrumequinum. The sequence goes on along the minus strand of NC_046291.1, from coordinate 58,030,717 downwards.
ACAATAACCACTGCCAGAACAGCAGGCATCTATATTACTTGATTTGCCTAAAACGGTAAACTTAAGCACCCTGAGTATATATTTCTTCAGCAAATTGTGTATAATGATTCATCAAAATCAGCATGAATATTTGAATATACTCTGTGTGTGTGTATTTTGAGGAGCCTCCTTATAAGAATTTTTTAAAAGTCATAAACATGAAATAAACATGAAATAAATAAAAGAAATAACCATTGTAAACCAGTTGGTGCTAATAGGACCAATTTTTAAATCCCTACCCATAAATACCCTCACAGACATGTATATTGGTACTTATATGTGTTTCTGTAATGCAAAGGCATAAATTATTTGTGCATGTGTTTGCCAGACAGTGGTCATACAGTAATACTATTTTATCTCCTGCTCTTTCTTATTAAATAATGTATGCTGCCAAGAACTTACCCCATCGATACCCAGCAAAAGAATGTTACATACGTCCAAGATTCATCATAGTGGCATCATTTGTAATAGGATAAAAGTAGCTAATTATTCTGAGTTTAAATATATAAAGTAGAGTTAAAACATAATATTGTAGCAGCCTCTCCTCACAATAAGCTTTTACTCTGGCTTACCATCTTCCCTTGGTTGAATTCAAGATTATTTCACTCTTCATTGGTTTATTTGGTCAGTTTGGTAAGTCACACAGTATTTATTGTGTACTCTGTGCCAGGACTCTCTGCTAGGCCCTGAAGTATCACATGGCCTGTTCCCTCATGTGGTTTATAGCCTTGCCACCTAGTTAGGTAACTTATTTTTATTTCTCAGGCTCACGTAGGTATCCTTTGTACAGGAAAGTAGCAAAGACCGAGTTAAGTGCCCACTTTTCTGTTCCCATAGCAGCCTGTATATGCCGCCTGCCCCATTTTAGCCTTATTACACAGCACTGATATTTCTTGTATGTTTCTCTGTGTCCCCTACTAGTCAGTAAACTCTGTGAGAACAGAGAGTGTACGGTATTTTCTTGGCCAATGTTGTTTACTCAGCCTTTAGCACAATGCCAGGCACAGTAGGTGCTCAATAAATATGTTAACTGAATCAATGTTCATCTTGCCTGAATCAATGTTCATCTTGCCTGAATTTTGCTTTGGCCTCTCCATTGTCCCTATTATAGTCTTTGCTTCATTTTTCAGTGTCTGTGTTTGTTTCTTCTGTGTGTGTGTCAGTGCCGCCTGACCCTAATTGGGTGAGACATTGTCTATTTAATCAATCTTTTTCCATGTCCAGAACAGAATAGTTCATGTGATCTAGCCTTTAAACTCAGAACAAGTTGTTCTGAAATGAAATAATTTTAAGCTCAAGGGCAGAGTTGAACTCAAAACTGCAGAGTTTTTTTTTTTGTATTCTCTCATACCTTCTGATTCTCTACATAAAAGGATATTCAATAAATATTAAGCAATATCAAATGTGATTGCAGAGAACATATTGACTAAAGTAAAGATAGCCGTGAAATAGCTGACATGTTTGATAGTTTTAGAGAGGCAATATACTACATAGGGCTTGAAGTTTGGCAGGGTTGGTCCCTGCCAGAACTGGATTTGAATGTTGGCTCAGCCACTGACTTTGTGATCCTCAGCCTTAGTTTCTTCATCTTTAAAAGAGGGTTAATAAAATTTACCTCACTGGGTTCTTACGAGTGATAAATAGGACAGATTTTTATAAACACAGGGCACATAATACAGTGGTCTACAGTTGTTGTTTCACTCTTGTCTTTCTTGACAATTTATAGTCTTTATTAAGATAAATAGGAGATACTTTACATTTGTATATTATGCCAATATATTTATTGGCTTATTTTCTTTTACAAATAGAGATATTCTTAAATAAATGTAAAAGCCTCTGAGTCTATATAATTTTGGCACATAGTGATATAGGATTCTTGTATCTGTCACCTGGAGTTTGTGGCCTCATGCACTCAAAGAATGAGAACGCGGACCTGGAGAGGTAAATTGAAGCAGTATATAGTTTTATTGCAAAAGTGAAAAGCACAATAGTACAGCTCTCTGAAGAGAGGGGAGATCTGAACGGAGTACCCTGCATGCTACATAGTCCAAGGAGACTATATGTCCTTGGATTGTTTACCAGGAGCCATTGGGCTCTCCCCACTACTTCCGTTCCTGCACCTGGGCTAGTATCTTGGCTGACTCTGCAGTCTTAGGCAGTAGCCCCTCCCGTCTAATTCCCTTTTCTACATTTTTGTTGTTGTTGTTAGTTACTGTTCTCTTTGGCCTTGAGGCCCTCCACTGCATGTCCCTGACTGCCTATGATTTTCTCATCTCACTTTGAGACTGTTTGTCTGGGCCTTGATGCCTTCCACTATGGTTCTGTCCCTAACTGCCTGTGACTTTCCTATCTCAATAGGAGTGAATGCAGTAAACAAAATAATTTTCTGTTGCAGCTTCCAGAGATGGAGAAATATGGAGACTGAACCAGAGTATTAGGAGGCTATAACTCTGCATATTGCCTGCTTTCAATCAGCGGGCCACTAACAAGTTCCAGTTCCAAAATGAGTTGTAGAAAGTACTATTTATGTTAAGGAGAGTTGGCCACTTTAAACTGGAATGCAGGATACATCGTTTTCTTTTAAATGATTGCTCCTGAAATATGCTTTTCAAAGCACATTATTAAAATGGAAAATGAAATCTTATAAAATATGTATTTTTTTTAAAAAAGCAGTATTGAAGTCATGTTATTTGTGGAAACTAGAATTGGAAATGAGTTACCTTAAAATATGGTTCTCGAACTCTAGAGTTGATTAAATTCTCCTGTTTTATTCCTATATGATAACCGCAAATTGAAAAATCATTAAATATTTGAAGCTGGGTTAACGTCTTGAAGTAAAATTTGAATATTAAGAGTGGGACAACGTCACACACACGCGTACATGAGATTTGGGGAAGGCCAAATTTACTCTCTTCAAAGCTAGACAAGTGTAGGTCTTCTTTACTGGAACAAAGCTGGCCCACAAGGATTACTGCAACACACAGCACATCCGAATGTCTCCTGCAGACAGGAAGACCCAGAAATAGAGCTCAGAAGATGTAAGCCAAGTTTTCCTGGTTCCTTCTACTAAAACCCCTAGGGGCCATCACTCTTCCCACTCTCGGAGGAGTAAGGAGGTGAACAGACACTGGAAATATTCTTTCCACACTTTTCCCTCTGGGATAATGGGTTGGAAATTTCTTTTATGAAAACATGGAGAGAGAGAGAGAGAGAACATATGTATTTTCTGTTTAATTTTTACATTAATATATATGTATATGCATATATACATCATCACACACATTCCTTATAAGAGAGAAAGAAAGGAGGCAAGAGAAAATAAACAGAAAATAACAGGAAATTTTTCAATTATTTCAAGTTTCAAAATAAAAAGTTAGAGTAGTCCTAAAAGTCCAGGAACATTAGCTAATCTATTGAAGATAAATTGCCATCATCATTTGTTTATCTTTGATCTTTTATTGTTATAATTAACATTACCATCATAATATGTTCCCCAAGTCATGAATAACTTAAATATTAATCATGCTATCAGTTTTAGAATCTTAGGCAAGTATTAGTATCCCCTACAAAGTATATTTTTCCTTTTCATTATAGCTAAAGATCCATTTTTATGTAACATTTTTTTCATTTCTGGTTTGTTTTCCATGTTTTTTCCAGAAAGGTTTTGGGTGGCATTATGTTATAAATTCCTCTATTTATATGCTAGACTGTGCTCTCAGAATCTAGAAGGAAAAAGTGTTCAGTGAATCAATATCTGTTTCCTTATTTAAAGATAAAAAATTCCACCCATATTATCCATCATCTAACTATTTTAAAAAACACATTGATAACTTTAGTGTTGTGTGTAGTTCACGAATAATATAAAAACAAGACATTCATAGCATTTTTATATAAGGGCTTAAAAAATTCAAGAATGTACTTGTGTTAATTTTCTTTTGAAATTTTTTTCAAGGGAAGTAGCTTGTAGTATTAAAAATTTTAAATAATTTGCATATAAATTTATTATTCATTTTATTAACTTTCTTCATTTACATACTTTTTCCTATTTGCATTCTCTCCTAAAGGATATAGGATGACAACATAAACTGAAGATGTGACCATAGATTTTCTTTCTTTCTTTTTTTTTAAATATATATCACGTGTGTTCACCACCTAGAGTCAGTTCTCTTTCCATCACCATTTATTGGATTCCCCTTTACCCTCATCTACCACCCCTGTCCCCTCTTACCCTCTGGTAACCACTAAACTATTGTCTGTGTCTATGAGATTTTGTTTCTTCATTTGTCTTGTTCTTTTGTTGTTTGCAGTTTTATGTACCACATATCAGTGAAATCATATGGTTCTTGACTTTTTCTATCTTATTTCGCTCAGCATAATAATCTCAAAATCCATCCATGTTGTCGCAAAAGGTACTATTTCATCTTATGGCAGAATAGTATTCCATTGTGTGTATATATATACACATACACTTCTTTATCCAATCATCTATTGAAGGACCCTTTTGTTGTTTCCATGTCTTGGCCACCATAAATAAAACTGCAGTGAACATTGGAGCACATATATCTTTATGGATAAATGTTTTCAGATTTTTGGGTAGATACCCAGGAGAGGGATTGCTGGGTCATACAGTAATTCTATTCTTAATTTTTTGAGGAACCTCCACAATGCCTTCCATAGTGGCTGCACCAATCTGCATTCCTACCAACAGTGCATGAGCGTTCCATTTTCTCCACAGTCTCTCCAACACTTGTTATCAATTGTCTTGTTGATGATAGCCATTCTAACTGGTGTTAGGTGATATCTTATTGTGGTTTTTATTTGCATTCTTTGTTCATTGATGTTGCACATTTTTTCATATGTCTATTGCCATATGTATGTCTTCTTTGGAGAAATGTCTCTTCAGGTCCTCTGCCCATTTTTAATTGGATTGTTTGTTTTTTTGTTGTTGAATTGTATGAGTTCCTTATATATTTTGGATATTAGCACCTTATCAGAGGTGTTGTTTGGCATAGGTTTTCTAAACAAACTAGCTTGCTTTGAATTTAATAAGACTACAGAATAAAGGAAGAAACGTTATTTATGCTTGCCCAGACAGTTGAAATGTAAAGAATACTATTAAATATCACTGACTCACATTTTCACTTTTAATTACCTTTTAAATTCTAGTTGAATTAATTTGCTGTTTTATAATATAAATAGGGCATTTTTATAAAATAGGAGAAGTGGTTCTTTGTAAGTACCAATAGATTCCATATTTCTATTTGTGTTTTTATTCATTTTTAATTTTAAGAAATTTGTTAGTTTGCACTTACTGTACATTTTATTGATATTTAATGAAAGAGTCTTGTAACTAAACTGGTATATAACTTTCTTAAAGAATTTATATATTCTTGTTATAATATTATTTGTTTATTCTCATTTTTAATAACTATTGCTATTACATAGAAAGATTGAATTATGTTGTAGTAATAACTTTGTCTTTATTTAACCATAGAAGAAATAAATGGCTTTTCTAAAAACAGCTCTTTAATCTATTTACATTTTAGCTGAGTAAATAGGTGACCAAAGAGTATCCTCATTGTCTCTAATATTGTGTTGTGTGTGTGTGTTGGGGGGGGGTATTTGTGTTCTTTTTCTTTTCTCTCTGTGAGTGTGCTAGGTCATTGCATTACCTCCTCTGCAAGCAGCACAAGGGCTCATCACTGTTCCAAGCTTGCTCCAATCAGCCCTGCTATTTCTGCTCAGAGGGCAGAGGAGGAGGCCTCTCCTGTCTCCATGACAACCGTGCGTCCTTGGGGAAGCTGCTCTTAGCTAAAGAACTATGAGAGTTGGGGGAGGGGCCGTTTCTAAGGAAAATTTCACTGCATCTCCCTGCTTTCCAGCGAAATTTGCTTAATTGTGTATCTCTTTTATTGTGTTTCTATATAATGCTGTTACCCAAAAGCAACACACCCAAAACGTATTTTCATAAGCAAAAGAGCCATATCACAAGAATTTTTGTAGCATCTGGCACATAGTTTCTTCCTCGCCCCCCCTTTTTGTGTTAACTTTGACTTGTCTCTAGTTCTCCAATTCCCTGAAATGATTTAAATACTAATGATCACTGGAAAGCCAAACACTGCCGTGGCCTGGGAACATTGTTGATATACCTTATGAATATTTAAAAAGAAAAAAATTTCATTCCTTTGCTTTTTGTTTAAACAGACTTTCTGGTGTAATTTAAAATTGCAGGTGCCCACACACAGACTAAAAAAAGTTTTATCGTTAGACACCATCGATGTGTGCCATATATATTATACAGATCTAAATTTACCAAATTAATTCATTAGGGAGTAAGCATTTGATCCACATTTGTCACACATTCTCAGCAATATTTTACATACACATTCCTTTAAATAAGCTCTGTTATGAGAAAATAAGTTTACTTTTACCTTGTGGCTATACCTTGTAATGGTATTGGGCTGGTACAGTCATCTTCCAGACTGTGGCTTCAACTAGCATCCTAAATCAAATGAATTACAATTCGCGGCAAGTTTATCTTGGGCCCTGGATTCCTCCTTAACCTGGGGTGGTGACCTATGTGGAATGAATTTAGATAAGTTGGAAATACATTTACAGAATTCCTGTACCCCTATGGCTTTGATTTAGCCCAGCTGCTAAGCAGAATGGAAGCAGCCGCCATATTATTTTATGCTCCGAGGGTCACACATGACCCCAAGTAAAATGCTAAATTGTGCTGCTGCTGTTCATCTTTCGGGAGCAGCTAGGGCAATACTGGGGCCTTAAACTCCTCTAGCTTTTTAATCTTCTGTGGATCCTGGACCAGGTCGGTGAGCAGTTCCACATTGCTGGGGTCCAGCTTCTTCTGCAGGTCATCCACCTTCTTGATCTCTTTTGGCTTCTCTGAGGCCTAGGCCAGGTGACTGTGGGCGAAACTTGACTAAATTTAAAGGAGAAATAGACAAATCCACAATTACATATGAGATTTAAACATGTTTTTCTCAATGACTGATAGAATAAGCAGGGAAAAATAGTAAATAAAGAAATGGTTAAATAATAAATATATAGATCGCTGTAGCTCACAGGTGCAGAATAGACATTGTTTTCCAACACATGTGGAAAAACACGGTATGTCATCTATAAAATCCCAACAAGACTTAATTTATTTTTTTAAATTTTATTTTATCGTAAGAACATTTAACATGAGATATACCATCTTAACAATTTTTAAGTGTACAATATGTCATTGTTGACTATAGGAACAATGCTGCACAGCAGATCTCTAGAGCTTATTTATCTTGTTTAACCCAAACTTTATGCCTATTGATTAGTAACTTCTATTTCCCCTGGCAACCACCATTCCAATCTTTGAATCTATAAATTTGACTATTTTAGATATCTGGTCTAAGTGTTATTATGCAGTATTTGTCTTTTTGTGATTGGCTTATTCCACCTAGCATAATGTCCTTAAGGTACATTCATGTTGCCTCAAATTGCAGAACTTATTTCCTGCATAGTATTCCTTTGTATGTATATACCACATTTTCTTTATTCATTCATCACAGATGGACTTTTAGGTTGTTTCCACATCTTGACTATTTTGAAGAGTGCTATGATGAAAATGGAAGTGATAGTATCTCTTTGAGATCCTGACTTCAATTTTTTGGATAAATAACCAGAAGTGGGATTGACGGATTTTATGAAGTTCTGTTTTTTAATTTTTTGAGGAACCTTCATACTGTTTTCCTTCACAGCTACACCATTTTGCATTCCTGCCAACAATGTACAAGAATTCCAATTTTTCCATAGGCTCGCCAACACTTGTCTTCTTGTATATGTAGATTACTGTTTTTGATCAAATTTGGAAAGTTTTTTGCCATTATTTCTTCAAAAGTTCTTTCTTTCTCTCCTTTTGGCACTGCCATTATACAGATGTTGGTGTGTTTTATGGTGTCTCACATTTTTCTGAGGTTGTGTATTTTTCATTTTATTTCTCTCTCTCTTCTTAAAATTGTGTAATCTCTATCAATCTGTCTTCAATTTTGCTACCTTTTGTTCGGCCAGGTCAAATCCACTGCCGGATCCCTCCAAAGAAGTTTTTACTGTAGCTATTGTTTTTCAACTCTAGAATTTCTGATCCTGCCTACACTCCAAGATTATTGTTGTTATTGTTTGCTAGTTTGCTTGGTGTTTTTTTATTTGTTTAGTGATTTGGCTGAACTAATTTTGTATTCTATTTTCTCTACAGTGTTCAACTCTGATTTCCCTACTCAGATTGTTTTCCTTTATTTTTCTCTCTTAGCCTTAGATGCCTTAGTGTTGTCCTTGGGTCAGCATTAGCCACTTACCGGTCAAAGATTGTGCTTAAGCCCCCTTATCCAGTTAGATTTTTACTCTTTGCCATTAGATGTGTGTGTGTTTGTGTGTGGCTTGGAGGCCATTATCACAGTTCGGGGAGTTTGGGTTTTGGACCCTTTGTTCAACCAGGGACTAGTAGCTTTGAATTCTCTCTGCATCTAAGGGAGTATAACATTGCACAAGGACAATATCTCTCAGCTTGCTGGAGATGAATCTGAATTTATTTTTAGTTCTGGCCTCCTAATAGTCACGCTTGGGTTAGAATAGTTTGTCGTTCAGTCAGTGTTTGGTCCGAGTTGCATTTAAGCCTCTTATGCAAGTGAGCCGTATGCTGTCCTGTAAGATGGGTTTGTGTGCCTCTGGGGAGTGCTTTCTTGCCTGCCCCATGTCTTGTTCTGATTACTCTTGAGTGAATGACGCGTAATGCGTGTACAACCTTCTTGACCCACTGAATTGGCTATGACCTTAAGAGGGCTGTTTTTGGCTTCTCTTTCCTTGGTTCACGCCATTACATTTCGGGCTGCTCTGTTGTTTTGATTGTAATGTGGAACTACTAGCCACCTCTTAAAGTCCACGAATATCTCTTTGGTTTTCGATAACACCTTTGGATATGGAGTTCTATACTTTCTGTTCCAAATAAAGTCAGTCCCCTCAGGAACTAAAGCTCTTTGTCTTTATCCTCATTTAGAACTAGGACTCGAAATATATTCCAAAAAGATATTTTTAATTTAATTGCATTCAAATCAGACACCATGGTGTGGTCTGTATGATATCAATTCTTTGAAATTTTTTGACACTTTCTTTTTGGTCCGTTATTTAATGCATTTTAATAACTGTGACGTGCATTTGAAAAAAAATCATGAGAGTTTTTCAAATGTTGCTGCAGAGTTCTTTATGTGTCCAATAGGTGAAGCTTTTAATTATAATCAATGATTACATGGCCTTTTAGGTTTTTATGCCCGCTCATTATATTCTGATTATTGTTCATTTCCACCAGGTTATTTTGTACTTTTTATTTATCTTATTTTTCCTATATCACATGTTCTTCTCGTGCATTTGAGTGTATTTAATATTGTTATTTCATTTTCCTCTTGTGCTAGTTTTAACATTTTTATTCAATTTTTTTCCATGTATATCTTTGACATTTTAGTAAACATTTTCAGCAGTTTAATATCTTTATCATCCTCCTGAATAAGACAGAGACCTTGCAATTCTTGAACTCTATCAACATCTTTCACAGCTTGCATGAAAATATTTTACTCTTTTAGCTCTATTTGTTTTAACAACAGAAGTAAAAATTATTATTGCTTTTTGCCATTACTGTTTTTTAACTTTATCCTGTTATAGATTTACAAGTATTTTTTTCTTTTTTGTCTGAACATTCCTTTCTGCATTTTAGAGATTTCTGATGAAATAATTTTTCTTCTTCATGAAGTATATGTATTTCAGATATTTCTTTTGTGAGTTTATATTGGTAATAAAATATATTTTTTGTTTATCTGAAAATGTTTTAATTTCCTCTTTATTAAAGAGAGTTTTTCTGTATGTAGACTATCTATTTAACATTTTTATAATATTTCTGTAATTACTGTTATATTCAAATTGTTCTGTTTAGTTTGTATTTCTTTTCTATTTACTTTTAAGATTTTTTTTAGGACTTTATTGTTCTGAAATTTATTAACTTGTGCCTGAGCAGGGCTTTCTTTTATTTACCTTAATTAGGATTTTTTTGTGATTCCTGAATGTTAAGATTTATGTCCATTATCAATAATGGAAAATTCTTAGTCATTATGTAAGCAGTCATAGGATATATTTTAATTTTCCTTTTGGAATTCTAATTATGGAATTCCAATTTCTTCTCACAATGTGCTTAATTTCTCTTAACGTTTTTCATGTATTTCACATCTTTGTATCTGCTGTTTTGTGTGTAATTTTTTCAGATGTTAATTCACTATTTCTCTCTTCATTTCCATGTAACCTGCTATTTAAGTCTTCCATTTTGTTTTAATTTCAATTATTATATTCTTTATTTCTAGAAAAGGCATAATATTCTCCAAGTGTGTCACATAGTTTGTCTCTTACTCATTATTCATATTTTAATTTCTTTTTTATGTTTTAATACTATTAAACATGCTCATATCCTATATCTTAAGACTGTTGATATGTTCTCCTCTTGCTCTGTAGCTTTGTTTTCTCATTGGTTACTTTGTTATTTCTCTTATTGTGAGTTCATGTTTCTTGGACTTTATTTGTGGGATATGTGAGGTCTGGACTGAGGTGTGGTCTTTCAGAAAGGATTGCAGTAAATTTCTACCAGGAGCCTAGAACCACTAGCAACTTGTATCTGCTTTAATTGAAATTTTGGCTTGCAGTATTTTGACTTCCAGTACTAAGCAGGTAGTATACATTTGGGCCATAAATCCAGGTGAATTCTGGGCCTAAGGGGTCTGAATCTCAGGAGAGAGTATTTCTATAAATCCAGAGCTAAGAGAAGACAGAAGTTTGCTTGCCAAGTTGCCTTTCTATCTGCTTTTGCAAGGTTGGTTTTTAAAAATGTTTTCATTAAGTGTGTAGCTTTTTGTGGGTCTTAAATTTATTTAGAATCTCCAACTCTTATTGGATCCAAATATTTCTCTTCTATTCCCTGTATGCAGACAATTGAAATCAAGCTATGGTATAAGTCACTAGGATCCATAGAAGCCCAAAGAGCTGTCTCTGAGTTCAGTGCTCACTTACCTTTTTCTGTCAGCCCTAGGGAATTGCCCTTGCTTTCTTTTAAGCCCAACCATACATTAAAATGGTCTTTTAAAATAGTTTATTCTGTTCTTAGATATTTTATGATAGGAAGATTTTAGGATAGTTGTCTCATTACATGATGAAATATATATTCATTAACAAAATCCAAAAGCTATCACACTACAGTGTACTCATGAATTACCAAAAGTGAAGAATATATCTATATGATTAAGATACTGAAATTTTAAAAAAGCTTTTTTTATTCATGCGACATATTTCTAATTGAGGATAAACTATTGTTTCTCTCATAGAATTAATGAAATGAAGTTTTTGTTTCAGTAATTTTTGTTAGAACATAGACATTAATTGTACATCAGTTAACAAGGTATACAGTATTTGTATATTTTCAACTGATTATAGAGGTGGATTATCTGAATTTAGATGCTAACAAATTTGAGAGTCATTCTCAGTAAGGTCTGAAAAAAAATTACTTGTATTGTTTGGCACTTAAATATTTTTGTGTGTTCCTACAAGAATCAATTCTAGCAATATATCTGAATACTGATAGTCACTGATGCTCTGCCTCTCATTGCTGACAAAAGAAAGAAGGGTTAAAAAGAAAATTAATGAGATGTGTCCCATACCTTGGATGTACTACAGTATTTTAGAAGAGATGAATGCGAAGGATGTAATATAGCGTGGTATAATACACATCATCATAGGAAGTCTGAGGGGAAATAATATACTCTATTTGGGGAAATCTGAGGCAGCTTCTTATAGATGATGATATTTGAGCCTGTTCTTAAAAAATGAGCAATGATTTACCAGAGAAAAAAGGAGAGGGAAGAACACTTAAGGCAAAGAGAGTAGCATGTGCCAAGACAGGAGAAATATCAAAACATTGTGTAATTGGCAATTATGTGATTCTGTGGGGGAAGAAGGAGCATGAGTTGTGGAGTGGTGGCCAAATGGCAGATGATAGTAGTGGAATATGTGAGGGCTGATTATTCAGAGCATTTCTATTTTTTTTTTTTTTTTACTTCATGATAAGAGGAAATTGATTGTCAGGTTTAGAAGGTTTCAGATATGTACTTCAGTATGTTAACTGCTGTGTTTCCCTGAAAATAAGACCTAGCCGGACAATCAGCTCTAATGCATCTTTTGGAGCAAAAATTAATATAAGACCCGGTCTTATAATATAGTAAATTAAGACCGGTCTTTAATATATCATATCATATCATATCATATCATATCATATCATATCATACATCATATATCATATATATAATAATACCGGGACTTATATTAATTTTTGCTCCAAAAGATGCATTAGAGCTGATTGTCCAGCTAGGTCTTATTTTCGGGGAAACAGGATAGCAGTATTACAGAGGACAGAGAGATTCTGGTGAGAAAAGGAGAGGAGAAACACTGCCACCAAAAGGACCCTTAGGAGTAACAACAAATGTTTAGATGCATGAAATTTTTAATTCTTTTCCTTGTGAAAAGAATAAAACATATTAGATATTATTATAAGGTAAGAGAATGATGTACATTTTTGATTCATTTGTGATAAAAACAGTCTTCTAGGGAATACAAAACTTTAGCCCAACTTCTTCAAGTTTTGTGGCAAATGTTAATTAGTATACCAGGAAGTAAGTAACTTGGGGTTTGAGACAGTTTTAGAAATTATTAATAATTTACTTTTTTAATCTCTTCTGTTATATATCATGTATTGTCTTTTAGAAATCTGTAAGATCACACAGAAGAAAAATGAAGAAATAATAGCCATCTTTTCAGTTACTTAAAGCATCCTTCAACTTTGTGGCATAAAATTTTGAGGACAAGAAGGCTTTTAATGGGGCTAAACTCAAGGCCAAATGTTGTGTTTCTGTCTATTTAAAATTATCTGAGGAACGTTTTAAAAAGTATCTTGACTGTTCTGACTATTTTGGAAGATGATCATTTAGATATAATGCACATCAATTAATAGATTGCTTAACTAATGATTACATAATAGTATACATTAAAAGGCTAAGGATTTTGCAAATTAGTTCTTGACTTCTCTGTGGTATTGGCAAGATCTGAAAATTGGCTTGAGCAGAAAGAAGCCAATTAATTCCAATTAAGTCACCTTATATCACTTATGTTGGGGTAATATGAAATGCATGTTTAGATGCAATTCATCTTCAAAAAAATATGCATTGCAACTGGAGTTTCCCACTGAGAATAAATGTTTCGTTTTGACCTGACATAAATCCAAGGGACCCTGAAAAAAATTCATATAAATCCTCAATCTCTACATCATTGATACTTTATCTGTAAATAGGAGTTCATAAGATTCATTTAAATAACAAAGTATATAATATTTATTAACTATCAAGAAATTTGGAGATAGTATCAATCACATTGAGAGGAGTTGAGATTCAAGTGCTAATAGCCAAGGTAATTAATTTAAATTGATAATAATTGTAGATAGCTATTATTGTTATTGGACCTGCAAGTTGGACTAGGTGGGTGTGATCCTTTGCACACACAAAAGTTCACAACACTGTTTTTAATAGCCTTTATTCTGTAGTACTGCTTAGTGAATCATGCACTTCTTTATTATAAAATGCATATGAACTTTTATGTATAGAAATGTCAGATCAAGTACAGGTTTCAATAATTATATATGTTTTTAAACTTCCAACAATAAAAAAACCAGAGGCCAAGAAATTAAATACAATAAAAAATGAAATATTTATTCTTTTGGCTCAATAATGATGTTAACTCACCATTCTTTTCAGTAATAGCAATTCCCTGCATGCAATTCATCAATACACTACAAGTAAATAGTTTTGTAAAATGAATCAACATTTAATTTTTGGTTTGTGCAAAAAACAAAAAAATTATATCATGTTAGGTAATTGCACACTTTGCCATTTTGTTCATGGATAGAAAGGACAGAACCCATATTTTATCTCTAGTAGCTTTAGTGCAGCAGGAATTAAAAAAATAAGACTAGTCTGCATAAGCAAGTACTACAAAAGTTGAGTAAAAAGAAAAAAACCTTCCATGAATAAAGGGTTATATTGAGGCAACCATAGTTGGTAGAAAATTATCTAGGTTTGAGTTTTTGACCAATGTATCTCCTGTTGACATGGTAGAAAATATAACAAAGAAATCCACAAAACCCAGTGTCTAACTTTTATTTTAGGAAATTATCCATTGAAAAGTCTTATGGATTCAAAAGTTTGGAGTTGTGATTAAAAATAAAAAGCAAAAGCATAAAGTAAAATAAATTGCCATGTCATCAACCTGAAAATAATTTTCTTATGTACAAAATGCAACAAATAAAATTGATCATATTTTTACATTATTTATATTTAAACAAGTTTTGGACATATTTTTAGCAAAATATGAAGTATAGGTTTTGACAACAGGCAGTACACAGTGTATATCCTTGAAATCTAGAGAAACATCATACGATACTCAAATTAAATATGCAGAAGTAAAAGTGCTTTTAAATAACTGCAAGTTATTCTGTTTGACATACTAGACAGAAAGCTTGTTGAATTCACTCTACCACCAACATGTGACTTCTAAACAAGACTTATGAAGAATGGATTGAGTAAAATAGAGCAGCATAGGCAATATTAACATGCATTAGTGATAGACTCAAGCTACTGATGTTTAATGAATGGTACAGGATACATCCCTGTTGGAAGCTCGCAAAAAACACATACACTGTGGTACATATTTGATTTAATAGAAGTTGTTTATCAGGCCATATATATATATATATATATATATATATATATATATATGCCTTAAAATGCACCACAGGATAAAATAACTATTTACATAACAGAGGGTGTTTAATTGACATAAAGTGTCAGCTTTGCTAAGAGCAGAAGATGGCAAAGCAATACTGCAGCAGAAAGTAGAACAACTATTCTAAAGAGATACTTCAGATATACTTTCTAGAACAGATTTATTAGATTACTTTTTTTGGAAAGCATTTAACCAAAATTAAATATAGAGCTCTGGAACTTGGAATAAAATTTGCACTTGCTGAAACTGAATACTTTGCATAAAAATAATCCTTTAAAAATTAGAGGAAACTTTACAGGCACATAACTGTTCAGATATAAACAAACAAAACAGACTAAAACACTTTCAAAATTAAAGTCATCTAGAAAATGGAAGTACCTGAAATTGTTGACATTAGCATCTTTTTCAGGTTTTGAGAAAAAAAATTTATCTCTCAGACAAAACATTTTTGTCTTGATTATTTGAGAAACTTTTGGAGTAGGAATACAGGGCTCTTATATCCTTTTTTTCTCAACTTAAATGTCATTTACAAAAATAGTGACATAATATTATGAATAAACTATGAATTAGTGACCAGGGAAGTCTACTAGAAGAAATTTTGTAAAAATATGGCGGATATGGAAGTTAAAAATAGAATGGATGCAAGTACTGTACTAAAGGTGTTTGGTGTAGTTACAACAATCACTTTGCACAACTATCCCTACAGTCTAGATAGTTGTTGTGTTTCTCCTCAGCAGTGTCAGCGGGTAATGAAAACAGCAACATTTTGTCGATGTTTATACCCTGACTCACAGAGTTGTAGTGACAGAGAGGTCACTGTCTTGTTATAGGCACTGACCATGAATATTTGTTAAAACAGTCAGTTTGGCATAGACCTCTGGAAGTCCAGTTGACATGTAGACTTTACCTTCGTTGGCTGTAAACAGTTGATCACAAAGATAATTATTTTCTTTTCACTTTTGATTTTCCCTGACCTCTTTCCCTTTGCTTTCTTTTTCTGGTTTGTCTTTCTCAAACTTTTCTTTGTCTGGCTTTGTTACACTATCATAGGAAGGAGGAGAGGTGGTAGAGGAACTTCCATCTGTTTTTTCTGGGGTGGAGTTTCCATTTAATTTGTCAATAATCATCTCTTCTTTTATAGGTAAGTCAACCCTCCCTTTGACTGCCTCTTTATTATATATACTTGATACATTTTTTAACCTTTGCCTTAAAAGATAACATCTGAAATTACGCTGAATGATAGCAGCTGACACCTCCTCTTGTTTGCGTTTCAAAGTGGTTGTGATGGGCTCATAGGAGACCTTGGAGGGGTTCGATGCCATGAACCTGTCTTCCATCTGTATTCGAAGCGCATCCATCTCTCCACTCTCACCCAAAACACGCTTTGTAAAGGCAAATAAAATATCGAGGCAGTGGATCCGGTCCCCACTGACCATGGGCAGATCCATGGCGATGAGCTGGACTTTGTTTGGTTTTGCTATGAGAAGAGGAGGATCCAGGGCAGCTGCAAAATCAGAGAGCTTGGAGAACTCTATAAACTGGGTGGCATCGGGATCAAACTTCTCCCAAACCTCGTAGAACATCTCAAAGTCATCCTCACTCAGGGGCTCTGCACTTTCTTCAGTAGCAACACTGAAGTTCTCCAGGATGACGGCGATGTACATGTTCACCACAACCAGAAATGATATGATGATGTAACTGACAAAAAAGAAAATCCCAACAGATGGGTTCCCACAGTCTCCTTTAACTGAGCTTCCAGGGTGAATTGTGTCAGGGTCACAGTCAGGTGGTGCACTGTTGAGAATAGGTGACAATAAACCATCCCAGCCAGCGGAGGTGGTAATCTGGAACAGGCAGATCATGCTGTTGCCAAAGGTTTCGAAGTTGAACATGTCATCA
Source organism: Rhinolophus ferrumequinum (assembly GCF_004115265.2). Taxonomy (NCBI): domain Eukaryota; kingdom Metazoa; phylum Chordata; class Mammalia; order Chiroptera; family Rhinolophidae; genus Rhinolophus; species Rhinolophus ferrumequinum. The sequence continues at coordinate 58,013,872 of NC_046291.1, read as the reverse complement.
ATTCCAGCTTCCTTTTTAACGTAGGCGAAGTTGGACATTCCAAAGATGGCATAGATGAACATGACCAGGAAGAGCAGGAGGCCGATGTTAAACAATGCAGGAAGGGACATCATCAGCGCAAAGAGCAGCGTGCGGATCCCCTTGGCCCCTTTGATCAGACGTAGGATTCGGCCAATCCTGGCCAGACGGATCACTCGGAACAAGGTAGGGGACACAAAATATTTTTCTATCAGCTCAGCCAGAAACATGCCTGTGGAAAAATATAGAAAATAGCAAAACAGTTAATATACTTATATGAATACTTTATCTTTGCAAGGTCTATGAAAACAACAAATTTGTTGAGTATAAACCTTGGCTAAATACCGGGGGTGCCAAAAGAATGTATACATATGACTTGTATTCATCTTTTGTTGTTGGTATATATTGAGTATTACAATTTTAATACAGTTTTTTCCTTTCTTAAAATGTATATACATTTTTTTTGGCACCCTCTGTTTTTAGATCTACTCCTTAATTCAGCAATTAAAGATGATAAAGTTTTATACAATTCTGGTGTAATATCATAAACCAATGTGGATTTTTACAAATCCAACAAATTAAATAATCGCAGATAGGGTATGGCAATTTAAGATTATACATACCCAATTTCTATGAATAGTTATCCTCACATATGAAATGGGCCAATTCCAAACAAAGGCTATTTGTGAAATCTCCATATATATTGTTTTCTATTTTTGAATACAAACATTCTTCAGATAGAGGAAAATGAACAAGAGTGTTCAACTTTAGGTGTACACGCATTACAATTCTCAGATCTGATTTCCATGTTACAGAGCTGTCAGGCCTTGGGGGACTTCCAACTGCACCTCTCTGTAATTAAGGGTGTTCTTACCTACAATGGAGAGAATCACCACCACAAAATCAAAGATGTTCCAGCCTATGGTGAAGTAGTAGTATCTGAGGGAGATGAGCTTTAGCACAAATTCTCCAGTAAACAGGACAATGAACACAAGGTTGATCCGGGATAAAACTAGAGTCATATATTTGCTCTGGTCGTCAGTTTCCACCATCATGGTGACCATGTTGAGGCAGATGAGGATCATAATGCTGATATCAAAGACTTGTCTGGTTACAAAATCAAAGACCATGCCTTGGAACTTGTTCTAGACAAAGAGAGAGGACAGAGAAGTTTCATATGCAGAGTTCGTAGACAGCAATCCAGTAAAATTGCAGAAGTTCTTCCACACATGGCTGTGAGATGTACACCCTTCTCACATTACCCCAAACAATTCTTTGTGCTCCATTTTGCTTCATGTTGAAAAAAGAGAAAAAAAATGAAAAAAGTCACATGACAAGAACAAAGCATAATTAGTAGCAATTGGCTGATAATGTGTATGGGCTTTGTTTGATTTTAATTACTATGATAACGTTTATAAAAATGACAACTAATAATGAACATTTACTAACTAGGTTAGTATAGACAGACTTTTAGATGGATGAATACCCCATTTATCCATACTTTAGGACTTTGATAGTATCTTCTTCCCATCTCTCCCTCCCTCAAAATATCAGTCATTTTCTATTTAATTCTACGTCTTGTAACTATAATGTTTAAGTGACCCAAGTAAAGCAGGTTCATGCCATTTTGAATAGCTTACTCAGCTCCAACTGTTCTTAAAAACATGGTAAAGTAAAATCATTTATAGGATTCATGAGACCTGGTTGTGTCCCAGTTCTAACAATTACAGGCTTTGTGACTTTGTATGATACGTACCTTCTTTGGGCCTCAGTTTCCTTATTTCTTACTCATCTCAGAGAGTAGATGAGTTAGAGTATAAGCTCTCTGAGCATAATACATTATTGTACCTTCCTATTAGGAAGCTCTACAGAGTATGCATTCTGAATAAGTCTTTTTCTTTTTTGCGTATGTAGTGAAACAGACTATTTTGAGGGTACCCTTCTCCTTTCTAAGTTTATTATCTAGTCATAAAAATAAAGAGAACAACCAGCAGAGAAGGAGGCCATGGGTATGGGATGGGATGGGAAATCTGGAAAACTCCATCTTCGTCAAAGGACAAGAGGGTGCCTTATAATACGATCAGAGGAGCAGGAGCTGGGTAAAATGTTGGCTGCAGTAGGGTGGCAGCACGAGCATGAAGCCTGCTTCAGAAAGAGTTATCGAGAACCCTGAGTTGGAAGCTTTGAACTGACAAACTGGAAGGAACATTGCCCCTTTTTAAAGAACTTAGTAATTCTGATTGAATGTAGCAGTTGTGAATTGTCTTACAAAATATGGACGTCACAATTAGGGCATATTACGTATTGGTATTATCACCCAATGTGTTCTGATCAGAGCACTGCCCAGTTTCATCATATGGAAATAAGGCTTTGGAATGTTAAATAGTCATTCTTACTGCTGGCCGAGGTATGGGTTTCTGCGGTTTCTTGGATCCAAGTTTCTTCATTGCATTGTAATATTTTTTCTGTTCCTCTGTCATAAAGATATCTTGACCTCCAAAGTAAAGACATAGTATAAAACTGGTTACAATCCCAACATGTGCTACAACAGCACTTATACAAAAATATTTCTGAGTCTTTCCTTTAGTTCTTTCTCAGTATTTAAATGGATATCACGCTGCTTCATATATATTTATCCTGCTTTTCCCATTTATGTGAAATTCTGAGTACTTTAATATTGTGGAAAACCCATAACCACATAAAACTGTGATTAGCATAGGGTCTTAATTTGATTATATTGTATTGAGAAGGAGGATCAGAGTTCTCAAATATATTTTCGTGAAAGACAAAATGTTTTCTTAGTCTGTTTCACTGCTGACAGTTTTAATTTTTTATTTAACATTTTTTGAGCTCTTCCTGTGTGTGCTGGTATCAGATTTACATAGATATATGACAGTGTCCATATGAAAAAAATTTAAAAAGCACTACAGGTACGGCAGAGATATCCATAAATTCCAAGACTCAGAAATGGGCTTTATATACGAGAGTCCCCTTAAGCTAGACCTTAAAGGAGAGTAAGGGCTTGCTAAGCAAAGGATTCCAGGAAGAGAAACTATCCTATGTAAAATCATGGAGGTACAAGAACATGGCTTGTTCAGAAAAGGACAGAATATCCATGTAGCTGTGTATGTAGCAAGAGATAGTGTTGATGGTGGGTGGGTGGTGACTGAGCAGTAGGGGGACAGACGTAGAAAATGGGGTTTGGGAGAAGATGAAGCTGGGAAATTGGGTGGAAATAATTCCTGAGAGGTTCTGTAAACAAGCATTAAGCATTGGAGGCCCATTGGATGTTTTGAAGTATAGGACACATTTTTGGGTGACAAAAACACTGTAGCAGATCTATGGAGGATGAACCTGGAGAGGTGCCATTCAATACAGAGGGTGGAATCCTCTGCACCGAGTTAATCATATTGTAAATGGAAAAGAACATCAAAATGATCTAAGTCTGTCATGACTGCAAGTATCCTGGTTACCTGGGTATATAACAGAGAGAACCTCAAAATGGAGAAAAGTTAGAGCTGAGGAATACTTATCTTCTTTTTCTGTTGGTTGAAGTTATCTATGATGACACCAATGAATAGATTCAGAGTGAAGAATGACCCAAAGATGATAAAGATGACAAAGTATAAATACATATACAGATTTTCTTCATATACAGGCTGAAGTTTAACCTAAATAATATGGAAAATATTAAATATTTTAAAACACAATAAATACTTGAACTAAATTAGCAGTTTGTGTAAGTGTTGTTACTTAATATAGATCTATTTTTGCCTTGAGATTGTGTTCTGCAAAAACAATTCTTTTCTCAAATTAGTATGATGTAGTATAGTGAAAGTTTGTAATTTTTATAATTGCTTGCATCTGTTCTCCCTTTGTGGCTTACCTGTACATTTTCTTTAGAGTAAATCACAGTGGTATAAACATGGCAAATATTTTGAGCCTTTTCTTAGTCTTATTATACTTTCTTTTTATACTTTTTTGTGATATTTTCAGTTTGGGTTTGGGAATGCTAGCTCTTGGAGATAATAACAGAACATGGACTTCTAGGAGGAAAATTCAGCATAAACAGTTATGTTCTGAGGAATTATTTTTATTCCTATTTTTAAAATTGAGTTTCACTGAAACTTGCTTGCTTTATCATGGTATTTTTGGAAGCTTCACAGACCCTGGCTTATCTTACTCTCTAGGGATAGGGAGAGAGACAAGTTACTTCTCCACTGAGCAACTTTCCCAATCTTCAGAGTCTCATTTGCGGGGCCAATCTTGTGTCTTCTGATCCATGCAGTTAGATATCTTTGTAATATACATATTAGACATGTTAACCAAAAAAATCATCTATAATGAAGTATATTGTCTTAAAAAATAATTTCTACATACAATAGTTAATGTTCTGATTACATCTAATATAAAATTCTGTGCCTTTCAATTAAATAATCTCAAATGTTCACTATGGAAAATCTAGTAGCTATAAATAGTGTTTGAGTGATACTTACATCTCGTGAATCAACAGCTGCATACATAATGTCCATCCAGCCTTTAAATGTGGCCTGTAAACAACATATTTTTGAATTCTGCATAAAAACCTACTCCATGAATATGCATTTGACTATATGAAAATCTGATAGTGCCGGTACAAATGACTTTTGTACAATATTATAAAATTTTCTATAAAGAGATTGAAATGAATTGAATGAAGAAATGAAACTGAAATAGAACAAGATTTTGTCTAGAGTCCGGAACTCGTTTTCTATGTTATTCTTGGAAGGTTTTCTATTTTTTTTCTACAGTAAAATTTAACCAGATTCATGAAACTTCCATCTCGGTCCCAAATACTTTTCACACCAAAAGGTAAGCTCTATTCCAACATATGGCATGTTTAAACACAACTCAGTTGTGTTTATTGATTAGGTAATATATTGTAACTTAAGTCAAACTTGTTAAACATTACACATTTTGAAATCCATTCCATAAAATCTGCATTTCCACAGATAGTACAATCATACTCCTTAGATGTCGGCACAGTTATTAATTGGCTAATAATCCATATATTTAATACACAAAATTGCTCCTTTGGCATTCATTGCTACAGCAAACTAAAAATGGTAATAACACAATAGCCCTCAGTAATATAATAAGAACAAATGGGAAGCAGAAATATAAAATCACATTAAAATATACTAAAAGCAGAATACTGGAGGAAATACGTTATAAAATAACTGCAAAACACCTTCTTTACAGTCAAGTCAAGCTAATTGTATAGGTGTCATCATCAACTAACTTCTGTACTTTCAGGTATTAATCATTCAAAGAACGTCAGATAAATGATCTTACTTGAACCATTTTGAAAACGTTTTCAAAACAGAGTAGCCACTTACCACTTGAAGCAATGCGAGATAGCCAGCACCAACATTATCAAAATTTACTTTCACATTTTTCCACCGAGCTTGCTTGCCAAGAGCCTGACAATCGCTAAAATTGTTGACTTCACTAACTTCAAACATGGCTCCTGTTGTTGTGTTAACACAATGGTAGAACTTGCCAGCAAACAAATTCACACCCATGATGCTAAAGATCAGCCAGAAGATGAGACAAACCAACAGCACGTTCATGATGGAGGGAATTGCTCCCACAAGAGCGTTCACAACCACCTAGAAGAGGACATGAGGATAAGACAGCTTAGAAATTGCCAAAGTGGAAAACATTTCTTTCATTTATTTAATACTAAAATGGGGGAGAAAAGAGTTAAATAAAAATATAGACGGACGAGTTTCTTCTGGTATTTTCTAGGACATACTTGATAAGGGAAAATAAACAGTGACACAATGAAAGAGCTAAAGGATTTAAGGAAAGCCAAATAATTCAAAGTGTGAAAAGAAATAAACAAAACCTGATATAGTAAGATGGAATCAGAAAATGTTTGTATGCTGGAGAGAAAAAGAAAAAAAAAATGCATTAAATACCAACAGAAGAAATAATCATCATTCAGCAATGAATTTTAATTTTCAAGAGTGTTAATGACTGATTGATAATTTGAAAGCATGGCTAAACAAACCCTTTGCAATAAAAAAGTATTAATAATGTAATAAATCTGTATCTGAAGATCAAGTTAACTTTTCATGGCTATTTAGAATAGGATTAGGAATTTACAAGGTCCTTTTTCCCCTATTGGTAAATCCCAGTTTTAAAAAGTACATTATTAAATTATGAAATGAGATAGAATTCATCTCTGGATATAAAAGCACCAAATGTGTCCCCATTATTATTATTCCAAATCTCTTAAATATTCACTTTGGGACACATGTTACTTCACCAGACCAACCTACTTCACGAAGGGAAAATTTAGTCACCTTTTCTCTAATTAAATTCAGAAGAGATTAAGACATATTTTGAAATCTCTAGGGAGGTCAACAGTATCTTTTCTTATCTAATTTAATCTGGTTTATATTGACTATTTTGTTAAGCATTTATATTAAATGAAACTATTGTTTTATTTTAAAATATCATAAATATTATTTTAGAAATCAACACCAAAATTTTTTTAATTGATGTCAAAACCTGAAAACCCAAATTTTAAAAATTTCATATGCTACTTGGATTTTATTTCTTTTTCAAGCTAAGTCAAATATATTGTACTTAAGCCAGGTTTTTTTTGCCACTAAAATTTGGTCAAATGACCTCCACAAGTTTTCTTATCAAAAAAAATGCGTAGTATATTTTGCTGTATTTTATAGCTAGGATGTTAATTCTGCTAAATGACTGAATTAAAAAAAATTACAAACAGAATATTTTTCAGAGTGCAGCAAATTTTATCAGTGTTTTTATCTTATTTAATTGCTATCTCCTCCTCAAAAATGAATTCTTAATATGAAACTGTACAACCAGATGAGGGCATTGTCAGTAGTGGTAAAAGATTGATTTGAAAAAAACCCTGAAATTGTGAAATAATTTTTATAAATTTTGTCTTGTGATTTTCTTATCAAGTAACAAAGAAATGAAGTTATAATGTAAAACCAAGTATTTCCTTGCTTGTAGTGATTTGAAAAGTCTGGAGAATGGTTTCATTCTTTTTGGTGAGTGAATCTCAAAGTCAAGGCTGAAATGTTTTTATTGCCCAAACAAACTACCTCCTAACATAAAGGCTCCATGACCTAGAAGAAATTGAATATCCATATGCATTTGCAAGCTGGCCTTTGTGCTATATACCATGTTTCCCCGAAAATAAGACCTAGCCAGACAATCAGCTCTCATGTGTCTTTTGGAGCAAAAATTAATATAAGACCCAGTCTTTTTTTACTATAACACTGGGTCTTTAATATAATAATATAATATAATATAACATAATATAATAACATAATATAATATAAAATAATACCGGGTCTTATATTAATTTTTGCTCCAAAAGACACAGTAGAGTTGATTGTCTGGCTAGGTATTATTTTCGGAGAAACAGGGTAGTATTTTGAGGGCTATAGCAAGTGGGTGTGTATATAAGTGAGTACTTTATGTTTAGAAACATACAATACACACTATGGAAGAGTGTTAGAAAGGAAAATACGAGTGCTATAGAAAAAGTGAACTTCATTCAGAATGCTCACTTAAAAGAGAGCAAACCCCAGGGGTTGCCTCTACTGCTTAATTAACCTAACCCTCTACTTTGTTTGCTTAGGATATATAGATTTTGTCAGAGGCTACAATTTAGTGTTGTTTTCTTGTACAACAACTATTTTTCTTACTGATATTAATTGAAGAAGTAAAAGCACACAAAACCCATTTTACCTTTCATTCATTACCAGTAATTTTTGAGGAATGAAGCTACCTATTGAGGAAGAAAATCCCCTGCTAGGATGAACGTCTGTAGTAAATAGTCATTTTAAAGTGTATAAGTAATGGAATGAAATAAACGGCAGCACACGGTTTAGGGATTTTGTGGAAACATCCTTGAACTGCCATCAGTTGACCTGGATTCTAGTCCTAGTTCTGTCACAATTTTTGAGGACCTGTTTCAGTTTCAGGAGGCTACGACTTAGTGATCATTCAGATTACTGGACTGAAACTCTGTAATTCTATTAAATAAATTTCAAGAGAATATGACGCCTCTCTGTATCTAAATCGTGACCTACATTTAATTTTGACATGAATCATTAGAGAGGTCTACTCTTCTTACCCTCATGCCTTCAAACCGGGATAAAGCTCTTAGAGGTCGTAAAGCTCTTAGTGTCCGGAGGGATTTGATGGCACCAAGTTCTGAGTAGCCGAGAGCATTGGCTACCAAGCTAACCAAAGAAACCTACGAAAGAAAAAAATTATTAATTAGTCCACCAGGAAATAAACTGCTGACTGAAAGAATAGGATGTGCTGTCTATTCTTTAGTGACAACCGCATGAAACTTCAGACATGTCTTGGCAGCCTTTATCTCCCTCATAGTGGGATCGTTTTATATTGCCAGCCCCATCTCATATTATTGCTTTTCATACCAGTGAAACAGAGCCCTTGACTATTTTTATAAACATTTGTAAACTCCTCCAGTTAGATATTTCACCCATGGAGCCCTGTTAAACATGTGTATATATATCAGTGATGATTCATGATTTGGTTCAAAAGCCATAGCCTCCATAGATGTACACTTAATGTCGTTGGTTAGACATCATGTTTTCCTGAATTTATGTAGTATCTTAGTTATGTGTACTGGAGGCATTTACCATGTAATAGCATCAATCAGTTAAATAATTTTCTTCCCTTCCAGGTTATAATAAACTTTTCATGGGCTGAGATAAAACATTCTTCTCTTAATGTGCCTAATACTGTCTGGTTGAATATGCTTTAGCCAATATGTGTTGCATAAATAAACAAAAGGAGAAAACATTACCTGGAAAAACATTTCATCGGACCGTGTTCTAGTTTCATAATAATAAAGAAATTTTTACCCAAACTCTTGGACTTACGCGTTAGAATATGCGTCTCTCATGCAAGGTGATACCACATCTTTCTAATATTTACACATATGTTAAATTTTACTTAAATATGTGGTAGATTAAAGAAGACATGTCTTTTTTTGGTGGAAGGTACTTTATTTGCTTTGATTTGCTTTCAACATAATACTTATTGAAAGTTTACTATGTGCTAAGGTTCTGTTCTAAGTGCCTTATACATATAAATCTAAAGAATTAGGTACTTTTGACTTTTTACTGGTGGAATTTGAGTCACCTCCTGGCCCCTCCCCCATGTATTCCCCCAAAAGCAAAAAGATGGATTTGGGGCTTGAACTCAAGTTATCTGACTTAAAAACCATATCTTAACCTTTGAATCCATTATAAAAAATATGTTCCTCATCTGAACTACAAAATAAAAAAATGACTTGAGTGATTATCTTCTCAGTGCTTTCCTTGATGCATAGGAAAGAAATTAATTCATTATATCCATTGGGAGGCTTCAGGGCATTAGGGCTTAATTTCTTGTGAAACGGGCTGTTGAACATGGATCTAAATGAATCCCCCCAATAATCCTGTGAGGTCAGATGAAAACAATGATATGACCAAGAACACAAGGTATGAAGGGTGACGCCAAAACCAGAACCAAGGCTTCCAAGGCAAATGGAGCCACTGTCCCCTCCTTGTTTAATTTAGCATACATCTCACAAAATTGAACAGAAAAATAAATGACTTGAAGTTAAACTTGAGTAGTGACAGGATAATTTATTGAGCTATTCATTTCTGTCTAGTATTTGCTGCTACAGAAGACTGGACAGATGGGAGAGGTTATTAGAGAATGCTCAGGCTTCTATATTCTGGGCTCCTTTGCCTCAAGAGGCATTAACATCTTCTTTATATTTCTGGAGCTGCTTTCTGAAGACTTCCCTTATCCTCCTACCCAATTCCTTTGTTTAAAGGTAAATGGCTGCAAATTTATCAAGACCTTAAAGTAAGGAAGCTCATGCTTTGAAAGGATAATAGCCAGAACTAGAAGGTACTGGAAGAATAGGAAGTTGTGGGTTCAAAGGGTGGGAGGTACCATTTGCATATAATCACCCCACAGTGGGGGATTTCTGTGTGTTTCTAGAGAATCTGGACATTAGTGAATCGCCCTTCTTTTAAGGAAGCTCATGTTATTTTATGTAGCACAAAAACTTAATAAGCTTTAAAGGCAATTTTGAAATAAGTAATTTAGATTTGCAATATACTTAAAATTTGAAAATAATTCCTATATTGGTAGGGTGCTTTACAACTTACAGTGATCTTTTTCACTCATTATCTCTGTCTCGGAGTAGTCAAATGACTAGTCACTAGTCCAAGAAAAAGTAGCAAGGGGCAAACTCATAACTAGAATTTAGGTCTTCTGTTTTCAAGTCCAGTGTTTTACACCTCAGCAACTTTGTCCTCAACCTTTAAATACATAATGTTTTAATCTTCATCACTTTTGAGCCAAACACGAAAGGCACACTTGCTAATATGTAAAAATGATTAGGTTGGTGCAAAAGTTTTGTAGTTTAAAAGGTTAAAATTAATTGCAAAAACTGCAATTACTTTTGCACCAACCTAATATAACAGAAACCTTTTGCCGAAAACTGAATTTTTAGTACACATTTACATGATTCTTGATGCCTCACTACACAGCAAATACTACTGTATGAAACTGTCTGTGCTAGATGTTTCAGAGGTGGTTTAGTTGTCATCCACATTTTTCAACATTCCTGTGACAGCTGAGACAGAGAAGGAAAAGAATAAAGCAGAAGGGATTTATGGTTCTGACAAAGACCCTGGAAGTCCTGTGACTTGTTAATGAACCAAGTGATATGAATTTATTTCCCTTAAAAATGGCTAAAGATGAGTGTTTAAGTTCAATATAAACAGTTAAAAGATTAAAACCATATGATCACCTCCATACATTCAAATAATACATTTCAATCCAAAAGTTCGTATGAATTTTTTATGGTGAAATCTAGAAGCATTCCCATTAAAACCAGAAATAAAAAAATATGCCCACAACTAACATTACTATTTAAAACTTTCTGGAAAAAGAAATAAGAGCTATAAGAATTTTTTAAAATGGAAAAAGTCATTATTTGTAGATATATTATTGTTGACCTCAAAAGAAAACCAAGGGAATAAAATGAAAACTATTGCAAACAATGATATAATTATTTTAAGTACGAATATGTTTTTTCTTTTTTTTTTTTTTACAATTTGTGTGTCTTTTGGAACTACACAAATGTTTAAATATTAAAAGAAAAAAGAATAAGATAATCTGACATATTGTTTTAAGAAGAAGAGAAATCAGAGAGGACAAATTCCATCTTATATTAAAACTAATTACAAATCTGCAATAATTAAAACTGTCATTTAGTAGAAAAGAGAAATGAAAGAAACAAAGTGAATGTAAATTAGACCCAAGACACACTGAGAGTTAGCATGTAGGTAGGAGTAGCATTTTAAATGAGAGGTAAAAAGAACAATGAAAATGAGAAACAATTGTGAGGAAAATAATATTGGAGCCTCACCTCACTCCTTACACCAAAATAAGTTCCAGATTGATCAGAAATTAAAACATTAAGTAAAAATGGATGAAGAAACAAAACTCAAATTATAAAACTGGAAAAAAATATGAGAAAATATTTAAATGATAAAAAATAATATTCTTGAAGGGAAATGGTCTTCATAAGCATGAGAAAAATTAAGAAGAAAAAGAAGACTGATAAATTTGAATAAATCGATATTAAAAATTTCCAGATAACAAAGAAACAGAGACAAAAACTCTTAATAGGAAAAATAGTCATACCAGTTATGACAAAATAGCAAATTTCTTTAATATAAAAAGAACTCCTACAAATCAGTGACAAAAAGGTCAGTAATCAAATAGTATAACATACCGATTTTCTCCAAATTTTCCTTTATTCTATTTGCTTGAACAACACATTTATTTAAACTCCCTATTGAAACTCAACTAGCAGGAAAGCAAAGGAGTACAAACAGAGAAGGTGGAAAAAGACCACAAATTCTGGACTATGGAGAACACAGAAGTGATTACTTCCTCAGCAAAGCCAAAGCAACAGAAACCCAAGAAGTCAAACTGTTTCAGTGAACTGTCAAAAGGCTCTGGACTTAGAGGCACCAGGTTCCCCTAAAACTGGGATAACAGATGGCACTGAAAACAATCGATTGGAAGTCTCTATAAAGGCAAGGTGAGCACTTTTGAGTCCCATCATCCACCTCTCTCCAGCCCTGCAGGAGAGCAGAATGGAATAGCACACCATCACAGCTTACAGAGTAAAATCTATCTCTGCTACAGAAGTCAGAACACAGAAATACTAATCCATGTTGTGACACTTGTGAGACCACAAAATCCTCTTCAACACATCATGCAATTGAGGGTTTTCCATTAACTATACCATAGGGTTTAAATAGCATGTGGACTAACTCAGTATTTCTTCGCGCAAGTGCACCTGGTCCTTCAGATTGCTAGGGGCACACCTCCCCCATGCTACTCTAAAACAGTCCTCTTTCCTATCTCCTAGGCCGTTGCTACAATGGGGACAGGTAATGGTGAGGACCAGGTACAAAGCTGCCATGGAAGTGGTGGCAAGGGGCAATTGGTGACAACGGGACACTGAGGATACTGCAGATGGTGGGTTTGGCCAGCTGGGATGGGTAAGGTTCACGGCAGGAAGGGAGTGAAGGATATCCAGTGTCTGAGATGCAAAAGATAGTTTCTATGCAATATTAGTCAGGAAAGAGAGTTCATTTTTATGTAAGGGGAGTTTGTAACTCAGGGACTGTCTCTTTGCCTTTGACACGCTTTTACTTCTGTCTTAGGCTTTTACAGTTTATTTGTCTTGAACTTGGTACATGATTAGAAAATTCACCATGCTTACCGGCTATACATGTATAAAAGCAAACATCTTGGTCATTATGCCATTGTGTATGTGTGTGTGTGGTATATGGCAGTGGGAGGCTGAAGATAATCTAAGTGTTCATCCCTTGGGGAATGGATGAGTAAATTCTGCTGGTGCATCACTGCAAATGGCTGTGTGGTACACAGAGCCATGGGGTGTGCAGCAATTTCATTTAAATTACAAACACCATTTTTTAAAATGGGGACTTTGAACCAGGTAATTTCTAAGTTTACCTCCTTGTCTGGAATTCTATAATTCAATAATTTCAAGATGATTAGAGCAAAATAACACTATATGTTTTTTATGCTGAAAAGACAAATCACAGTATTTTTATTTATGGATGCATCATCTTTAATCAAGTACACTACTGGAAAAATACTCATGTTTATTGGGTATGTAATTATGAATCTATCCTGAGGTTTAATTTTTTTTTTCTGGGAAAATAGGAATTGTTTCTGACATTTTACATAACACACATATGTTAGTCACTTAACAGCTAAGTAACTACTCTGCCTCAATTTCCTCATCTACAAAATTGAGATCATAACAATAGATGTCTCGGTGGTTGTGAAGATTAAATGAATTACGACAAAGGCTAGTTATTAATATCATGTATTATTAATATCATACATGAAAATCGTTATCTGCCTTTAGAATCCTAGCTAATAAGTTGGTATGGTATCCCATGGGATGGCCTTTAAGAAGACAAAGAGCCATGGGGATCTTTCTAAGGGAGGCATTTAACAAGGTCATAACTGGAGGCAGGGAGAACCTTATTAAGCCATTGCTTGGTCCAGTTAGTCATAATGATGCGGGTGTTGAAGAGGAGGGTCCAGACCCAATTCATTTTTTAGTTGGTAACGTGGAGAATTTTGCTGATTGAGTGGTTGTCAGGAGTGATAGAGAAGGAATAGCCTAAAGATGACATTTGGTTTAGCTTTGTAGATATACCACCTTCAGACTAAACAGAGAGTTAGGAAGAATGCATGATTGGAGGGCAGAGACAATGAATGTACTCAGATGGGAGAAGCATCAGTAGGTATTATCTAGGAAGCATTTAGAAATATGGGTTGGGGTTTTAGGAAAGAACAGAATTAAAGATTTAAAATCTCTTTGTCCTAAAAGTCATGATCTTTTCAGACACGAAAAATAAATGAAAGGCATCCAAATTGGAAAGGAAGAAGTAAAACTGTCATTATTTGCAGATGACATGATACTATATATGAAGACAACCCTAAAGATTCCACCAAAATCTAGTCTTGAGATATTTTGCATTATATTCATATCTTCTATATGGGTGAAATACATGGAAATACTAAAAGTGCAATGTAGTATTTCAGTGAATGTAAATTTCAGTAAATGTAAATATTCAGTACATTTCAGTTTTCTCAAGAATTTCTATTACATTTGTAAATGATCTTTATACATGACGAAATCCTTTTGAATCAGAGAAGATTCCTAAATGTGTTTAGTGTTTCATCATTTCAGGGAGAAGCTGGAGATTATGAATGCTAAATCCTAAAGCCAATTTGACAAAAAATTAATACTACATTTGTACCAGTTAGGTAAGAAATTAGTGGGGTAAAGGAGTGCTGAATTGAGAATTAGGAAATTTGTACACTATTCTTAGCTTTGTTTTAAAGTAGTTGTGCTATTTTTGGATAATTCTTTAAACTGAGGCTTCAATTTAGAATAAACACTTTAGAAAATTGTCTAGGATAAATGCTAGTTATTCTTTAAGATCCATTCCAGCTGCAGAATATGAGAATATTAAACTTCCCTTTATGAGTAGCTTTTGAGGATAATATTGAAAGTCATCTCTGTTATTCACTAAAGACCAGCCATAGAAATTGAAAGTCATTTGTGATCTATTAAAAGTGACATGGCAGCAGATTTCTTCTCAATTCAAAGAGTTAAACGCATTTTGGTTATAGAATAATGAGTATGTATGTGTGGGAGAAAGGGGAATAGAATTTAGATAGACCCGTACTTGTCAAAATGATAAGAAGAATGAATGGACACATACCACAATCATTGATTCATAGTGGCAAATGTTAGAGCTAAAAATAAAGTGCTTTATGATTGCTAGGAAACAGCTAGAGGTGCTTAAAGCACCTTGTTTTATTGGGAGGCTATGAGGCCTTGTGCAATGGAGTATCACAGATGGCAAAGAACCAGGTGACTGTCATTTTGCCCCAGTGCCTCTAAATTGCTAAGAATAAAAAAAGTATGCGAGTCAGACAGATCCCATTTTTGGCAGCCTTGCCATGACTACTCACCCAGGGTAATCAGATTCAGCGCAGGGCTCTTACACCTAGCTCTCTGCGTGGTAAATATCTGATTAGCTACTGGGCTAACTACTTATTTAAGAAGAGAAGTGCATTTTACTGTCTGTGGGTATGTGGCTGAATTCATACAGTATAGGTTATTTTAACACTATTTAATAACATGTAAGGGATTAAAGATCAGTTCTCATGATTTCTGTCCTCAAATTACTCTTCATTTTACTTCCTTGATATTTTTTTTTACTGAACTGTTAATAAATGCTTAGATCTGTCAATTAATACTGATTTTTTTTTTTTTTTTTTTTTTCCTTAACTTGAGGTCCTTCTTGTGACATAGAACCAGAAGAGAAACAGAAGAGCTGTCTTCTTGTGACATAGAACCACTCTTTCTGTGTTTTCTCTTACCACTGTCCACATTTTTAGGACCTTGTCTACTCTATTCCAGGAGTCTTTTCTCATTTTTGCGTTTATTATACTTTTTTTAAAAAAGATAACTGCATAATTGTGTCAGCATTAATGAAACTAGCTTCTCAAAAGTCAATTAGAGAAGTATATGGAATGTCAAATTTGCCTCTTAAAAATAATTTTATAGAAATCACTCAGTGTACTTACATCGACGATCAGGAAATCTAGCCAGCACCAGGCATTAGTGAAATATGTTTGAAATCCATAAGCTACCCATTTGAGAAGCATTTCCAGGATGAATATATAAGTGAAGACTTTGTCAGCATATTCTAACATGGTTTTGATAGTCTTTCGCTGTTCAATGTATATATCTTCAAATGCCTGTGAATGAAGAATGCTTTTATTTTACTTAAATGGCTTGCCTTCCCCAAATACTTGATAAAATTCTTAATGTAATACTGTTCACAAAGCTATCATTTGATAAATATTAGCTAATATCAGACTATCATTGAACATCAGTCAAAATTTAAAGACTAAAACTAATGGAAAGTGTTGTTAAAGAAATGTCAATATCTTTACTGATTTAGTATGGATTTTTTCCCCTGCCTCTCACCCCAAAATCTCTATTTCAATTATGGCTAGAAAGACATGCTTTAAGAGAAGTAATATAAATTCAAAAAATAGCTAGAATTTTTGTTAATGAGGGAGAGACTTGGCCTATTCCAACATAACCTTGAATGGTTATCTGAATGATCAGGCTTATTTTGAAAGAATAAATTGATTAGACATAAAGAAAACAAGATACACTTTTAGTCCATAAATGCTAATATGATTATTAGGGAGAACTGGATGGCATTTGACATGGAAGGTAACGTAGTTACAGAATGTCTCTGTAAATGGTTTTCTCAGTGAGGAAAACATCTGTTAGATAAACACCAGATGAGAAATTCCATCTGGCTTTTCACAGTCCTGATTTATTCTGTACTGAATTTTGCAGAAATCCTGGGAGCCAAGCACTGCAAGGCACACATACCTCCTCTTTTGCTTCTTAAACTCAGTGTATGCTTCTGGCATTTTTGGAGAATAAGCTATTTTACTAGAACCTGATTCTTGCCAATATGCATTTCACTTACCAAAGCACCACTACTAAGAAGGATCATGAAGACAATGAACGTCTCAAACCAGTTGTGCTCAACAATGCTGTAGCAGGTTTTCCGAAGATGCCACCACACCTTTCCTTTGCCTTCTTCTATACTTACTTGACAGAATGGAAACTTTTTAATACATCCTAAAAGATAAGATTAAATATAATAAATTAGAAAAATGTATTTTACCCTTAGGAAAAAATAAACTTCGTTGCTCCCTCTCCACATCAGGCTCAGATCATTTAATAGGGTAACTGGTGTCTCCATTCTCTAGTCATCTTCAGCATCCTTTCTGTATAATGAGTCGATCTCAGACTTAGATATTCAGCCAGCTATCTAGAATTTAAGGAATTACTTTACCAAGAGTTGCTTGAGTATAAATGGTTTCTTCCTGGAATACTAGTTAGGATCTCTCTTTGCCTCAAGGTCACTGATAGAAACAGGGTCCAAGAACACTTCTCAGGTTTGGGGATAAACCACATGTTTGAATTGTTTATTCATTTTTTGATGGGATCCTGGATTTTTCCTCCCTCCCTTTCATGCACAGAACATCCCCATCTTCCCAGGTATCAGCCACTGTCAGTTTTTCCAAGCTAATTTACTTTCTGCCTCAGTGCCTTTTATGGTCACACCTATGACTCATTTTGTCTGTCAGTATCTCGATTCCTTTGTCTTCCCCTTCTTTGCTTTCATGATATTTCTGACTTCCATCCACTCTAACTCTGAGCTTCTATTCATTGGATTAAATCCAATCACATCGAGTCAGCAAATCTTTATTGATTTGTATGCAAGAGGCTCTATTGGCCACTGTGAGAACTACTGTCCTCCCTGCCAAAGCTCTACAACCCATGCACATCCCCAAACAGCTCTGGTTCACAGCACAAATTAACCACATTTGAAACTGTAAGGGGGGGGCGTGTAATTATTGCAGTATCTATACATCAGATCACCACATTGACAATGAGGTCTGAAGGGACTGCTGTATCAATGAGATGACATTCCAGAATGTCATTTATCTCATAGTATTAACTTCTCCACATTCTGGAGGACTAAAAACAAAACAAAAAAAAGACATGTCAATTCATCTTAATTGTGCCGGTACAGTCACTGCTATAGTATAATATGGAAATATAGAGAAATTAACATTTCTCTAAGAATAGAGAAAAACAAAGATACACATGCCTTCACCATTTCTTTGAAATATTTCCTTCAAATGGTCAGTCTCTATAAAGAAACGGGAGATTACATTTAATCATACGAGAGCTTGTTTACCTTCAGTAAAACAAGCTTCTGGTTTAAGGTCTTCCTCAGGTTCAGTTTCAGCCTGTTCACCTTCTCGGGGTGGGGCTACATCAACTGTGCTTCCTTCTGATGAGCTGGTTGCATTTAATTTCTGGAAACAAAACCCCATTGCAAAGATGTAATTTTTCTTCCCTATTATTCAGTTAATTTGGAGCAAATGCTCTGTCATAGTGTGAAAAAATGGTAATGATTGCATTGGATTCTACTAACATTACTGATAATTATGCATAATAATGTAACATCATTAAAGTCCTACTATTCAGAGCAACATAACTCATCACCTGGTTCAGACAAAAAAAAAATGTTTAGACAGCTTTCGATGTGGGTGATTTGGAAAGGATGGACTATACTGATGAACTGTTCTATCGTCTCTATATAAGAATGCCATATGAAAATAATTTAACACATTAAGACTCAGGCAAGTTCAAGAGCAGTTTGATAAAAGTTTGGTATGCTGACATCCACTACTGACTATATTAATTAAAATGCATCAGATCAAATTGTAATTTCCACCTTTCCCAATGGAAATTTTCAGAGGGCAAAGAACATTACCAATTGTCTGTAACTACTGTCCATGTTTCTGTAATTTTAGAAAGGAAAAATGGATCATTGACATTACTCACAGTCATTATACTTCAATTTTGAGCTATATTTTTCTCTGGCTTACATAATTTTCATCTTACTTTACTAGCAGAAAAATGATGGATCTCTCTCTCTGTCTTTCTCTCTCTCTCTCTCTCACTCTCTCTCTTTCTCTCTCTGAATTGCTTAAATGGATTCAATACTTGCCAAAGAATTCTAAATGGAAATTTCTCCACAAATGGCATTGTCCAGAATCTGGATAGACTTATTAGGAGCACATTCTTAATTCAGCATGTGATCAGGCTGTGAATTTTTCCATTAAATAAATCATTGTGACATGCCACAGGATTAGGAAGAGCCACTTCAGTGTTACAAGAATAAATGTCTAATAGGTACTCTGAGATCACTCAGGAAGACAGTATGGATGTACAATGCTTTATGACACCAGCTGCAAAGACATGATATACAACACAACCTAGGAAATGTAAAGCTTTTAGACTGATAGAACAGCACATGGACATGTTAATGGTTACAAAGCCTCAATTAACTTTAGTAGCCAAGTGGTAGGGTAACGCTGCTTCTGAAAGAGTTAATGTGTTATTGACAAATACTTAAATGACTCCCTAAAGATAGGTCATAGTGGAGGAAATATGGCTCAGAATTCTTGATTTATTGAAATCATAATGCAAATGTAGTTTAATATTTTATAATGTGAACTAATTGAAGAGTGGTATCCAGATGATAACTTTCTGTGATGTTTCTTTGAGGGTGAGGTTAACCAGGTGCAACTAAATATATTATAAAAATTACGTTAAGTCAAAATATAGCTTTATAATAAAATGCCTCCTAGTGTGGAGTGTGGTACAGTATGGTACATCATTTTTGGCTGATGGTTCATAGGATCATTATAGTACAAGAATTTACCATTAAATTCCTCTCATTTTTGGAGAGGTGAAAAGCCAAGACATATTTTCTTCTCCCAGGAATTTTTTGCTTCTTATAGCCAGGATGTCTTTATTCTTTTAAGAAAATCCCAAGAAAGTTATTGCTGGATAGAATTGCAGCAGAAATACTGGATAATTGTTTCCACTCAGCAACTTAACTCTTTCCTTCCAATTTCACTTGTTGTTTAATGGGTTGAACACTATGGCATTTAATGAGTAGCAGCAATACTATCATAATTGCATATATGATACTATAACTGCATATAGAAAAACAGTAAGAAACCAATTTCTTGGGGATTAGTCATAAAAAGTTTTATGTTTTTCCTCTAGGCCAATCCAAGCTCAGTAATTTCTTTTGAGTCCGGTCATGATCCACCTATAGCATGAATCCTTTCTTTCATGAATGGTTTCTCCATACTAAATTTTATAGACATTTTGTATGTTATACCTGTTTGTTTTGAATATTTATGATAAATACTCTCATAAATATATATATATCAATTAAATATGTGCATAGTTATATATTTATGTACACATACATAAACATATATACCAAAAATGTTACACACACACACACACATATATATACCAAAAGATCCAAGCATAGCATAGACACTAAATAGTGTTGTGGAGTTTATGAAGAGTGAATAAATGAATGATTGCATTTTTGTATTACTCTTACAGAGAGAATTATAGTAGTTAGATAATTTCATCTCTCCATTTTGATATAGGACTAATTCATGGCCTCGACAGAAATCTATTTAATGTATCAGAAAATGCATTTTCATAATGATTAGGAATTATTTAATTAGCAATATTTAGTGATAAAAACACATATTTCCAAACCGTTTCTCTAAAAGTTTGGCAGACAATTAAAAAATTCTGACTTCTTTATCAGATTTACTAAAGAAATCTGAGAGAAGAAATTAATAAGTATATATGTATATACACACACACACACACACACAAATACACATATAATTTTCCATTTGAAAACTTTAGAAAATATACTCACCCTTCACTTCTCATTTTACCACTGCTAATATAATTGTGAGATGTTTATTGTTTTGCATTATAATTATCTGCCATATATTATTTAGGTGTCTTATATTTAAATACAAATATTTAAAGCAAACATTTCACAGCACAAGTAATGGTAGCTGCTAATCTTAATCACAACTGAATCTACTCTTTACTAATTATTGACCTCTGTATATATTTTTGTAGTGAGACTCTCTTTAGATTACAAATATTGGTGAATGTGGTCAACATGTTTGGATATAAATAATTTTAATTTTCTAAATGGCTATATAAAGTATGCATTCGAAAACTGTAAAGTAGAGAGGGTCAGTAGTGAGTTCGTTTCTGTCTGCCTGGCATTATGAGTCATGACACATCTTTTGAAAACAGACAAGGAAAGAACTCTACATCTTCTCTTCTCAAACAAGCAAAACCCATTTTACATGGAGAATTGCTTCACTGTTATCCAGGAGTTTTTCCGATTGGAAGGATAAGCTCTTTATAGTTATGCTCTGGAAAGCTCCTTAAGGAATATTCAGACGGAGACTTGTAGACCCTCATGCACCAAAGCTTAAAAGATAGTTGGTAGCTTAGTGTTCATTTTACTAAAAAATATTTTGTGGGAGGCTCCTTGCCCTACACCATAAAGTTAATTTGTCCTAAATTGAAGAATCGGGCTTATTCATAGTATAATCTTCATAGACCACAATTTTGTCATAGGAAAACATGTACATTTTATTCTATGAAAAATATTGTATCAACTACATAAATTTTAAAAATTGTGCATGTATTTACATTTATAAATTAAAGCTTAGGCTGTCATTAAGTTATGACAACTTATCAATTATGATATACTTCCTGCTATGATTTGGATCCATAAAGAATTTTACTGCTGTATTTTTAAACCGTTAATTTATACCCTTGAAAACTACTTAAGCATTTAAAAATCTATACATTGATATAATACTATCCACATAATCTAAACAGTTTGACATTCATAAGACGGTAAAGGTAGTTTGTGATTCGTTTTATCATAGGCACACCAAAATGACTTATGTAAAAGCATGTAACTGATTTTAAAGCAAGTGACTGATGATAAATACAAAGAATAACTTACTTTCTTTATATTGCCATAGCTGTGATACTAAAATGATATTAAAAAAAAAAAAAGCAAAGAAACCTGAAATGAAATTTTCCACATTAAGGAACTTGATGACTATACCAAATAACTAAAGTTATATTTGTTCTAAAGTAGTTAGAAAAATATATTTGGGTAATTGGCATAACAATAGAAAGCTTCCGTATTAAGCTGCATAGTACAAGCTCAGACTTGTTTTCTTGTACTATTTTCTTCCTACTCCTCCAATATTTTATGGCACTTAAAGTTAGATTCTTCCATCCCTTGTAGAAACTACGGAATCTACAGAGGGATGATGATTTATGCTCTACAAATGCACACTGGAAAGCAGGTTTGAAGATGCAACATTCCCCCGGCCTAATTCAGCCGCAAAAACATGCCTGGCTGCAGCAGAAGCCCGGCGCAATGCTGTGGAAGCCGCACGCTGATCCAAGAACCATGTCCACAAAGACATGGTACCTGATTGGAAAGTTTTCAAGAAGGTTAACTGCAAATACCACTCATAAGAAATGACAGAATCAGCACCCCGAAAGGCCATGAGACCATGTTTTCCCTCTAATAGCATGAACTTACATAGAAATTCCCCCTTATGATGAATATTGCTCTTGATTTTTATCCAATTACATAATGCAATTTAACTTTCGGAGATAGAAGAGAATGTTAGCAACTGGCCTACTTCCACTGAAATGCGCTCACATTTCATTTATTTTCAATCAGTATCACATGTTTGACTCTCATGAACTGCCGTATGATTCAAGAGGCAAAAATAAAAGATTCAGCCATTACAGATTGCCTTTAAAATCTAGCCATTGATCTCCAAACTTCTGGGTTTTGTCTTGCAAAGTAGAAAAGGAAAATCTTTTGGTTATACATACAGTGTATGTATACATACATACGTACACTGTATGTATGACCAAATATAGGTACTAGGGCCTTAGTCTGACCTTTTGGATATGCATATCCATATCTTGACTTACGATATTTCACTTGAAGAACATGTAGCCACACAGCGAGGCCATTTGGCTTCTTGTCCAAGACAGGAAGAATAAAACTAAAACCAACAGTCCTTTCTTCTGGACCACTTAGCAAATGCTTAAAAATGTAAACCACCTCTATTTGGTTTGACCTAGAAATATTTTAAGTGTGCAACACCCCTGGTGCTCCTTTTATTTTAAAATAGCCTGAATAAGAACATAATATATGAAACTGAAAATAATTATGTGGTAGTTGAAGAATAAGAGAAAGGGGTATCAAGAAGGCAAACGAAAAAGCTGGTTCGTCTTCAGAAGATCTACAAAAATTGCCATCTAAACCAGCCTTAACTGAATATTATTTCAGCAGAAGTGCACTCACTAAAGCACCAAAATAGTTCTCTACAGGTTGAGCTAGGTTTTAAATGACCATTCACACACCTTTCTGTGCCTCTCTAAGAGTTGCCTCGCATTCAGTTTCACAAAGAGTGTGACTGAAAAATTATTGCTAAGTAAAAATTACATAAATCACCAGGGACTGTATTTTTTTGCTTTTCACTATTTTTCATTAATAATTTTATTTCTGAATTTGTTTCATTCTAGTAATTCTCAGTTGTTCCTGAAGAAGATGAGAGTATGTATAAATTAAACCTAGAGACAACCCGGAACTCTACTTATTCTTTTTCACCAAAAGCCTTGAAAATTGCCAATATTCATGAACTTTTCACTTTTGCTTTGTAATTTCCCTCCCAGAACCCTCACTTAGGCTGATCTTCCAGTAAGCAATGATATCAACAGGAGAAAGTTTAGTCAAGAGAATAAACTACAGATTTAGTTAATCCACAAACCTACAGTAATTTTGGAAGATGCCCTTTACTCCTCATGAAACTATAATTAATAATAATCAAAAGTAGGACATTTTCCAAGTCCCTTTTTTTTGCCTGGTCAGTTTTGGGTAGAACATTTAGGGAGAATTAATGTAGATCAGAGAAATTTTTTAAAAATGGGTACACTGAACCAATTATATAATGATCAAGATGCAATGAAATTTTCCTAACCCATATTGTGATGCTTTCCTTCTTTTAATTACTTTGTAGTTATCACTTACGCTTTTTCAGACACATGACTTAACAACTTCCCTAAATTGTATGCAAATCCAAGATATATGGTGACCAAATGCATACAGACTATGGCCCTTCATATCCAAAAATTTGTGATCTCCCTACTCAGTTTTGTAACAGAGCCTTTCCCCAAAAAAAACATGAAAGCAGACATTTCCATCCGGAGTGCATGAGTTGAAAATTATATTCACAGGTCTGAATATAATGACCTGAAAATGTAGCACTATCAAAAAACCTTGTGAGGCTCATTTTGGTAATACAATTTATTAATACTTATAAAGGCTGAATCAACAACCAAACAGTTGTGATCTTATTTTAATGAAATAAAAGCAGAGGAAAAAAAAAAGAATGCATGCTCTCAAGTTCTTGACTATATGAACTTTACACATTCCTATCATGTTTTAAAATAGATATAAATCCTATGAGCATGCAGTTACTGCTTTAAAAAGTCTTAAAAGACGAAACTGGAAAACTCATTAGCAGAATCAGATATGATGTTGGACTGCCCGCCTTGCCTGACCATGCTGTGATGTGTCACACGACTCAGCAGAGAGCAGCTGGGATGTCTAGCACTTCCTTGCCATGGCAGGGGAAGGAACAGAGCTGAATAGCATGCAGGCCAGTCAAAATTCACTTAGAAAGTGATTGTACATGTACAACTTGCTTGGGTAACCTGGGTAATAGTGGTGGCACGAGCCTCTGGCTGATTAAAAAACACCAGAGCTGCATTCTTGATGTCTCCAGCTTGATTTTACCCCTGTGAGAAGTAAGAAGGGTAAGCGGTGAAGGTCACGGTATGATATTGCTAGGTTATGCTTTGGAATTCAACTTCAAATATGATTCTTAAGAGCATGTATCTTATATCCTTCACCTAGGAAGACAATGACATCGTTTAAGAACTAAATTGTCAAAATCCATAGTTATATAAAAATTTCAATAAATCATGATTATGGGAACTTTAAAACTATAAAAATCAACAAAATTCTGTTATATCTTATCACACGATTTGTATAATCCAAGGTATTCCAAAATAAGAAGATCACTGTTTTGAAATCCATACTTTCAATTCTCTTACATTTTTTTCATGCAAAGCTTTATATTTGTTTCCATACCAGCCTGTTTATGTTAGTGGTCCATATATATAGATACACATGTATAAATATATATATAATGTATATAATATATAATAACAGCAATTCATATTTTTATCTCTAAAAACTTCTAAGGATCATTTCTTCCCAATTCTGCTACAGCCAGTACTTTATTACTGAAGTGAATGTAAGGAGTAGAGTTTTCAAATACCATCTACCATCTAAATTAATGACTAATTTACTGCCTGTTCTAAAACCAGAAATGTATTGAAAAAATTTTGCTTTCTCCCTTCCCTCTTTCCTTCTTTCCTTCTTTCCTTCTTTCCTTCTTTCCTTCTTTCCTTCTTTCCTTCTTTCCTTCTTTCCTTCTTTCCTTCTTTCCTTCTTTCCTTCCTTCCTTCCTTCCTTCCTTCCTTCCTTCCTTCCTTCCTTCCTTCCTTCCTTCCTTCCTTCCTTCCTTCCTATGTATCACTGTGAGAAATTCATCAATATGCTTTTATCATGTACGTTTTCTCACTTTGTCAGAAAAGAAAAAAGATATCCTGTGCTCACCAAAGCATGGCTGTGTTTTTTGTTTGTTTGTTTGTTTGTTTGTCTTTTTACTTGTGGTCAAAAACTAAGAAGCATAAACCAAAATGTCACTTTATGGATATGTTATTAATATTTTAAATTTATGTGTGTGTACAATAGCTACTAAAAAAGAATAATAGCTAACATAAATGCACATCTGAAATATGACCTGAGTTCAATGCTAGCAGTTTCAGAAATTTCAGATCAAAACTGAACTTTACTAGATTTTATCTAAATTTGCGCTTGTAATGTTAGAGCATGGTGATTTTTGCTTTTAATCTTTGTGTAAGTATATATGAGAACTGCCCTATTAATTTTTCAGGACTTTTTTGGTACTAATTTTAAAAATCATTAATATAAAACATATTGAATTTAATTTTACTGCACAAAATAATTTGAAATGCTATCCTAACTTTGTAAAAGTATTTAATTTTATATTTACTTTGATTGATTTTCCCCACTATTGTATTTGTACATTTTAAACACTTTCATTACATTTTGTAATTATATTCCATGTATCCAAAATTAGCTTGGAATGCTTACTTTAAAAAGTCACCCAATAAGGAATTATTTTTTCCATATAATAAAATATTTTCTAGGACTTGATGATGATGATATTGTATCTCATTGTTCCAAATTTTTTATTTTTTTAGCCATTAAGAAGATACGACAACAAGGTAGTATCCTTCTAAGTAATCATTTGAAATATCTGTGGACATTACAGAGTTTCTGAAGTATTCCAGAAACCAGCTGTTTGAAGACATTTAATTTCCATGATCTAATGTGATAAAACTGTGATATTAATGTAGCAAAAGTTTATCTACATCTTTGACTTTTCTACCTCTTCTTGATCCCAAGCTAGTCTTGTTGGTAGTCTTCCCT
This sequence comes from Rhinolophus ferrumequinum, assembly GCF_004115265.2. Taxonomy (NCBI): domain Eukaryota; kingdom Metazoa; phylum Chordata; class Mammalia; order Chiroptera; family Rhinolophidae; genus Rhinolophus; species Rhinolophus ferrumequinum. The sequence goes on along the minus strand of NC_046291.1, from coordinate 57,987,509 downwards.
ATTTTCTCTTTATAATTACTTTTTTGGTGAGCTCCTCTATGTTGGAGGAACAGATAATTATGAAATCTGCGTTGTTGAAGCAATTTTTAAACCCTGACCTCTCATCCAGACTCTGGGTCCTAACATTGTCACTTCTTCACTGTATCCCAACTGAATTCCTCTTCTTCCCACATAAACCTGGTAACCTTTCTAAAAAGGCCACCTCAGACCATGGCATTGCCATTTTTCCAATTTCCCAGATTCTTTACTAGGTCTGTCAAGTTGACAGTCTCACTTCCCACACTTATCACCCTAGTCCCGTGGTTCCTCACCTCATTGCTGTGAAATGATCGTTAACCACATTCCCCAAGAAAACTTCCTTAACCCTCACTCCAAACTGTTTTACTCATTGATATCAAATGCATTTTCCTAAAACATCACTTTTTATTGCCTTTCCCCTGCTTCAGAACAGACAAATCGTTCCTTATTGTCTATGCAGCCAATTCAGAACTCTTCGGCCTTCTTCAAAGACTATACAATCTGAAACACCTGACTTGTCCAAACAGTTTTCCACTATCTTCTCAACCAGTACATACTTTATTCATGCTGATTGTTTCACTGCCTCGGCTTACTACTAAGCTCACTCTAAACTGTCTTTTGTTTAGTGGGTTTCTGCTTTTTGCTTTCTGTTCATATATTTGAGCCAGACTTTGAAGTCTGTTATAATTTTATCTCTTCCATTTACCAATTTGCTGTGTTCTTGCTATTCTCAATACCTATAACCTTACATTCAGTCCTGCAGGATTAAAGTTTTCAATATGTCCCTAGTGATATTGTGACTTAGTGACGTTGAGCTTCTGCAAAGATGTTGAGATTTTGAGATGTCGAGATTTCTCTGAAGAGGGTCAGGTTATGGAGCTCTCCCCTTGAATTCCTTACACTTAGTGTCCAACCAAGTTCACAAAAAGTGCCTAATAAATGTTTGTTAATCAATTTGTGTTTCTTATTAAATAAATCTATGTCATAAAATTAGAATTCTTGTTTTTCCAGAATGAGCAACATATAGATTATAATTGAACTCACTAAGCAGACTTGGAGTGGAATTAAGAGAAAGAATCTTATACCTCACTTTGAAATATTTTTCAAAATATTTTTACATTTACTATTATACCTCAGCAACTCTGAAATGCCTGCAAAAAAGGGATCAGGAGGCTATGAGTTGTGACATTGTCAACTACTTGTTACTTACACAAATTCTGTTCATACTGTTATTAAAAAGGGTTCCAAAATACGCTCACAAAATCAGACATTGTTAGTCTGATTCCTATGGTGTCAATATTACACCCTGAATCTAAAATTCCATGAATCTTTTATAACTCCATGCTAGACTTATTTCCTATTGCTGTATTAGAAATCCATAAATAGTAATAGGAAAAATTTCAATCCTATTCTTCACAACATAGAATTGCAGAATTAATACCATTAAGCTACTATTATGGGATCCTATGAATTCTAATCATACAGTAGGAATAATATCCTTCTTTTCTTTTAAACAACTAGTAATATGACAGAGCAGCTTTTCAGTGTATGGTTTAACTGTAATCCTCAAGTGGAGCTTTTCTAAGTAGTTCTTAGTATTTTCAAGTTCATCTGGAAAACCTTATAGATTTGCTCATTCTTGACTGGGTAAAATATAATCAGTGGTACTTGGACTTTCCTAATATGTGTAACACTTTCATAAATGAATAACATTCTATCGTAGTCAATAAAACTTTCAGAGGTGAACAAAAAACTACACAAAACTTTCATATTAAAACAAACCGTAGCAAAAGCTAATATAGAAAGTAAGGAGGTGACACTTAACACAATATCAATAAAATATGGTTCATTAATTTTTCTAAAGAGCATAAGATAGTATAGAATGGAATGTATTAAATAACATCTCTTTTTTGGAAGGGCATACTTTTTTTTTAAGACTTTCAAACTATCAAGTTGAATATACTAATTATTCAAAATGATGGTTTCCAGTGGAAAGTTGGAATTTCTATGAATGAATTTCCCAATAAAGAACATCTCATACTTTTCTAACATTACCATATATATGATTTTCAATAAACTTTTAAACAATATAAACACAATGAAATACTCAATAACCATATTGCATGGGTATTATAAAAAATACAACAAAAAGTTAAAAACATTCTTACCTCCTTGCTTTCTTCTAGTTCTGACTCACTACTGAACTCTTCAGTATTTAAGTTTTCAAAATCAGACTCTCCAACAGCAATTGGCACTGTTACAGTGAGACTTGGGTTGTTTATGAATGACATATAATCATTTTCATCGATTACATATTTTTCGACACTGCTTCCAGTACCTAACCCACTGGTGGTTCCATTTCCATCTTTAAGATAATTTAGCTCTTTGCTTATTTCAATCCCAGTATTATTGGACAAGCAGCTGTCTATCTTTGTGCCCTCTTGTATTTCTATAACTTTTGGCTTTCTCAGAAAGGTTTTTCGGAAACACTCCCGTATCTTGTTCTTTATGTAATCGATTCCCTTCTGCATCCTTCCTATTGCAATCTGGAGGTTGTTCATTTCATTATCATCATCAGTAGCAGCAAGGTTGTCTGAGCTAAATGAACTCAACAATAAGGCCAGAAAGAGGTTCAGAACCTAAACAAAAAAAAGAAAATTTGCGACATTAATATTGAAGTATACATAAATACAATAGTTTAAACAGGAAGCATGTAGATCTTTGCTAAAATTAATTCATCACATGCTTCTTGAATGCTTACTATATTTCAGACACCATGTCTTAATTACACACTGTTTACAGGACCTGATATCTTCTACCTGCTGTAAGGGTTGAATGGTAAAACAAGTGTCTTCTGTTTCCTACTGAAAACAATGGGAAACCAGAGCCTCTAAGATCTAAACAGTATCTACTAAGGGTTGTCAGTGAAAGAGCAAATCCCATTTTTATGGTTTTGGCCAATAAGAAAAAAAATAGATATTTTCATTTTAGTCATTTTATCTGTTTGTCTAGGGAACGTCTAGCTTTGTGTGTAATTAATTAATTAATTTAATAGCTTAGTGATATTCACTAAAACAATATACTTAAAATATAAATTCTGTTGTCCAATGGTCACAAACTCCTATAAGAACAGAAATTTCTAAATCGAAATTATATAACACATTTCCCACCAACATGCATTGAAATTTTTGTGTCCAAATAGTTTAGCAGATGGAGAAAAATCTAAAATTATTCCAAGGATAGGCTAGACCCACATAATGTAAATTACTTTTCTCTTTCCTTTTTTTGTGCAGAAAATATGAGTAAATCTTAAATCTTGGAGTATCATTGGGATACATGGGGGAAAATTACCTAATTAACTGATAAAATATGACTAATGCAGGAATAATTAAATATAGCTGATATAAAATAAAATTGATTTATAGGAATATTTTTAGCTTGACATGTCGTTACTGTATTTCAAAAACTGTTACATGGTAGGAAGACACATGCAAAGCAAGAACCCCAGTTTGTTTCCTCATTTCTATATCAGATTTCAGAATCTAGAGCTTCCTAATTTTCTATTCTGAAAAAAATTGCCTGTTCACTGGTATCCCACAAAATTCTTTTAAGCAATCTCACTTGAAATGTACCTCTCAAAGGAAAAGTCTAGTACGATACATAAGGAATGCTTTGTCTGTACATGATTGAGAAGTTTTAAACATTTAAATACAAACATACAAATTATGCTTTTACAGTGGTGCTTTTCAGTTAGAGCTAAAAGAAGTAAGTTTTTAAAATCTGGTCAATATCCGTATGTATGACTAATTTAAACTATAGTAATTTATTTTCCTTTAAGAAAAAAAATTCAGGGAAGCATATATTTAGTTCCTTTCCAAGTCATTTAGATAATTACAATACATAACTAAAATGTAAAGCTCTATTTCATCAAAATTTGGTAATATGCAACTTATGCCTTTGAGTAAGTAAACAGTATGGACTATGAATGTATAAAGAGCAATTTCAATATAGAATAGATTGTTGTATTTTTAGATTTACTAGAGATCATTGTCTTATCAAAATAATATTGGGATAAAAATAATTTAGGCTATAAGAATATTAAGATTAAGTTAGTCTTGATGATAAATAAAACATTTCATTGAATAAAAAAAGCAAAAAAAAAAAGACCCACTAATGTTTTTGCTCCTAAATTTTCAGATAGACCTCATTTAATCCTCACATCAACCATAAAATTTCAGTTTTGTTATTTCAGTTTCATAGTATGGGAACGTGAGCCTCAGAAAAGTTAAGTAACTCACCCATGCACAGAGTGCTAGTAGTGGGATTTGAGTCTACATCACTGATAATAAACCAGAGATACATCTACTGGGTCAGGCTACCTTTCTAGGTACTATGTGAACTTGTTCTTAATTATAAGCACTTGTAACACATACGTACCACAAGGTTTCCAATGACCATGACCAACATAAATACAATAAGGCACATGGTTTGGCCAGCGACCTCCATGCAGTCCCACATGGTCTCTATCCACTCTCCACACAGCACGCGGAACACAATCAGGAAAGAGTGAAAGAAGTCATTCATGTGCCAGCGTGGGAGTTCACAGTCACTGGAGATCTTGCAGACACATTCTTTGTAGCTCTTACCAAACAGCTGCATGCCGACCACGGCAAAAATGAAGACGATGATGGCCAACACCAAGGTGAGGTTACCCAGAGCCCCCACTGAATTGCCAATGATCTTAATCAGCATATTCAGGGTAGGCCAAGATTTTGCCAGCTTGAAAACTCGAAGCTGCAATCAAGTGAAAAGATACTCTTGGTAGAAATCACAATATAATTTGGAAGTACGTTAGACATCGTTTTATTAGTATGCCATATTGTAGACCTGCCTCTGAGGGATATAAAAACTCAAACCATACTAAACAAACTCAAATCCAGAAAAAAAAAGTTAATAATATTGGAATTGTAAATCAAATTGTAATATCATTTAAATGCAAAAAATTGAAAAGATAAAATATTTTAAAGGTGATGAATAAAACATTTCGGATTCATCAATAGCTATATCTATGAAAACAAGTTAATATTTTGATTAGAGACATTGTAAATTAAGCAAATTAATATCATCCTTAAGCTACATTTTAGAGAGTTAAGAAGAAATATGAAAAGCATGAGTTATATATTACAAATGCACATTTATAAAATAAAAGTAAAATAAACTAATTTGATAAACTTACAGAAGGCTTCCTTTCAATTTGAAAAAAATACACATTTTACTTAATTTCCAATAAAATTTTGCATATTTTTCAATAATTTTTTTTTGCTAAATTCAAAAAAGTTTGTTATACCATTGTTTAAAGTGCTAATGGTATCAAATATTTCCCCACATGTTTGTTTAAAGTCGCTCCCACTATCATAAGTTGATAAAAAGCTAAGATTAATTGGGGGCCTAAAGTTTTTATTTGCATTTCTTTACAGACTTTAAAGCTTTAAACAATTTTAAAGCAAAAAAAAAAATTTTAATGAATTTAAAACAATTTTTGAAGCATATTGTGTTTTTAAATGTGCCCCATATAGCTAACCATTATGGTGTTTCAACCATTTTTATCATTCTTAGAAAACAGTCACACTTAGCTTTAAAGAGAACATTTATATATTTTCTTAGAATACCACACATATTGGTGTAAATTTAAAATATCAGTGAAAGTAAATAACTATAGAAATACGTATTGATTCACTTTCAAAATAAATCTTCTGTTAATGAAAGACAAAATATAAACAGTCTATGTAGATACCAGTCTGAATGATCTCAGTACAGACAATCCCTCCACATTTGACAGGCCAAGCTCCATCAAACTGAGACTGACAATAATTCCATCAAAGATATTCCAACCCTCTTGGAAATAATAATATGGATCCATGGCAATGATCTTGAGAACCATTTCTGCTGTGAAAATTCCAGTGAAGACCTAAAGTGAGGAATTGATGAAGTTTAGCATTTTGTTTGAGGGGAGTATTTTAAATAGATTTGTTTTATTTAATGAATCTGTTAGATTTCCAGGAAAATGCTAATTTTAAGACATTTCATGGTCCACATTTTAAATTTGATACTAAATAATAGCTACTGAATATCAATGAAATACCAGTTACCCTTTTTGGTACACTGTGCTTCTACCATAATCACAGTATTTTTTTTTTAGAGTACTATCGCATTAGGAACAAATCTGTGTTATTGGAAGTAATATAAACATTACTTTAAATTTGATAGAAACCATATTTTGTTCTTGATTTTTTTTAAGGGACATCATCGTATTTCTATGATTTTCTACACATTCCTGAAAGAAGAACGAGTTTGCCACAAATGTTTTATAATAATGATCTCTGGATGCATGCCTCAAAATTAAGGGTAATGGATTAATAGAGCAAAGAACTGCAGATTTAATTGAAAGCAGCAGGAGAACATCCTCAGCATGCATACATCCATAATTAAGAATAACAAATTATTTGACTGGTTGAATGAGTATTTCCCAATAGAAAGAAAAACAATGGCATAAACTCAAAATTTGTTTTTTAACTCAAAACCACAGCCTAAGAGACCCAAAGACATGAAGAGTTATGAAATTACTCTTGCAAAAATATATATATACATTTTAAAGCAATTCTTTTAATTAACTGCAAGTAAAAGCTTCATGTCATGACTATAAAGTCAAGCTTACCATTTACCAAGGTAAATCAGCCTTTACTTTGGAGAAACTCTATCAAGTAACTGTATCAAAATTATTTGGTTTCCTAAAACATCATATTAACATATCTTAATCCACTCTTACTAATATGTAATTGCAGCTAACATCTCATTTTCCCAGTCGCAGAAAGACCTAAGGGAAATACCCATCCAGGAAAAAAAACGAAAAACAAACAAAACCTTCAGTTTATCATTTATTCATTCAAATGAAAATAAAATGTATTTTAAGCAAGCCTATCCACGAAAATCCAGATATATGGTGGAATGCACATTGAAAAATTATTTTTTCATTTTATGCATTGATTCACCATGGGATTTTCCCCCTGGTGAATATAAAACATGTTTTGATTTATACAAATTTTCTTTCTTATATAAAGTTTCAGAAGCAGCTACTATTTAAAATAGGCAGCCTAATTGTAGAAATATATTAGTTAAACTATCCAGGTAAGAGTTAGAAACTATCCACATAAATGATCTATAAATATCTCTTCCTACCGAAAATCATAAGGCGATCTTTTTAGCTCTTCTGAAGTGACTGGAAGATATCTTTCATTCTAAAAACATATACCTTAAACTTACATTCTTTCATCTAAAATTTTATCCCAATGTGATACTTCTCTTTAAAAATAACATTTTAATTACAATCTGCCATTTAAAATCACAGCTCTTTGTATCTTTCAGTGTTTTCAATTTAAGTCCTAAAAATCACTGGGACTGCTTTTGGTATATTTTAGTCTAGGTTTAGCATTGTCAGTGAGTAAGAATTTTTAAGGGGGCGGCCAGTTAGCTCAGTTGGTTAGAGCACCGTGCTCTTAACAGCAAGGTTGCTGGTTCCATCCTCACATGGGCCACTGTGAGCTGCGCCCTCCACAACAAGATTGAAACAACTACTTGACTTGGAGCTAATGGGTGTGTGGAAAAACACACTTAAATAAACAAAAGTTTAAGAAAAATAATTTTTAGAAGTCTTTCCCATTCTTGCTAAGGTCAACCAAGCATACTGATTGTGATACCTATATTTACATAATTTTAAAACTCCATTAAAAAATGCTAACAGCAGAAAGAACTGGCAACCTCTGGATATGGACAGGAATTTATATATATATATGAAATATTACCCCAAAAATAAGACCTAGCCGGACCATCAGCTCTAATGCATCTTTTGGAGCAAAAATTAATATAATGCCTAGCATTATATTATACCCAGTCTTATATTACATAAGACACGGTCTTATATTAATTTTTGCTCCAAAAGACACATTAGAACTGATGGTCCAGCTAGGTCTTATTTTTGGGAAAACATGGTGTATATATTACACACACACACACACACACTGTGGTATGGTTTATAAACCATGCTAATGCATGGTTTATAAACATACATTCATCTGCTTTTGAATTTTCTGTATCACAAAAATAATTTTCAAGACCCAGACAATTAATAAAAAACATGTAGAATGTTTATTGTTTGTACTTAGCCAAGTTATATCTTGTCTTCTGCAGAAGCTTTTTATCTTTTGAAACTGGTTTATATGATCCTGTAGGCATTTATTCTTTCATTTATAAAAAATTGCTGGGCACCTAATAAATGGTAGATACTGTGCTAGCTTTGAAAATACAATAGTATTTAAGATATACAAACCTGAAATTGCATAAACATAATTCTTTTAGGCTGATATATTTTTTATGGACAGTGTGAATTATTAAGTTTCTTAAACCAGCTTCTATAATGAGGAGATAAGTTCAGTGAGAAGTTCCTAATATATGCTATGTGATGGATAAGATAACTAGTCAACTAGTCAAAATGTAATTGCTAAAAAAAAAAAAAAAAAAAAAAAATGTAATTGCTAAGGGTTGGGATGAGAATCAGCTTGTGAGGTCTGGATCAAGAGTAAAAGAAATCTGAGGCATTTGGAGTTGTTTGGGGGGGGTGGCATAGAGTTTGGGGTGATCAAATGTTAGGGGTTAAGGCCTCAGTTCAGGGATGGGAAGGTTAAATAAGTTATATACTATTGAGTATTTACCTAGACAGAGAGGAAAATTCTGTTGATACACATTAAAAAGATAGAAATGTTCCTTCTAAAAGCTGAAGTTCTCATATTGATCAGTTTGCTCTGCAGAACCTCTGCAGACTGATGTTGCTCAGTCTGTTGCTCAGACTGATGTTCCTTTCCTTTGTAGAGAATTTGATGTAGCCATTTGCTCCATTATTACTAGCCTCTGTTTTAATGCTTATAGTTTTATTATCCCCATGCCTTTTGGATATGCATGATTAAATATTTGTTGTTAATTCGTTTTCGATAAAATTGAAATATAGTTAAGGAAAAGTGATGGCAAATAATTTGACATTTGTGATTTTCATTTCCCTTCTCTGTCAAGGGAGGATATTTATTGAAATGATTTATCAGATCTGTGTCTAAACTTCTTGGACTTCTATCAGTATTAGCTTAGCAAATTTTATTCAGAAATTGGTGTGCACATGATTATTGTCATACAAGAGCCTCATTAGAAGTTGTTAGTTTGGAGATGACAAGGCATTATTATACTACACCAGGTAAGGAGTTAGGTGGCAAAATTGCACTCCGTAGATGTGAGAGGCCTCCCAGGTGAATTCTAGGATTTGGCTCCCAAATGTTTTTTCTTTAAATAAATAAGTCATTATTTTTCCTTCAAAGAGTTATCATATCCCTTTCCTGAAATTTAAAATTAATGTCCTACACCATTCCACTTAATTAAAATAATTTTGCTAATTGTGTTTCTTTGGGTTTTTATTTCCAAATAGCCTGTAAAATCCTTAGAACAGGTAATAGCTCTGAGTTCCCTTCTGGATGTAGCAGAATAAGGACATATGATGCACCCTTAATCACTGTTTACAATGAGCATTATAGAAAGAAAAGAAACCAGTTTGTAGGCGTTATACATCTTTGTCTGTATTCCCTTAAGAAAAAGTTATAGGTTATTTGGAAATGATTGTGTGATAAAGAGGTTGTCTAACCTACTATGACCGATTGGAGGATTTCTTGCTTAGAGAATCCCTAAGGTGGGTGCATGGACTTTATAATTGTCACAATAAAATAAAAAACAAAAACAAAACAGATCATGTTAGAGAAACTTAATAGATATTTGAGGTCTCTTGATAGTCAAATTTAATCAATCCATTCAACAGAGACGTGATGTAATTTTTATATGCTCCAGAAACAGGATGCAAAAGGGACACATCGATCTAAGTAAAGACTCAAAGTTATGCAATTCTGTTATGGGTCGTTCTTTTCTTATCAATTCAACCAAAACCTCTTGTGTCATTTATAAGGCAGTATGCAGTCATTTGAGCAGTAAAAAGTAATCCATAGAAATTCTAATTTTATTTTAATGAGCAAACTATAAACTCCCCACAAACTATGAATGCAACCATACAAGGTGTGTAATATATCCCAAAGTCAGCTAAGTATCCATGATATAAGAAATATTATATCATCTATCTATCTATCTATGAAATGTTATTTTTATATTTAATAGTACGTGTATTTGAAACACATTGTTTTTTCATATATAGACATTTATTATAAAGTTTTTATTGGTATCAAATATGATATGTGAGACATTAAACTATAAAATGCTTTATGGATGTAAGATGATAATAATAATAATAATAATAATAATAATAGACCCATCAACCAATAGAGATAAGTCAGTTTTCACATTCTCCTATTCTTATTTTAGGAATAGTTCATTCAAATCTGTTCCATTATCTACACTCTCCATCTTGATGCGCTTTCTTTCCTCAGCACTAATCTCAATTTAACAGTGGTTCTACCAGTCATTAGTCTTCTACCTCACTTCCCTACCTTCTTATCTTCATTGCTACTCATAACTTTATAGAATTTTAGAACTGGGCGGGAGGGCATCAAATGTTATCTAATCCAAACATTGTACTCATGAGAAAACAGACCCAAATATCTATGTGACTTTTTTAGGACCACACCGATATTTAGCTTGGACACTTGAACTTAGACCCAGATTTGAAGCTTTAGTCTAGTGCTTTTCCATTTCATTATTCTATAACCCAACCTCTCTTATCCTGTGCTTCCATACTCAATTACTTGAACATTGGAATTCTATAAAACTTCAATTTCCTGCTTCACTCGGGCAAATTTCCAAAATGTCTTCCTTCATTTGTTCAACTTCCCTAACACTCCAATATCCTGGGGAAAATACAAGAGCTAGAGCAAGACTATTTTCCATCAGTATTTCAAAGAAAGGTTAATAGCATATATAAGAGGAAGGAAATTATTTATTGAGTGCATGCTAGATGCCAGGCATAGTGCTAAGTGTTTTCACATTACCTCATTCAACCTTCACAACAACTCTGGGAGATGGGTATTATTATGTCCGTTTCAGTAATAGAAAACAAAGACTCAGATGTTTTATCAGAATTGTCCAGATTGCTACATGATTAGTAAGCATTGGCAATGAGGTCAAACCCAGTTCCAACTGCCTTCAAAGCCCATATTCTTTAATAAAACATAGCCCCTTTTGGGGGGAAACAGCCCTTTTGGATAGGAAACAATGAGTTGGTAATTTATTGAGCAACAACCGTGTAAACACTGTTGGAGATACAAAAGAAAAATGGGATGTGACCTTAGCCACCAATAATTTATAATGGACTTGAAAATCAAGAATTATAATATAACATAGAAGTGTTTAATATTCATCCATGTTTTATTACAAATCCATTTGGAGTTAAAAGAGTGTTCAATTGGGAGAGTATCATAATTAGAGGAGATAGGGCTGGAGTTGAGTCTTGGAAAACATGAAGAATTAAGGTGAGGTGAGTTAGAATATTCTAAATGTGAATGTAGAGCACAGTGAAATATTTTTTCATAGGTAAACATATAAACATTTGTGTGGTGTTTATGTGGTACAGTGATAAGTCTGCTCTGACGGGGCTGATGGTAGCTAATTAGGAAACAATGGACAATAAGCTAGTATAAGAAGGATAGGATCAGATAGGGTAGGGGGAGTCTTGAAAACCAGACAGATAAGAGTGTTGAACCACAAATATAGACAATAGACACTTTATCAAGGTCAAATCATATTGAGTGCCGAAATTGGTGTACACATGACTATTATTGCACAAGAGCCTCATTAGAAGAATACCAAAAATATTATTTTAATAGTAGTTATTGAAAGAAGAAGTAATGGTCTTCATACCAAGTTGTATTAAGAAAGAAGGGAGAAGTAAGTTAAAATAGCTATAAAACTCCTATGAAGATAGGATTCTTTGAAGCTGGAAAGCCACTATTAGAGGTAACACAAAAATGAAGTGAGATTGTTAGGACTTTCAATAGACTGTGGGAAAGATGTACTATGTACTATGTCTCATATACTATGTTTAAAGTTGTCCTTGAGCAATGATCTATAACAGTTGGAAACATAGGACTGGGACATACCTTATTTCACAAGAGTGGATAATCATTAGAGTTGTCAAGTACATAAAAACATTGAGTAAAAAACAGAGCTGTAAGAGGCATAAGAAGAGAAGTTCAGAAAAGGAGGCAGAGTTGGACTAATTGGAAATATCAATAATCAGAACAAAAATCAATATCACAGGTGCCAAAGATGAAGATCTCAAGAATCTGGTAGGGTTCTATTGAATCAAATAATGCAATGAAATTGAGGCCAGTTATTGGGGTAGAGGTTTACACAATTTTCTGCCGAGTATTCTCTTTCCCCTTCTGTTGGCGATTGCTCCTCCACCTGTATGATTCCTTAACACTGCGATGTTTTCATCTGACTCCACTCTCTGCCAAGGCTGATTTAGCTAGAGGTGAGCATCTAACCCAAGCTATGCCAAGTAGAGTCCTCTTATCATGAGAGTCTTTGAACTGGAATTTAAAAAGAGATCTAGTCTTTTTTAAGTGCAAAAGTTACAGGATGTAAAACCAGTGAGCTATGGCTGAGCATGTTTCCTGTCCTAGAGGCAAAAGACGGCAGTGAACGTTTGGGCTATACCCAGGCCCTTGGTTAAAACAATTTCCTGGAGCCTAACTACAAAATTACCCTTTATATGGTTTGGTAGTTTGTTTTCTCTTTCCTTTCCACAATTCAGTGTTTTTCTTCCCCCCTTCTTAAGCTAGCTTGAGTTTGTTTCTGTCTTGTGCCAAAAAGGAAGATGTTGATTAATATAAATCCTTTTCTTACTTGTTCATCCATTTCAATCTCTTCATCTAATTTAGGAGGAAATGTATATGCCAGTATACACAAACACAGATGCCTGCTCAAGTAATTTGAACCAAAAGTATGGCTAAATTACAAATGCATTTTTACTATTCCATCTATGTGTAAATACTATTTCTAACGCTTTTTGTTAGTTAATTCAGTTTGAAGCAACTATGCCCTCTTTGGTATAGAATTCGACCTGTATACAATGGACATGATGTCTTCAGAGGCTGTGTATGTTTGTGGAGCCAGATTTAGATCTCATGTTTTCTCTGGATCTATATTTTCAGCAAGAATGATAGTAAAAATTTTAATAAGTTTGCAACTGGTAAGATACCATTATCAATCAGTATGGACATTAAACAGTCAGCATTAATACTAGTTGAATTTTAGACCTTATTGCTGAGATTCCCTGTAATATTCCTTGAGATTTCTTCCTATGAAGAAAGAAGATACAATTTTTGTTTCAACACAGCACGAATGTATTTCTTTTTTGGTCTGTCTCCTTCACTCCTACCCAAGGAAATAAACTTCGAATGAACTTACCAGGTTTCCTACTGTCAACACTCTACTGAATTGACCAGTCATTGGATAATGTTCCATGGCCATAAAGAGGGTATTTAAGACAATGCAAATAGTAATGGCAAGATCAACAAATGGATCCATAACAATTAAATTGACAAGATGCTTCACTTTTAACCACGCATCACAGCAGTCCCAGATCAAGAACACGTTGGCAAATCTATACCAGCATGGTGGACATTTCTGTCTAGATTCTTCAAGTTCTGGGGAAACAATAAAGAGGAAGAGTAGTAAATAACAATAAAATTTAATTATTGTTGCTATAGATTATACATTATTTGATAAAATTGATGCGTCTACTTGGGGATGGAAGTTTATATAACTTACCTTAAACATGAGAAGACAATCTCATTAAATATTTTCATAAAAATGTTCATTAAAAATGTCATGGAAATAGACTTTATCTCTCCTTTAATTAAATACAGAAAATAAACACTTTGAATTTAATATTTTGCTTCAAACTAACTTCATTACCTAATAACTTAGGTAATAGTTGATTAAATAGCTATAGTCTCTTGTATCAAAATAAGTTTTATATCAGCTTTACAGGAATATTAAATCTATCAAACAATTATTCTTTCTTTGAAAGTAGCTTTTTAAGAACATCATCTAAAGCTGTGATCCTTATTAGTATGTGTGACTCATCTCTCGTCTCATTGTCTCCACATAAGCATTGATCTTGCACACAATGAGAATATCATATGTCCGTCTTTTTAGTATAGTATAGATTCAGACCCAAACTTACTTCCATTATTCATATTTCTCGTATCTTTCAGAATTTTAGCCTAATATATAAACAGTTACTATTAATTTTAATGGGTGAAACCTGTTATAATTATGTGACTGTGTTCAGGTATCCAATACATCAACAGAACAAGATACAAAATGTAATTGGTATTTCCTGAAGAACATAAGAACATATGTTAGATATGACATATAATTGACTTATAAAGTTGCAGTACTAATGTAACATCTCTCTTCAAGAAGTGGAGACTTATTTAATGAATGAACAAAGGAGCAATAGTTGCTGCCCATTCTCCTGTGCCAAAATTAACAAGCATTGTGTCAGCCCTCCTTTGAAGGAATGTAATGGGTTCTGTATATATGGAAGATGGAGGAGAAATCTTTTTTCAGGGTCCCTATTGAAGCAGAGCACAGGTTTTGATTTGTCTAACTCGTTTATATGTCTCCCCAGACCCCACCACCTTGCCTAGAAAACAGACTAAAGGTTGAAAGAGATGTTTCCTTGTGCTTCTATATACCAAAATTTAAAAAGGGAAGTGTTCCCTCTAATTGCTTAAGGATAATGTAACATAAGGATAAATTCTCACTGATAGGATACCAAATGGTGAAATATCATTCTGCAGACAAGAAAAGGACCCAAGTAAAAAAAGAAATAAGGACACCATTAGTTTTATAATCGATGTGGACATAATGTATTCCATATATCATCTGCTTAGGTCTATAATACAGTTCTGATCCTGGGTAATTGACTGTGGCAATTCTATGAGAAGAAGGTATAGATCCACAAAGCATACAATCATAGAAAGCTGCCTATTCCATGGCCTCCTTCTTACCCTCCATTGTGTTGGTCAGTTTGCTGGCTATGCTCATGGCTCTTTGCCTTCCAGAGGAATCCTCCAGCATCTCCATTGAAATCTGATAAGAACTTAGCCTTCTCTTTCTGACCTCCGTTTCGGTGGTGGTGCCCTGCAAACCAAATACTGATGGCTCAAACCACCCTTTTCAATGAGTAATACAACACCACATAGCATTTCTTTGGAAAATCATGCTACATGCAATTTTTTCCAAGTGACAGTTTTTAACTAATAATATCTATTGATTTTTAAGTTATAAATAATTTTAAAAACAATATCACAGGTAATACCCCTTAACAAGAATTAACCAGTTAGATGCAATCAAATAGGGCAATTATATTGCAGAAATATTTTAAATAACCTGCAGGAATTTTCAGGGAAAATTTTCATAAGCATGCTAATGATATTGTTTCATTTTTCTCAAATGCAAATCATTTTTCAGCTTATTTCAATGATTACTAATCAAATCAATATTCCCCCAAACAGATAATAGGATTATATAGTCCCAAAGCTGAATTATTTTCTTTGAGGCTGTTTTGACAATATTGACATATATGGGCCAATTTTTCCATGCACAAACACAGATGTACAATGAAATGTGTGTGCTTTCCTGATATTTTGAAAATTATTTCTATATGCCATCCTATAAGAAATCAAAACATTTTAGAGTCATTTTAATAGACATCAAAACATTTTCGAGTCACTGTAATATTCACAGTCGTGTGAAAACTATCTATGTTGGTCCCTACAATAGTTAATTTTAAGTATATGAAATGTTCAGAATACGAATAGATAATTACACAGTTCTGGGCGAACATATATCTATAATAATGATTTGGTTGTTAAAATGTCCAGTATTTTGTGTTGGTAGGTCTACTGAATTTGCAGATATGTGTGTCATCCCAGACTCCAAAAACTGGGTTCTTTTAATCTAAAATATTTGAAAGCTAATGGTCCCATACAATTCAGTTGGTTCTGAATATTCTATTGTTTTGCATTCAATAAATCATATATCATTTTTAAGGACTTTCATTTTGGGGAAGCAAGATGGTATAACAGGCTAAACTGCCCAGGCCTTGATTATTTCAAATTGGTGTGTAATGTCAGTGTTAGCTAACTTATTATCTATTATCACCTCTGGCGGAAGTTGTCCAGTAGGTGAGGTTAGAGCTGTTGGTCCACCCACCAAGGAAACCACACCATTGCAATCCACAGTGCTGTGCATCTTCCCATTTGCTGGAAGCCCTGGCACCATCCTGGATGACATACTGGCCTGACTAACGTTACTGTTGCGTCGCTCTCCATGTCTGTGGGGCACAAACAGTGAGTCTCTCCTGCTCTCGCTGTCTTCAAATGTACTGTGCTCGTCGTCAGCAAAGTCATTTTCAGAACCGACATCCTTTGTCCGACCTCTGAAGCTGAAAATGCTTGTTTTGCTATTGCGTCGTGGGGAAAACAGAGAGCCACGGATACTTAACAGAGACTGAAAAGAGAGCAAGGAAGAAAGGAATGGGGATACACACACAGTAATTTAGTAAAAGTCTGAATGTTGCAGAATCTAATTGCTCTGGGGTTAGCATAGTCTTGCTCTTAAGCACAGGTAATCAAATTTATAAAGAACACATATGTTTCAATCGTTTTACTACAGATCACAACGTTAATTTAAGCATAACGAGTGTCTTTTTGATTAAGCATCCTGATCTGCAATTTACTAAGTGCTCATCCAGTTCATTTAATCTCCACTCTAGTACTGGGAGTTGGAGTTTGTCATCAGAATGTTATAGGTGTAGAACTTGATCCTGGAGAGGACAAATGATTCTTTTTGGTGGGAGTGGTGGTTAAACAGCCAGTACGTGGCTTTCACTCCCAAATGCTATGATTTGAAAGGCATGCAACTTGGAAAATAAGGTATGGCTCAAGTGACACTGTGGGCTCAAATGTGTAATATTTGTAGCAAATATTTTACTTTAGGATAATGTTTTGAAAACAACAACTATTATCTTCTCATTCCCTTCTTTTGAATTGTAAAAGGAAATTACTCTTTTTCTGTCTCTATCCATATGGGAATAAAAGTCACGAAATTTACCTATGATGTTGTCTTCCATATTTGCTAACAGTTTCCCAAATGATTTCTAATGATTTACATTATTTGAGAGAAATATATGTTGTAGCGGTAACAACAGAGAGAATTCCTAAACTGCTATATAAATTCCTGTTCTTATTTAACATTTAACAATGGCTTTAAAAAGCAAGACATATACACATGATTTTACTAAAGGTGATGTGGAAGACAGCTTTTCCTTCTCATCTCACTTTAATTTTATTAAATGGAACTGGATGATTCAAAAACTTTTTGTATTATTTGTGTTCACAAATAAATCAAGGAAATACTTTCTGGTACAGGAAAATGAGGATTTAGCATGAAGTGCCTTCTTTCACTTTTTGGATAGATTTTAAACTGTCAGCATCACATAATTGTATTTATTCTAGCCTTGATGAAATTTTCAAAAATACCTTTATTCAGTCTGCAGAACCTTTGTTTACTCTCTTCCTCATTAACAGTGACATTCCCTGTGGCCTCCCTGGTTCATCTCTCATCACCTCTCTTACCTCTCTGCATAACCAGGGTAATATGCATGCTTACATACACATCCCTAAGCATACATAGCCGTATGCCAGCGTAAGTATGCCTGGACCTTCCCTTTCTTCCTCCAAGCTTCAGTGTAAAACCAAATACAAATAATTTTAGTGGTAAAAAACATAAAAGCAAACTCCATCACATTTATTTTTGGTCCTTTTGCCTAATTAGGTCATGCTGATTTTCTTAGGCCCCATTTGTAACTTTATTGTTATGGCTTTTCCCAGACTGCAAAACACTAGAATAATCTTTGTTGCCCTCTTTCTCAGCGATGTTCTGGAAAGATATTATTCGTTAAGAAATGCACCATTGGTTTGGACTTGGCTCGGATACCCACAGGAATTATTGACTGTCTGGTTTGTCAAATCTGTGGCTATGTCTTTGTGACACACAGGTACGCAGCAGGTTTGTCTCCCCAATGTCAGGCAATAGTTAACCTGATTTTTCCAGTCATCAGACAGATCAAGAAATTAAACATTGTAAAGACATTAATTCAGCTCCCTAAAATAAAGAATATTAATGTTTTTAATCTCCCCAGACTCAGATTAAATTATTGTTGGTTATGTTCAGACTTGTTTTTGGAACTTGAGTGTGCATGTTTAGGTCCTTGCTTTTGCGAATTGGGATTCAGTAAGCAGGGGTTAGGACTCTGGAATTTGAATATTTACCACACGTTCCAGGTGGTTCTATGCATGTGGACCTCTCCCTACACTCCAGGAATGCTAACTTTGTTTTACAGTAATCCCTGGGATGGTTCAGTGTAATCATCTTAATTAATATGCTTACTCTCAGAGACTGTCTTTGGAAACTGAAACTGTCTATATGATGTTAGTTGGCAGTATGTAGTATGTGGTAGTCCATGATGTATCTTGTACATGCCTTTAATTTGCATATTTTTATGTCAGGGTGTTCTCAAAGGCGTTCCAGATCTTTGGGTTTATTTGAAACTTCTATTCACTCTTTGGAAAGTATAATAATGGGTGTGAGCACAGCTTTCAAGGCAATAAAGACTGAAAAAGAAGATAACAAAAATAGTATTCAGAGAAAATAAACCAAAAATAACACAGTAGAAGGTGAAGCAGCGTAGAGGGAATACCCACAGCTGTGGCAGTCCTTTCTCCAGGGAAAACAAGTTATTATGCTTTAAGGACCAAAAGGTCACCTTTCTTTGCCTGGGGCCCCAGGGTTTTTTTTGTTTTGTTTTGGTTGTTTTGTTGTTGTTTCATTTTGTTTTGCCTTGTTCCAAGAAGGTAAATCTGAACTCTTTTTCTTAATTTTCAATAACAAAAGCGGAAATAGAAGAAATTAGGTCTATAAAACACAATCCTGCATTTAGGCATTAAACACGAAGGGGATTGGGAAAAGTCAAGATGGAAGATAATGCAGGAATTTGAACGTGTTCTAGTAAAAGCATGTAAAGTATTTGTTAGAAATACCTACTTAATAGCATTTCAAGTTAAATGTGTGTCCCTTATCAATGTTTTCAATTAATCAACAATTACACTTCGTTCTAGCTACGAAGGTTTTGATTTAAAATAAATTGTGTCAGTGTGTCCAAACAACATAGGTTGAAATCTTTGGGCAGGATTTCCTTTCCAGTGTACAACTTTAAAAACTTTTGCCATTTTTGTCCTGTGAACATATATTATCTATTTTAAAACAAAATAATGTAATACATGTAAAATAACATTTAAAATGTATGATAGTAGAGGGTAGGGGACCTGTAATTTACAGCTTCTCTGCCTTGACATTTACAAAAGACATTTCTCTTTGAACAGTATGCCCTGTCTATCTTCTTCTTCCTGTCCCCACTTCACTGATTCTCTTTCCCATCAAAGAGAGTCCTTTTTTGTTCACAAATCCAGAACTCGTAAATGGCTTCTGGTGTACTATTGCTTATGAGTCGTGTTAATGTTCTCTGCCTCTTTTTTACTGGGGTATGTAAATATCAGCGCTAATAAGTTTTTTCTTTTACTTTTGAAATATCGACTATCATGTACTCTATCGAACATCTATCTACCTATCTCACTGTCTCTCTATCTACAAATATAAAATGAACTACATATGACATATGTATATACTGATTGTGTTTTTAGTATTTAAACTCTGGCTGTCGACTGACTTCTCTCTTCTGTTGCCTCTCTGTGGCTTATTCAACACAGGCCTCGCAGCTGCTCATTGAGCATTCAAGGCCCTACTGCATCAGGGACTTAACACTTACGCTTTCATGATCCTGGAATGCTCTTCTGTGACATAGCCTCTTCCCTTGCCACCTCCAAATCTTTGCTGAAATGTTTCCTTTACAGTGAGGTGTTCCCAAACCACCCTGTTTAAAATGTTTGCCTCCATTTAGCTCCCATGATCCCCCTTTCCTGCTTTGTTTGTTTGTTTATTCCCATAGCACTTGTCACCTTCTGACATCGTCTATAACTTATTTATCTTGTTTATGTCTATCTCCTCTTTTCGTATAAAGTTTCATGAGGTCAGTGAATTGTAGCTCTTTTGTTCATTAAGATATTTTCACAAAAAAAAAAAAAGGAAGATATTTTCAGCATCTAGAACTATTTCTGCCACATAAGGTGATCAACAAATATTTGTGGATGGGCTGAATGAACAGATTCATTAAGTCTTTACTGAGCATAATGATGAAACAATGGTGGACAAGTACTGTTTTCAAAACCACACAGCTATGTATTTTCATGTAAATATTGCTACTAAGCATGTATATTTGTGAGTAGTTGAATCTACTCAAATTTTCAGTTTCCTTCATTTAGAATTCATTTCATCTTAAGAGCTTTACTATTTGTCACATAGGCATTCCATATATTGCTTAATCCCCCACAACTCTTTAAAGTAAATGTTATTACCCCATTTTACAGAAATCTTTCAAAGTACAAGTGACTTGACCAAGGTCACAATTAATTTATAATTGAGATATTAGCACAAGCTTTTGTGACATCAATCATTATGCTATGGTTTCAAATAGTACTACTCCTAATAATTTAATAATGCTAAAATACCAAGGGTGACAGTTTAAGGCAAAAAGTCTTGTCTGAGAAACTGACTTGCTTCATAGAGCTTCAGGTTAACCCCAAATGTGTTATACTGATCTACTACCATACTTTATATTTGTGTTATGCAAAATAGTAGTTGGATCCCTTGATACCGGCATTATTTATAGGAAAATGGTTTTTATCTTATAACTTCTTGCAGGAACATAACTATTTTGTCCGAATATGAGAATTCAAGTTAAAAGTTATTATATAGAGTTTATTTCTTTTTAAACATTTTATTTACTTATTCAATATAAATTATAAAATAAACACCCATTCATAACTTGTATATGCCTTTTCTCCCAAGCAAGAACTAAACACTACACTGAATTTTGTGCTTACCACTCAAATTGTTTAAAAAGTTTTTGTTATTTATAAGAAGGATATTTTACGCTTGGTTGATGTACATTTTTTTGCTCTAACTTAATTATATAGAGTGCCTCTCAAAGCATTATCTTTGGGGTATAATTCTGACCCAGATTAATATGATTAAAAGAGTTAATAATTCAGAGCACATGAAATTTTAATGGAACCAAATAGTGTTCAAAGTCATAACTGTACTTATCACAGATCCCATAACTATCTACTCTTTACATTTTGCAATAGATAAAACTTATTAACAGACAAAAAGTTGAAACTATTTTTCCTTTTTGACTTGAATCTATGCTGAAGAATTGGTTAGTTGGCATTAAATCGGAGCAAAAATAGATGTCTTCAATTTAGTTCTCTTCAAGAGCATTCAGGTCATAATTTTAATGTATCATAACATGACACCATATCAGGTTAATGAAGACTCATGATAGCACAGTTCTCATATCAAAAGATAAAGGCAAAATCCAGAGACATTTATTTTCAAGATGTATGCATATATTATGATTAGAACCTCAGATAATAAAGGTAGAAACCCAAATGCAAAGAAGATAAGTTCATGTGAGGTCTTAGAATGGAAAAGGTAAACAAGAGATACAAAACTGTCTACCTGAAGAGAAAAATCTGATAGATAGGCCCTTTCCCCCCAAAAAAGCAGATGAAAAAACATGGTCTCAAAATAGTGCAACATATAAAGCTGATTGCCTCAAATGAAAAGTTATTAATGGTTTAATCAAAGTCCTGTTTAAACACAATTTATGATACAAATTTAAATAACTATTAATGTCAGTTACCTGTCCTTCATTTAAATCAGATATTACAAAAATACACCAAAACAAAAATAACAGCAATTAAAAAGCAATAGCAATGTCAAAAACAATTTGGAGCACTTAGTAGAAAGCCATACCTGATGAGGGGAGTAGAATTTCTTGTCATTAGTCAGTTGGTTTCCATCCATAGAGAAAAGGAAGCTTCTTCTTTTGACACTGTCTTCAGATTCAGATTTAGGAAACCTGTCTTCCTCTCCTTTGTTTCCTTCAAGGTGCTCCCTCTGTCTTCTTTTCTTCCTTCGGTTCCTCCACTCCTTAGCGCTTTTGGAGCTTAACTTTGATGCTTCTGAAGAACTTTCCAAGAGCTCTCCTAAGCCACCTATTCCACTGAAATCTCTTGAAGCAGCTGACGCTGCTGCAACTGCCTGTTTAAAACAAAGCGAGGCACTATTTAGAACATAAAATTTTGAAAGCAGTTGACTATGGTACAAATTTGCCATTTATGACTCTTAACTATATGTGAAAATTATGTCTTCTGGTCATTTCTTTCTGATTTACTACAAGAGAGTTCACTTAATAATGACACAATTTTGAATAATATAAGGCAATATGCTAGCCTATGCATTAAGACAAGAAAAGTCTGCTTTGGCACATCTTCTGGAGAGACCCCGCCCCTTTTAATTCTGTTGAGATTAGCTTCATTTCAGGGGACAATTGCTCTCTTAAAAGTATCTTCTACACTTTAAAAGCAAATGTTCTCTTTTGATGGTTGCTGATCTGATTACTATTTCAATTCTATCCATAGGCTTTTTCCTCCCAAATGTGATTGTGAATAACTGAATGGTGTTTTGTTCCTTCTAAATCTAGGACAAATGACTTTTTCTTTTCTTTTTTTGGGGAACAATGCATTTAAACTGTCTGCTATTTCACCTTTAGATAGAAGTAGTGGGAATATATTGGTTAGTTTATCCTCTTCCTTAATTTGAATTACATTTGTTGCTATAGTTCACATCATTGGGGTCATGTTAATTTCTGCTATTACACAGAACTTTTAGTTTTAAATTTTTTAATATTATAAATTATTATTATAAATAATAACAAATTATTAACACATCAATCAATAAGTACCTGAAATAATCATTCAAGGGATTATGAGTACTTCTTCAAATATTTTCTTTCTATATTTCAGCACTAAGTATACTTAAGCATTTTTAATTTCTGTACATACTAAAGAAACCCAACCTGCTCTGAGGTGAAGCATGGCAGATGTTTTGTATTTTCATTACCATGACTAGTATTTTTAGACTGGAAATGATCTAACCATGACTAGAGAGGATATGAAATAACAATATAGTGCATATCAAAGCGGAGTTCTCATTTAGTATATTCCTGTTTTTAAGCATAATCAAGGAAGTGGAAATGATTACATTATGAGAATATTGGTTCAACTCTTTATATATGTCATTACTAAGTACAAACAACCTTATCTACCATTTTGTTCTGTCTTCTCCACTAGACTATAAATTGCATAGGAATTTTGTCATATGTTTTTATATGCATTGCCTAGCATGTCACCTGACATAGAAAGGGCTCAGTTACTATTTGGCAAATAAAGATGAAAAAAGGCATCATGCTGACAGTTGTCTCAGATACTGGGGTGGGGTTGGGGAACGAATAGGGCATTCTTAGACTTGACTCTTCAAAAATCTCATAGAAGACTATGTGTCAGAACGATCTATACAACGGGAATGTATTTTAGGAAAGACTGAAGAAGAAACCCATTTATAATGCTTTGACAACATGTTGTGTTTTATGTTTCTTCCTTCCTGAGGAGAAGCAAACCCTCCTAAGTAGCTTCCATTTCTGAATCTCATCTCAACTAAAAAAAGTGATACAAATTCTCTAGAATTAACATGAACCCAGGGATGGGAACCGAAGTACTATATATAGTACTAAATATGGATGTTGAGCTAAGCAATACATAAAATTAAATGCAGATATTTGTTTATATTGAATTCTATATTCATTATGGAAACCCAGATCTAAAACTCAGTATAAGACAATGCCTAGCATTTAAATGAATCATTAATTCAGAATTTGGATATTTATAGAATTGCATATAGTCAGATAGCCAGATTTTTTAATTGAATTTTTGATCCTCAATATCACTTCTAATATCAATGATGAAAGATGAGAAATATTAAAGGCCCTTTTTAAATATTAAGTTTAATATAAATATGTGTAAAATAAAGTGAATAAATGAAGCTCTTATCTATAGCAAGTTAAATATAGTTTCATAGAGCTTGATACATAGGGGTACGTAATATACACCATTTGTTGAACGTATGAATATACCTAAATTCCTTTTTTCCAAACAAAGTCCTTAATTCACCTTTCCACTTCGTATAGACAGAAACATGCAACACACAGTGCTAATCATTTATTGACTTGCTTGTCGTTAGAAACAAAGGAAGTGGTGGTAATATTCCTTTGCTTGTAATCCGGAAACTCACATTCATTTAAATCACTTCTGGAATTTGTTTTGCATAAGATATGATTTCCCTGCCTATTCTGGGTAACAGTTGGAATAACTCAAAACCAAAACAGATTTCTAAGGCAATGTCGGTAACCTCCCGACACAACACATTTTCTGTGTCACTCATCAACTCAAATCTGTCACTTATTCCACTTCCAGTGATTTGATGATCCCTCAAAGGCAGATGTTTCCTGTCACCTCCCATGTCTGTGTACCTGTTTATACCTAGCTCTATGACATGGCCAATGTCCTGTTTATTTAGACTAATAGCGTTACTTTTACAACTAACTGCCTTTCTGAATTTCTCTTGTAACAACTAACAAATAAGTCCTTAACATTTGCACAGATAATGACATTTTCCTCCTCTTATAACATTGCAGTGTGATTCAAAATAGGCTTTATAACTCACTATATCCATGTGTCTTTAAAAAAATAAAACCACATGACCACCTGTGATTATACTTCATTTTAAATATAAAACCCAGTTTTAAAATCCCATTCAAAACTACAAGACATTAACTATAGCTGTTTCAATTCAACCCCTAATTATATTAGATCTCTTAAATACCACTATTTCTGATTTTGTCCTAAAGCTTACTCCTAAATTTTTCCTGTGGCATATGCTATGCTGGGCACTGTTAGCCATTTAAAGATCACAAATTAAATGCCAAACACAATTATGATGATTTAGGACAAAACTTTTGTGGTTTTTTTTGTTAGGCTTTATCTGTCTCCATCTTTTAAAGTTGCATTTGATTTGTGAGTCAACTGAGAAGAATATGTCACTTTTTCATGTCCAAATGATGACTAGAACTAGGAGGTCCCTTAAAGAAAAAAAAATGGAAGTGATGCTAAGCTTCATGAAATCATTGATTAGATAGTAACTTTTGAAGAGCGATAGGTTAGCAAGACTCAAGTTAGACTGGAGCACCATGATCTCATGGATAGACTAAGTCTGCCTCTGTCCCTTTCTCCAACCCCCACTCTCCTCCAATATGGGATATTTACTAGTTATTGTTACCTGTGTCATCAATAAGGAACTAACACTGGTTTGGTACTATGCCATCTGGGATCAGTCACCCTGGGGTCAGTTTAAATTTTTGTACATATGAAGCTAAAGCTGCGTCTAAGAATGATTTGATCAGTGGAATCCAATAACTGACCTTTAAATGAAAAGAACTGACATATTTCAGCTGTCCCAATTAAGATCTAGATAATTAGGTTTCTTGAAGCTCTATTAGTACATAGTACATTTTTACTTCTAAGTTTAAAAGATTATACTCTTTTAAACATATTTTACCCTTCGGTGGCTCAATTTCGGAATATACTCTTATTCTTGTACTGTGTGTCTGTGTAGCATTCTCAAACACATTGCTCTGTTTTTATAAATGATAATAGGGTAATCCAGTGTTTTAAAAAATAATGATATGCAATCCATGAATATTTCTTATAACATTTATTTAAAACTTTGAAATAAAGAAATTGTTTGCCCTATAAATAGCTATTTTATTTCATTATCTTACAAATGTGTTTTAATTATAGTGATCTGAAATAAATGCTTAAATTCTTGAAATATAGTATAACTTTCTGGTAAGCATGAGGTATACGTTATAAGATTTTTAACTATCAGCAAATTTGTTTATAGCTTTCCTTATAAAATCAATAAAATATAACCATGTTACTACTCTGTACTCAATGGGAAGAGGAAGATAGCAAAGCCAGCATGTTCAGCAAATGCTAAGTCTATGGTTGGTGTGGTAACCAGCTGAGCAGTTTATTGTCAAATCCCTGTCTCATCAAAAATGCCTCAAGAAAGGACCTAATGCTTTATAGTGTGTATATTCAAAGTAACTTAGAATTATTGAAAATTTAAATTTTGAACCTACAAATTTCAAGGATATACTGGCCATTCAAATAATGCTTCAAATATCTGGTACCATCTATCTGAAAAAAAATCACCATGTATCAAATAGTCACCATAGACAAAAGTTATTTGGACTTCTGTTTCTGGCCAAGAAATAGTAACAGGGATCAGACTTGCTCTCCCTCCCGAAACAACCAACAAAACATACAGAATACATGTAGCAATGGTTTTGAAGACACTGAATGAATGAGATGTTGGTAGAGTATTACGAAGGATTTTCACACAGATGTAGGGGATAATTAACCTTAGACTAAATTCTGCCCTAATTCTACCTAACGAATCTTCAAAGGTTTGAAGATGCAAAAAGATCAAACTGTTTATAAGTAATGTAACTATGAACCCAAACAAAGATCAAGAATTTTCATAAGAATACAGAAATAGTCAGCACCTAAAAAGGTAAAATAAGAGTGTCTGGAATTCAACTAAAGCTTGTCAGGAATGCAAAGAATCAGGACTATATGACCAATAATGAAGAAAAAAAATAATTTGAAAAACCAAGATCTGATATAGATGTTAGAATTAGCAGATGAGGACTTTGAACAGTTATAACTGTGTTGTGTATGTTCAAAATGCTAGAAATAGGAGAGATATAAAAGATTTAGATCAAGCTTTTCGAGGTGAAAACTAAAATATCTGATATGGAAAATACACTGTATGGGACTAATGGAAGACATGACATTGTAGGAGAAAGGATGATAAACTTGAAGATATCGCAATAGAAACTATCCAAACTGAAATTAACAGGCTGATTCTAAAATGCATATGAAATTACAAAGGACCTAGAATAGTCAAAACAGCTTTGAAAAAGAAAAACAAAGTTGGAGAACTACCACTATCTGATTTTAAGGTTTATTAAACAGCTACAGTAATTAGGAGAGTATGGTATTGGTGTAAAGAGAGACAAATAGATCAATTTAGCAGAATAGAATCCAGAAGTAGATCCACTCACACATGGACAACAGATTTTTGACGTTTTCAAAGGAATTTAGTAGAGAAAAGATATTTTGTTTAACAAATAGTGCTGGAATAATTAGATAACTATATTTAAAAAAAAATCTCAATACATAAATCGCTTTTTACACAAAAATTTACTTAAAATGGGTCATTGACCTAAATGTAAAACACAACGCTTTAAACTTCTCAAAGAAAAAAGAGGAAAAAAATCTTTGTGATGTTGGTATGGCAAAATTTTCTTAGATACAACACCAAAAGCATGATCAAACAAACAAAAGAGCTTCATAAAATTAATTTAATCAAAATTAAAAACTTTTACTTTAAAAAAAAATACTGAGCATAAAAAGGCAAGTTACAGACTAGGAGAAAATATTTGCAGAGCATATATATCACAAAGGAGTAAAAGACTTATTCCCAGAATATATGAAGACTACTCAAAACTCAGTAAGTAAACAAACAGCTCAGCTAATATAATGGGCAAAAAATTTGAACGTCCACTTCAAGATAGAAGCTATACATATACAAAGTGAGAACATGAAAAGATACTCAATATCATCAGTCATTAAGAAAACGCAAAACAAAACAGCAATGAGATACTTAGTAGAATGGCTAACACCAGTAGACTGACCATACCAAATGTTGGCAAAGATGAATTTGAGGCAGCGTAACACTCTCTGACATGAATTAGATCTCACTGTGGTTTCCCATGATTTTCACCTTTCAATTTATGTTTTGTTCATTTTAATCAAGTACTGTTTTTCTGTCTCTTCTCCTCAAGACATAAATGCCCCACTCACCATGCTCATAGCCCAAACAGCCTTTAATATTGAGAATATAATTTGGAATCTAATAGCAGTGAATGCCTTCCTGATATCCTGATAAGGGCTACAGCAAACACTTTTTGTACTACAGAAACCGCAAAGAACCGTTAGGAGTAGATATACATGAAGTTTTCTTGTTAACATTTGAGGTTAATTTCAGAATAAAACCTCACATGTTATAATTAGGAGTGAAGCACCATAGTGGAAATAACAGTTATGTATCTTTTTCATGTTAAACTGAAAATCAGATTCTCCTCTCAGGTTTTACGAGACAATTGCATAGTAGTTAACCTTATCCCAAATGGGTTTTCTACTCCCAGCTAATTTTCTTATAGTTATCGTCTAAAACGTTCCTTTACTCCAACTTCAGAAACAATTTGAGGTGAATTATTTTCTCTTTTAAGTTTTGATAGTTTTTTTTTCTTGATTTAAGTTAATTGGGGTGACAATGGTTAGTAAAGTTACATAGGTTTCAAGTGTATAATTCTGTAATACATCATCTATATATCTCATTGTGTGTTCACCACCCAGAGTCAGTTCTCCTTCCATCACCATATATTTGATCCCCCTTACCCTCATCTACCACTCCCCTTCCCCCTTCTCTGGTAACCATTATGAGAATGCCTGTAGACCAAATGAAAAGCCAATTCCCATTTGACTTTATGGTACAAAAACATTCTTACCTAAAACAATAACAACAACAACAACAATAATAATGAAGCTTTGCTTATTTTCACTCAGTACCTGAGCTTCTTCCTGTTGCTTTTTAAGCTGTTCAAGCACTTGCTGAAATTCAGCCTCTTTCTGTTCTGCTTCTTCCAACGTGGCCTGATTCTGTTCCTCATAGGCCATGGCCACCACTGCCAGGATCAAATTCACCAAATAAAAAGAGCCCAAGAAAATCACCAGGACAAAAAATATCATGTATGTTTTTCCAGCAGCACGTAATGTCTAGGGGACAAAAGGGATTATTTCAGCAGTATTTTATATAATGTCAGTAAAGATCTAATTACTCTCATTAGATAATAGATGAATGATTTATCAAGATTTTTTTTTGTTAAAATGCACGTTTACACACACGTGCATGCACAAACACACACACAAATAAATTATCTGAGGCTTGACTATCGTGTCACTTAATATAAGCATACATTTCAAATTAGTATATATTGGATATATATTTAATCCCTACTAAAATTCTTTTCTTCGAGTCCATAATGCAGGACAATATTACAAGTGATAGTAGAGTTCCACGTCCACTGCAGCCTACTCTCTGCACCATCTAGCGATAACATCTTCCTCCCTGTTCTTCTAGCCCCACTTAATCATAGGTCTGATTTAAAATTTTATGTAATTGATTTTTAAAATCTTTTCACATGCTCTTTTTGTATTTATAATTTGATTATAAATTCAGTCGTGAACATTTCTTTGCATCCTCCACAGACCCTAGTAGAATTCCTTTCATGTACTGACTGAATGACCAATTGGGGATTCTAGGTACACTTTCTATAAGACCCGCCTCTGTATTCTAGAGTGTTATAAACAAGTATCCATATTTGTTGTTTCATATGTTCATAAAATTAAATCCTGTGCATGTTAATTTGAAGCTTACTGCTATGTCCTGAGTGCGGTGTCCCTCCAAAACTCGTATGTTGAAATTCTAATGCCTAATGTGATGGTATTAGAAGGGGGGCTTTTGGGAAGTGCTTAGGTCATGAGAGTGGAGCCCTCATGAATGGGGCTAGTGCATTAAAAGGAGCCTGCACTGAGATCCTTTGTCCCTCCCACCAGGTGATGACACAGTGAGAAGTCGTCGGTTATGAACCAGGAAGAGGGCTCTGGCCAGAATGTGACCATGTTGGTGTCTTGATTTTGCACTTCCCAGCCTCCAGAACTGTAAGCAGTGCATTTATGTTTTTTATAAGCTACCCATCTATTGTATTTTGCTATGGAAGCCCAAATGGACTAAGACGCTAACCAGCTGGTAAAGGTTCTCCCAGTAGTCTTGAGTCATGAGTCGAAATAGAGACAAGAAAGCCCAGCTAAATGTGTCAAAGCTTGTGTAGCCATAGTTGGGGTTTCTTCCAGCCTTCACACAGATGTATCCTTCTGGACACTGGCTGTAAGAGAGAAGTGGAGCTAAGGTCAGCATAGGAATTATTGCTATTTCAATCGATGTTGATTTATAGGAGTTGTCAAAACCCAGAGCTGATGTCTGTGATGAATTTTTTGCCTTTCATTTCCAGAACACTTTAGATGATTGTTCACAGTGAAATTGTTATCAGATGAAATTTGTTAGGAAAACCAATAGAAAATCTAGGTGCAAAGAAGTCAGATTTATAGACATTTAGGAGGGCAGAGAGGCAGCAATCACAGACTTCTGTCTCTGACACCGTCACTATCCCACTCTTTACACAGTGGCAAGAATCAATAATTAAAAATGAAAAGACAGAAAACAGCCAAACGAGAGGGAATCACTTAATGAGCTACTTCATTAATCACTTCTGTAGAATTTCCTAAAATAAAATTTGTATTTTAGAACAATGTTAGATTTACATAAAAGTTGCAAAGAGTACAGACTTCTCTTATATCCCAGGCCCAGTTTTTCATATTATTAACATCTTATGTTGGTATGGTACATTTCAATCCGTATTGATACATTATTATTAACCAAAGTCCATACTTTATTCAGATTTCCTCAGTTTTTCCCTGATATCCTTTTTTATGTCCCAAGGCCCAATCCAGGACACCATATTCCATTTAGTCATTATGTCTCTGGAGTTCTCTTGGTTGTGACAGTTTCTCGGACTATCCTTGTGTTTGATGACCTTGACAGTTTTGAGGAGTACTAGTCAGATATTTTGAAGAATGTTCTTCAATTGAGATTTTGTCTGATGTATTTTTCATGATTAGATTGGGTTATAGATTTTCGGGAGGAAGACGACAACTGTGAAGTGTCATTATCTTCACATCATTATCAAGAGTACATATTATTAATATGACTTAATCATCATTGAGGCTAACTTTCATCACCTGACTTGAGGTAGAGTTTTCTCAGGTTTCTTCACTGTAAATTTACGCTTTTCTTCTTCTTTTTCCATACCGCATTCTTTGGACTAAAGTCGGTATGTGCAGCCCACACATAGGAGCAGGGAGTTATGACCAACCTTCTTAAGACTAGAGTATGTACATAAATTATTTAGAATTCTGCATGAGAAATTTGTCTATTATCTCTCATTTATTTATCTACTTATGTATTCAATCATTTATTTATATGAATATGTACTCACAAATATCTATTTTCTACTTTGAATTATAATCTAATATTTATTTATTTATTTTTGCTAAAATTTTCCAATTTTGGCCATTGGGAGCTTTTCCAGTTGACTCCTGTATCTCCTTGACATAGCTCTGTGGCTGTGTGTGTTTTTGTTGTTATTGTTTTGTTTTTTAGCACTTTCTTACTTTCTGGCACTACAAGAGGCTCCATGATCATCTTTTATATTTCCGGCCCCAGTGCTAGAATCAGTCATTTCTCCAAGGGGCCCTTGTTCTTTTATTGGAGGATGGTGTTAGAAACCAAGATAAATGTGTGTAGTTGTCTGTGTATGTGTAGTTGTAGTTGTAGATGCAGGTGTAGGTGTAGGTGTATACCTATATACCTCCTTGCTCTGTCAGTTGAGGGCCTAGAAGCAATGACACTGCCTTAGCAACAAACATACTTAGCACCCAGATGTTGGTTTCTAATAACATATATATATATACATATACATATGTGTGTGTGTGTGTATATATATATTTTTTTTTTCTATATGTAACCACCTGTGCCTAGATTAGTCTAAATATGAGGTCATACTCATGTTTCCAACTTTACTTCATTACCACAGGATCTCTCTAGACTTCTCCCTTTGCTTACCTGTAATCTCTCACTCCAAAAGTAAGAAGCTTGGCTTCTATCATCTGCTATCCATATACTTAATGTGTAGTTGTTTCAGGATTGTTAACCCATACTACCATGGGAAACAACTTTATCAACTAGAGAACAGTTCCTTTTGGAGTCTTACAGACTCCAGTCAAATTTATTTAAATTACCACCTATTCCCTCACCTCTCTCAGTGAGGTTATTTTTTACAGTTAAGTATATTTAGATACTTTCTGTGCTTCAACAGGGATCCCCTAACCTCACAAATTATTTTTTTAAATTTGCATACAACATTCACTCTTTGTGCTATAAAGTCCTATAAGTTTTGACAAATGCTTAGTGAATCACACAGAATAGCTGCTCCACCCCCCAAAATTTCCTGTGCATAACCCAGTCAACTACCTACCCTGAACCCACCCCTGAAAAACACTGGTATTTTTACCATCTCTATTGTTTACCTTTTCAGAATGTCATGTAACTGGAATCATACAGAATATAGTTTTTTCATATTGGCTTTTTTCATACATTAATGTAAATTTAAGGCTCATCAATGTCTTTTTGCAGCTTGATAGCTCATTTCTTTCTAACACTGAATAATATTTCATTCTATTAGTATACCACAGTTTGTTTATCCATTCACATATTGAAGGACATCGTAATTGCTTCCAGTTTCTTGTTATGAAGAATATAGCTGCTATAAATATTCACATGCAGGTTTTTGTGTGGATATAAATTTTTAAATTAATTGGCTAAATACCTAGCAGGGCAATTGTATGGTAAAACTGTGTTTATTTTGTAAAAAACTGTCAAATTTTCTCCCAAAGTGTCTATACTATTTTGCATACCTACCAGCAATGAATGAGAATTCCTGTTGTTCTGCATCCTCATCAGCAGTTATTACTGTCATGTTTTTTTTTGGATTTAGCCATTCTAACAGGTGTATAGTAATAACTCATTGCTGTTTTAATTTTCAATTCTCTAATGACAAATGATGTTGAGCATTTTATATATCCATATTAGCCATCTGTATATATTCTGTAATGTGTCTGTTCAATTTTTAAATTGAGTTATTTGTTTTCTTTCTGTTGAATTTTGAATACTTTGTATATTTTGGATACAGGTCCTTTATCAGATATGCGTTTTGCAATATTTTCTCCCAGTCTATGGCTTGTCTTTTTATTCCCATTACACTGTTTTTACAGAGCAGAAATTTTTAATTTTAGTAAAATTCAACTTGCCATCTTTTTCTTTCATGGATTGCGCCTATTGGTGTTACTTTTAAGACTCATAATCAAATACAAAATCATGTTAGCTTTATCCTATGTTTTCTTAAATAATTTTTATAGTTTTGTATTTTACGTTTAGGTCTATTGTTGATTTTTTAGTTAATTTTTCTGTAAGGTGTAAGATCTATATCTAGGTCCATTTCTTTGCATATAGGTCTTCAGTTGTTCCAATTTGTTGAAAACTTTCCTTTCTCCATTGAATTGCATTTTCTTCTTTGTCAAAAATTAGTTGACTACATTTGTATGTGTCTTTTTTTTGGCTTTCTGTTCTGTTTCATTGATCTATATGCCTATTATTTTCCAGTAGCATACTGTCTCAATTATTGTAGCCTTATAAGAAGTCTTAAAATTGGGTATATATTTTTAGAGTTTATTTAATAATAGAGCAGCTATCGATTTTACCATGTAAATTACCTAACCCGTAGTAGGTACTCAATAAATGGAAGTGATTATTATTATTTAATAAGGATAAAGTATGTATTAACCAACCTTATCCAAAGTGTTACCTAGTCTTTTACATTAACCATAATAATAAAAAGTAATAGGTAACATGCAATAACTACTTATGATGCACCAGATACTAGTCCAAGTGCTTTATGTGTGTTAAGTAATTAATCACCGTAACAACCCTAAGAGAGAGGTTGTTACTCTCTCCATTTTAGAAATAAGTAAGGTCAAACACAGAGAGCTTAAGCCACTTTTCCAAGGTCAAAGAGTTTGTAAATGGTGGAGTTAGGATTTGAACCCAGGTATATATGAACTCTAGAATCTATGCTCTTATTCTTTATACTCTCCTAACAAAGATTAGGGAATCTATCAGGGAAAACAAATTCTCCCATAAGCTCCGTCTCTGTGACTGGTATGTGTTTTCAGTAACGCTCTTAGATCTTTATGGCCAAGCCAGTTTTCAATTTGCAGAGTATGTTCTGTGTAAGTTCTATGGTCTAAGAGTCACTAGCTATTGCTATTCCTTGGTATCTAAAAAATTTACTCTCCACCCTGACTTAAAATTAGTTTATAATACTCTTGAGAAAATATGTTAAGTATGAGAGATTCACAGGGTGATTAAGATACTACAGCACCTGTTATTATAGAATGAGACCAAAAGGAACCGTTAAGTGTGCAGTCTCAGCCTTGAATATGCCTTTGACATAAATCTGCACTATGGCTTCTTTGTACACAGGGTTTCATGCTATTTCAAAGAGATTAAGTCTCTCAAAGCAGTTTCCCAACAGGACTTGTATCCTGAAGACCACGTTATATTCTGGATCTTTTTCCAGCCACAGCAAAATATCCTATCCACACATACTGACACCAACTAAAACATGCCCATTTTATGTTTCCTTCCCTGTGTTTTTTACACAGCTCTGATAAATTTACAGAAAAGACAGACTGTGGGCCATCACATTTTGGATCAATAATTCAAGTACATCTTAACTGTGAAACTTTGCAGAAAAGGTCTTCACCCAAAAGGATGATTTTAATGGCTGTGAGTTTAGGACTAATAGCAATGCAATAAGACAGAGGAGGGACTTCCTAGGTAGGCAGCACCACTCTTTATTATATATATGGAACACTGTCTTTATATATTTTTTTCTTATCTGCTTTTTTTCAAAGTAGTCTATAGCTTTAAAAAAATTTGTTCCTTACCCCGCGTCTGAGCCATTTCCACAGAGTAAAGGGTCTTTTTGTCCATCCAAAACGTAAAAGTGACCTGTTAATATAAAGAATATACTATTTCATTTCATATCAATTTTATTGACATTAGGAATTAAATGAGAGTTTGACTATCTCAGTTATTTCCCAAATGGACACTGATAAATTATATTTACAAAGATGGCTTCACACCCATAGCCTCAACTATTTATAGTTGAAAACTCATTCATCAATGGCTAAGGGTAACAATGTAGCAATATTTCTTACTGTCATCTTCAATGTAATCTTTCCAGTTAAATGTGCTCATTGTTACATTAACAAATGTCCCATTCGAATCCATTGTGCCATTAAAGAAGGAAGTGGTGCTGCTTTCAAAAGCAGAATCGCTTGGGGGCCATTGCAAGCATTTATTCCTCAGGTTGCCCATGAAGAGCTGCAGACCAATTAGAGCAAACACACTCAGACAGAACACAGTCAGGATCATGACATCTGAGAGCTTCTTCACAGACTGGATCAGGGCCCCCACAATGGTCTTTAAACCTGAGGAGAGAGAACAATAGGTCAGCTGAGAAGGAGTGCCATAGCCACAACATCTTCTTAATAGTCATATACATTCCTTTTCCCACAAACATTTGCTTGGCTATTTAGACATCAAAGCTTTGTGGACAGCCAGATGGTTTGAGAAATGGATGAAAAGCAGATTTTATTTATGAACAGTATGCTTTCTGGAGGTGAAAAATGAAAGTGTAAATATCTAGGCAGGAAGTTTTGTATGTGTGTAATTTTGCATGCTGCCATAGACATGTAAAGACAAACTTATAGTTGTTTTTCATTTCAGATTTTCTGTTTCATGGGGCTATTTCCTTCCAACCCCTTCTTTATACTAGCCTCCAAGTAGCAATGATTTAGAGGAGAAAAGAATTTTAAAATGATGAATTTTCCATGCCATGTGCATGCCATTCAATAATCATCTTTTCTCCTTTATAAAAGAAGATCCATTTTCAAAACAGATCTGCAGTGAATGGTAAAATCCAAATCAGTTAGTAAAGCCATGGTAGCAAAGCTTTTTTAAGAATGTAAAAGAGAAAACTTTACATCATAAAAGGAAAAATAGAGGGAGAGAGCAAAACTGATATTTTTTTATACACATGCAATTCTCTGTTAAACTCAAAGGCTGACTTGCTAAATAAGCATGTAATTTCTAAAACTGTAGGATCTGAACTGCATTGAAATGTCATTTGGCATTCTTGAAGGTGACAAGCAAGGATAATAAGCAAAAAGGTTAATGTAATAAGTGTGATTTGAACCTCAACATTATTACAATATATTTAGTCAGCCTCAGTGTTTAACCTAGCTCTCACCTGGAATGACTGAAATTGTTTTCAGTGCTCGGAGAACTCTGAATGTTCTCAACGCTGAGACATTGCCCAGGTCCACAAACTCTGTCACATATCTGTAATAAGGGAGTTCACACACAAACACAACAACACACAAGAAAAGTTGAAAATATAAGGGGTCTACCATCTTACACCAGTTTCTTCTTACCTGGGATTACAGAAATAGTTTTCAGAGCTCTCAAGACTCTGAAAGTTCGAAGAGCTGAAACATTGCCTAGGCTTACAAATTCTGTTACATACCTGTAGAATTAAATCAGAGTTACTGATAGTCTTGGCAAAGTTTATAATAAATAAAGAATGAAAGCTGGGTTGGGCATATAAAGCCTCTTGAGCTTAACAAATGGAATTTCTGTAGACATCAGGGTGCCATATGCTAAAAGCTGCTTTTAAGGAATAAAATTTTCTTGTTTTATGTTAATGTAATTTTCGTTAATGTGAACAAGTTTGTTTGCAAAACTAATCAAAGTAGACTGGTGTTGTTAAGTTAGTCAATGAATAACTTCATTTTGATGAAGTGGAAGACTATATGACATGAAAGTTATTCTTTTTATTGCTCATTTACCAGATCAATTGACTGTGCAATATGTAATCTAATATGTATTCTCAAAATATATGAGGCATATAGTTAATTTGGCTAATAAGCAAATTCTACATTTACAGTATGTCACAACAACCTGATTTACGCTGCAAATATTTTCATTCCTTTGAGCTTAACAATTTTTCAAAAATACTCACGCCATCACAATGACACTGAAATCCAACCAGTTCCATGGATCACGAAGAAATGTAAAATTTTCTAAGCAAAATCCTCTGGCCAAGATTTTTATAAGTGACTCAAAGGTATAGATTCCAGTGAATGTGTACCTAGGAAAAGCATCCAAATGAAATTAACAATTTTGTTTGAACTGTTAAAATAGACATTTTTAAAGATAGCAAATCCTATCGTTTTGCGGTTTTTCAATTCACTAAAATTTTGTTCCTTATTTTCACTTACGTAAGAACCTACTAGTTTCATGAATTCTACAAGTCTGAGTAAAAGGTTAAACCTAAGAGATAGTATCTTCCCCAAACAATATGATCGTGTGTACAATTGAGGTTTTAGAATAATAGTTTCATGTGTTTTATGGATAATTGAACTTGACCCTCTAGAACAACAGTGTCTGGTTAATATATAACGCAAGCTCTATACGTAGTTTTCAAATTTCTAGTAGCAAAATACAAAAGTAAAAAGGAACAAGTGAACTTAATTTTCAAATCATATTTTATTTAAACCAATACATCTAAACTATCATTTCAACAATTAAGACTAGCCAAATTTCAAGTTTCAATAGCCACCTGTGGCTGGTGTCTCCCTCACTAGATAGCACAGCTCTAAAGGTAACATTTCTTGGATTTATTTACTTATAATAAAATATTTCATCCAAATTTTTTAATGATTAGAATTATTTTGGGGGATACTTTACATGTCTAATCTATAAAATATAATTCCCTTTTTACATCTTTAAGAGTGAGGCATACAGTTACAAAACTGCGCCTCTCTCTCTCTGTCTCTGTCTCTCTTTCTCTATCTAGATAACTTTTTTTTCACAAGAAACTTTTCAATTCATTAGGATTTTATATGTGTGTACACAGTTACCAAAATTCAGGGATGAACAAAATTCCTGAATCTAACCTTATATCAGCTACTATCTCTCCGCAGTTGGACCAAAGAATTTAAACATGCTCAAATTCAATTTCAGCCTCCAATATGGTGAAAGACTTTTCATTTGCTGCTTTGATATAGTAGTGCATTTCTAGCCCTCCTTTTGAGGGTTGATAATATATTTCTGTTTCTTCCAAAAGTAGTTGAAGTAACTTGTTTTTCGATATTATGTTCTTTTTAAAAGTACAATTTAAGTTTATTCTTCAGATTATTTCACTTAAGCCACAAAGATTTGATTTCCTCTTATTGAAATTCATCATATTTTCCAGCCTACTAGAATTTTATATATGAAAAAAGTTAGGAGTGTTATTTTTGCATTACTTTCCATAGATTTTTTTTGTATGAGGAACAAAGAACTCAGAGGAAAATGTGTGGAGAAATCTTCACATCTAGTTTTCCTAAGAATATTCTGTCTCCTTTTTAACCAATTCAGTTGATTTCATAAGGACTCTGTATCATTGCTATCTTTACTTTCTATGAAGTAGCTGACTTGATTAGGAAAAGATATAATTTACAATGTCAAGCTTATGTTTACTTGTGTTTTAGCTTGGATCTTTGTGTATTACACATAATCACCAGGACATTTCTATTTGAAAAGATAGCAAGCAGGCTCTGTAAAAGGCCATAAGAGACAGCTCACATGTATGTTCTATTTATCGTATCAATTGTTAGTGTCCTATGGTCTATGCTTATACAATTCTAAGTAATCCACAGAGTTACTAGGAATAAGATTAAAGTTCCTACTTCTATTCTTTTTTTTTTCCTCTTTTTTTTTTTGGAAAAGTAAGACATTATGTTAGGACATTTGGAATTAAGGTGAGTGTTGATAGCTATGCAAGGAAGAGAATCTGAGAGCTTAACATCTGAGACAGAGCTTTGCACAGAACAGGTGTTCAGAAGTGCCCGTTAGCAAACTAAATTGAACGGGTAAGTGAGAATTGAGGAGACTTGATCTTTCTTGGCTCTGTGCCCACTAGGCTCCTAATCATCCTGTTGATTGTGTCCATGTCACAGGTTTTGGTTTTTGTTTTTGTTTTTTCCTGTAATTATGTCTGTAGAAGTGCCTTGCCTTATATAATGTGAACTTCACTATATAATTTGGTCGTTCGGCCGTATCTGTGTATGCCACCTCTTTGTACAGGGACTGTTTCTGCTCTCAATGACTTCTGTTTTCTTTTCTTTTTTTCCTTTTTCTAATTAAAGTCTGTTAGGGTGACAATTGTTAGTAAAGTTACATAGGTTTCAGGTGTACAAGTCTGAACTTGTAACGGTGACCCTATATCTTCTATTTTTGAAATTTAAATCTCTGATGTAATTCGTTAGCTTGGGACTTTTTGAAAGTATTTTTTTTTCTTTGCTTTGCTTCCCTCTCCTCTCACTAAACCTTGATGACTCTGTTTACTGTACATTTACTATGTATGTATACCACTTCCAATGGTTCTGTTTACTTTGGAACAGTGTGCACACCTGGCTTGGTAATTCAGGAGGAGGTTTTGCATCTATGTGGGGTTCACTCTTGACCCTGGGGCATAACAGCCTCTAGGAAGTGCTTTTTCCTAAAGTTGCCAGGCCAACTTCTCCTTCCTTTGTTCTGCCCCTCCTTGTGCATCTGTAAGACCTTTTGATCATATAGAGAGAAGGAAGGCAGTCTTTGTGGCAGGGAGACCCTGTCTTCGCTTAATGCTGGCATCTTAGAATAAAACTTGCTTTCCTTTCCACCAACTCTGCCTCTCGAGTTTTGGCTTTCGTGCGGCGAGCAGCCGGACCTATTGCACGATAACAAACTGTTTTCTTTTCATTGGACTTTGGGTTTTTAGTTTTTTTTTCTGTAACCATTAATACTTTGTTTGTTTTCCTGATGCCTTGTTATCAAGTGACTAGAGATAATTGATCAGGAGCCTTGTGAAAAGTTTTCCAAATGCAAGATGTCGGTCAAAAACTTTTACAAGGCTGTGACTATTTTCATAATGGATATAGTCAACTCTAAAAATGACTTTACAAAGAGAGACCTGCAAATTCAAGTAATAATGTTCAGGTGTTTCCTTTACCTATCTTTTTAAAATGATATACAAATAAGTGAAATGTATACATGTTTAAATATTTCAATAATTTCTGTTGGGAAAAGTACATACAGAATAGTTTTATAGAGGTATGTCCATAAGTTAACCTCCAAATCATAAGTGGTAATGGAATTTTGTTAAATGGCTTGCTTCAGTATAAGAACTGGATTCTTTACTAAAATAATTTCTAGGGAACATTTCCAAGCTACTATTAAAAAATCTTCAATGCATTAAATCACTGGCAAATGATGGTTTAGGATGGTACAATAAATGTTCATGGAAATCCATAAAAATACTTAGAATTAAAAGTGGCAGTATTACCAAATACCTAATTGTTGTGTTGTGCTATACATAAATAGCCTGTACAACCTAAACACCTTCTGTTTCATGAAAAAAAAACCAAAAAACAAGACCATGTTTCTTTATCGTGAATAACCTTATATGTGACTGATAAATTAGGGATAATGTTATAATGCAGAAATTGTGTTAGTTAATATACAATTTTCTCTGGTATATATGGTTATATGTTTTGAAACAATCAGGGGCATCTTTTCTCCACTCGTAACTAGATTATTCTTAGCAATAAAAGCAGACCTTAAGTCTAAAGCAGAAAATTGGTAGAAGTACCTTCTTTAACGTAAACAGGGGCTAGTATAATATTCCCAAGAACTACTGTGCCTCTGTATTAAAATATTGAATCAAATGTTTTAGTTTGATGACATCATACAAATGTCCCCAGGGTCTCCATCTCAAGAGAAAAAGGATGAGGCCCAGGGTCTGTGACTGCAAAGGAGTTGCTGGCTAGGATTTTAGGTACAATGTCTAGAGAGATTTACCTGGACCAGTACCTTTTTATTGGGACTGTTATTGTTTTAATTAGTGTTCTAATTACAAAGTTTCATAAGTTTTGAGTGATCTTCCCTTTATCATGCTTTTCTGTTAAGTCTTCTTATTTTTTGAGCATGATTTTTCAGAGATGTTTTATTTATTTTATGGAACACATCTATGGTGTTTTAGCACACATGCTCTGTCTAAATAAACTATATATCTGAATATAACTAAACATCTAAGTAACTTAAATACCTAAATGTATTTTTCCTAAATATAACAATATGAAATATAACCAAAATTCCTACTATAATAATATAGAACTAAACACCTATATAGAACTAAACTATTTTATCAGAATATAACTATAATAGTAATATACTAGAATAAAGTAATTTTATTTATCAAATTACTCTAATAGTCATTGTTTTTTACCTAAAATACATAACTATGATTGAGTATTAACTTTTATGTTAAATGCTTGGTTTAGTTTACCAGCTAGTGTATACTATTTATAGCCTTTCTTAAATAGATAGCTGTCTTGAATCTGTTGGGAAAAAATACTTACCTCATAGAAGAAACCCTTCCCCTCCACCCCAAGAACTTCCTTTATCTTCTTTCATATTATGAAAATAACTTTTTCTTAGAAGTATATAGCCTGACTTCAAAAAGTGGAAACCGTAAGTCAGACCATAACCATAAGGATATTGCTGGAGAATTTGAATGTGCATTTCTCATTACAAGAAGTCATTTCTACTTACTCTACATTCTTTGTCCAGTCTGGAGGGTTACTCAAGGTCATAAATACACAGTTGGTCAAAATAGTGCACATGATAAGCATGCTGAATAAAGTAGATTAGTTAAGGAATAAATGCTAGTACATTATCATGGCCATTTACAGCTGATCCAACACACACATACAAAAATCGCCAACACAAATTACCTGTGAAATTAATCTTACGTGTTTTAAAACAATGGCAAAAATAATAAGAAACTTCAAAGCCTGTCATGTATTCTTGGTCCACTCTTTTTTTCATTTTACATTGTTTCTTCACAAAACTGAATTTAATAGAAACAGATCTCTATCTGAAGCAAATGGGATTTTGCACTCCAATCAGTTGCATGAACTTGCACTGCAAGGGGAAGTGACCATTCTTTAGTACGTTTATGGTATAACTCAAGTGCAAAAGTTGTAGTTCGGATATATTTTAAAATATGCACTGACTGATAAAATGTTAATGAACACAAAATAAAAAGCCTGAGAACGGATAGCCTGGTGTATTCAAGGATTACATTGATTAAGTATTCCACTGCATTGAGGAACTCTGGTAGTCTTATAGTGACTAAACCGATAAACACAATTTTGAAATCTTTCTGAGAACTAGTGAAATAATTTTTTCTTAGGATCTCAATCCAGACTTCACTCTAAGCAAGCTTAAGATTATTTTGAGGTAAATCTTTTATTTTAAAATATGAATACATTCCAATATCAAACCATAGAACGAGAGAATTCAAATGTACCTCAAAAGATTATCATTCTGTTTGCCCTATCTCTAGAGTAACCAGTATTTTGCTTCTCTTTTTGTTTTTATATAAGCCTATTTTGAAATTGCCTATAGAAAATGCCCGTTCTTGAACGCTGCCTCAGGAGCTCACCTTTCTATTCTATCATTATTTATTTGAAAATTTTCTTGAAATTCACACCTATCCTTTCCTTTTCCATATACTTTTTGACTATCATTATAACTAGTTTTAGGTTCAATGATTTTTAAATATATATGTTATCAATTAGAAACATAAGTACATAGTTTAATAAATATGTACTGAAAGCAGAAAGAAAAGAAGGAAAGGAAGGAAGGAAAGATGGATCCAGGTGCTGAAAATATAGAACCAATTAAGGCAAAAAAGTTTGAACATTTAGTAATGTAGATAATAATATTAACCGCAATAGACTATATTTCTCTAGCAATGGTTATATATGGTCTAACTGAGGTTAATAAAAAGTGTGAAGCTTTGCTGCTGTTCCTACTATACAATGTGTTTCATTTACATATTCACTATCATAGTTGCATTTTTGCTTTTTACTATCCAGTATGACTATAATACAATAGTCATAATATAATATAATATAATATAGTATAATGTAACATAATATAGTACAATATAAATAGAATAGTCATTCTCTAATAATTTTGTTATAAGTAGCAGAAAAATCAATGAGAGCAACAGAGTAAACAACGTTACCATTAATCTCAAAGAAATTTTATATACATTTTAGAAGAAAGAATGATGTTTTGTATAAAACCAACCACAACAAGCAACATTTTGACAATTTACATGAAAAGGATATGAATGTACCAAAATCTTAATAGCAATTTTTCTAACAGGGTTTAGCGGAGTTAAAATATACAAGGCAGAGGTGGCACTGAATCGGAAAATTGCCTTCCCTTTATTCAATACTATAAAAGTCTGAAAAAGAAAATGAGAAAAAAAAATTAGTAGTTTAGACATGCGGTTTATTTGAAGAGCTTATACACATGAAGAACTTTTAACCTGATTTTCTTTGTTCAAACTTGTTTGTTTAAACCAGTTGGTATGTCATACCATAAACATGTTAGATGTTAGTCCCCTGAATTAACATATCTACAAATAAAAATATGACATACTATTATCAAATCTGTCTAAGGTTCCAACTTCCTGGTATAAATTAATATCATACACAAAATTTTTACCAAGTTGTAAGGTAACTTTACAGACTCCAATTCTATTTAAAGTTTACCATCTGTCTCCAGCTTTGGTAACTTTTCAGTTTATTCTGTACCTGTTGCTATTAAAATAATATTTTATAAACATTTTAAATAGATCAAGTCTTTTAACTCCAATGTTTATGAAGGCTTTCTATTTTCCCTATGGTAGTTTTCCTAATTTAAAATGTTCCAACAGACTGAATAACCTGGTTATGCTGATTCTGTGGATCAGCTGGTAATACTGAGAAG
This sequence comes from Rhinolophus ferrumequinum, assembly GCF_004115265.2. Lineage (NCBI taxonomy): Eukaryota > Metazoa > Chordata > Mammalia > Chiroptera > Rhinolophidae > Rhinolophus > Rhinolophus ferrumequinum. The sequence goes on along the minus strand of NC_046291.1, from coordinate 57,943,439 downwards.
GGACTGCTGCATTGAAAATAAATCTGAAATACATCATTTCAAAGGGCATTCATGGCTAAAATCTTATGACCTGAAACCTGTAATTATCAATGTAGTGTTTAAGGTATGCTACCCAGTGGTTACCTACCACGTCTCTCTAGGATTATTGTTTATTTTTTCCCATCTGCTCCATCCAATTCAACCCACTTTGTCAATCCCACTCGCAACCTGTCAACTTCTCTGTCTGACTGAAAATGAGTGTCATAGGATCCCAGAGGAAGGAGGAGCTGGAGAGGTCATCTATGCAAACGCCCTCCCATTTCAAGTCCATAACAGACTTATAGTGACCTATTACATCAAAGGTTCTTGGACTCTCCTGGGGTGATTTTAAAATTGATAATATTCTGGGGGTTGGGCAAAGACATAGTTATGTTTAAAAATTCCCCCAGGTCATTCTAATATTCAGCTAGGGTTGAAAATCCCTACTCTGGGAATATCCTCAGCTGTCAAAATAACCTCCTCCATTATGTCTTTCCAGATAAATCACACTGCATTCTGATCACTCCCTAATTGTTTTCTTTTACCAGTTAAGATTGGTATGTCAACTTGCACACATTGGCATGTTGTTTGTAATTATAGTCAACTAGCAATCTACATGTAGGGTGCATTCCATAGAAGACTAGGTTAGAAATTGTTATAAACCACTGAGCATAAAGAGTCTGCAATCTAGGTTTTCTCCATTTTTTTCACAATATTTAATGGTGTGATTTGCAAATAAATGCTTGTTTTAAGCATTTAATGTGTGTTTACATTTAAAATGCCCTTTACCTTTATGACATCTATATAACCATTTACTTAATAATATGTGTTTACCTTTTAACTAAGGGCTATATCCCATTCAGTCATATTTACTGACAATATGTTCTGTTCGAATAGGTAGTCAGGAATATTTATGTTATGAGTGTAAAAGTCAGAGAAAACTACTTCTCTGTACATCGCTCTTTTGTATGCAAGACCATGGAGCTAACCAATAATACCTCACCAACCATTTTCTATGAACTACGCCCTATAAATTTGAACAATTCTATGAAGAGGGCAACTACACTGTTCTTTAGTAGCACTGAGATTATCCAGGAGGGAAGATATCCTTGAAGCACAAACACATTAAAGAATTTTCTTGAATTCACAGGATTAGCTCATTTAATATAATCAAACAATCTAGATCCATTTATGCATTCAATTATAGCAGTAACATGTGAAGTTCACTATAATTTATGGTATATTTATGCATTTTTCTGAAACAATTTCTCTGAAAAAGCAATTGCCACTTGTAGCATTAGAAGATTTTATTTTGAAAAAAGCTAAAATAACAGAAAGAACAGAAATGAACTGTCCCTTTCAACATGGAATCTTCTGCTCCTCCTGCAAGATTAGCCTGTGGGGTACTAATGGGATTAAAAATTGCATGCCAAGGACATCTTCATTGAATTTACAGCTTCATTGAATTAGCAGTCCCCAAGAACAAAATTCCAGTTTATTTCTGGGGAGCAAAACCTGACACAAAGAAAACCCTGAGTTCTGAGAAATGAAGAATAAAATACTAACGTCCTGTATAATGAAAGAATTATGAGAAAGGCATTTGAAATTTGGGGCTCTGCTGTTATTGAGAGATGTACCTAAAGTGAAATACTTGAGAGAATGACAAGTAACTGGAGGAGGGATAATTATTGTCAATAACAAAATCTGGTCTTCAAGTAACAATAAGTAATGATATGACTTAAAAAAATAGTACTACATAGTGTTACTAAGGTTATGAACATTATCGCTGGAAGTATGTTAAACTGGTTGTTGTCCACTCTGAAATGCTGCTTGCTTCTGTTTCCCAGGTAAATGCACATCTCATATAGGTTTACTAAAAATTTTACTACTGGAGGCAAGAAGAGCTTTACATCTCTGAGTAGGACCACATAAATGAGATTTCAAAAGAATTATACAACTGATTTTTTTAAACATTTTATTTCATTATATTAATAAACACCATGTATAGTTTTGCTCAGTAGTTAAGAGCTCTGGGTCTGGAGACTGACTGCCTGGCTTCAAATCCTGAGTCCACTATTTATGAAGTGTGATTTTGGGAAAGTTACTTAACCTCTCTGGGGCTTCACTTCCCCATCTGTAAAACAAGGCTAACATTGTACCTGGCTCACTGGTTCTTTGAATATTAAATGAACTATGTTTGAGTTATACCCAACGCTGCCTGACAAAATATGTTCACAACAAATGTTATTTTTGTTATCACTGTCACTATTCTTACTAGGTGGTCAACTGAAATGCCATTAAAATACATTATGATATTGCTCATCTGATTAAATTAGATATGGAAATGTATCTTTAATGGCAGCAAATAGTTATATAATACTTTACAGTTCTAAAATGTCTTTCATCTACATTATAATATAACATAATATAATAAGCTTCATACCACACTTTTAAATTCCAGAACTTCTCCATTAGTTTCTTACATTAGCTCCTACTATCCTAAGAATAACAAACTATCTTTTTCTTCAATATCACCTCAATATTCATCTTTATAGACATTTCCTAAAGGAAAGCAGTGTAGCCAGCATTAATGAGTAAGCATTCTAGATGTCACTCAAGGTGGGTTATAGCCACCATGAATAAATCGAGGTCCACGCCTCGTTCTCAGACAGGGAGGCAATAAAAACTGGCTTTGTTAGCACACACAGAACAATTCTGTCTCCAAGTGGCAGACTCACATCAACCAAGCTTGAAAGCCTGGAATATAAAATCAGAATGTCAATTTATTTATTCACAATGAGACATATTCCTGTCACATGGACTGAAAAAAATTGCAATAGCGTAACTAGCACAATCTTTCCTTTTAAGCAGAAGGAAGACAAATTATAGTAAGAAGGGTCTTTGCTGAGGTTGGAGTATAAACAAGCCAACTTAATAAAAAAATTCATAATGTTTTAAGACATGTCTGTTAGGTAGCCCAATGTAGCCCCTCTAAAATGAAACGTCCTTCAATTTTGGAGAAAAATGCCTTCAGGCAGGGCTGCTACTAAAGATCTGTCTCCCTTGGAAAATGCTAATGTTTATCTTTTTATTATTCTCTTCCCCTAACCCCAATCTTACTAATTCCCTTAAAAACACTTCCTTTCTTTAATTAGCAAACACATTTAGTCATCTCAGAGTAAGTAATACCCTGTCTTGTGCAAGTTATCTTTGTTAATACATAGTTTAAGTCAATAGTTTTCAGAGGAGAATCGTCTTTTAGTTTCTTGAGGGATGTTGCACTGTCGTCATTGCGTGTAACAATACAGTAACTACATATCAAAATTTTCTTTATCAATTCTATAGTAAAGTGCTGGAATAGATTACTTTTAGAAATATATACTAAATGCCACCTTTCATGAAACTACTTTAAAGGGAAAAAGAAATGACCTGTTTATTTAATTTTGTTTTATGCTTTTAACTAAAACATTTTAAAGCTTGCTACTCAAAGTATGGCCCATGTATTAGCAGCATGAGTCTCTCGGGGCCTTTTTAGAAATGCAGGGTCTCTGGTCATACCCCAGATCTATGAAATCAGAATCTGTATTTTAGCAATATCCTCAGGTGATAAGTATGTACCTACATGCAAGTTTGAGAAGCACTCCTTTAGAGCAACAGGGATAAGTTCCTGTCTGAATGGTTGATTGTCAGTTTCTTTAGCCATCACTTATCATATACATTTAAATTGTATACTGTTTAAAGAATGAAATTTCATTAGCCATTTCTTATAAAATGGCTGGCTTTGACTAATGAAGGTGTTCAAAGTCTTCTTTAATCCGTAACCCATCAACTCATGGTGATATTGATTTATTTTTATTTCTACACAGACCTGTTTTTATCTTGTGAATCTGAAATATAAATTGTGGTTACAAGATGCCAAAATACTCAATTAGAAAGCATAGAATCTATAATTAATTTTAAAAAAAATCTTGTGAAATACTACACAGCTTGTTTAACTTAAAAAAAAAGCTAATTCTGACAAAAATCATGGTTAGTCTAGCACTAGGAAGGCAAAGTGATAACTGTTTATCATTTTGTGATGTTTTAACAATATGTAGGTGTTCCAGAATCTAGCCTGTCACAAATTAAGTAAAGTTAGAGAAGCTCCAAATCGTATTCCAGATTAGTGGACAAAATATATATATACATATATATATATACATATATATATATATATATACATATATATATATATATATATATACAAATCGTATTCCAGATTAGTGGACAAAATATATATATACATATATATATATATATATATATATATATACACATACACACACACACATGTCTGGGTGAATGTGCTTCTCATTGTATTATTTTCCTCTAGGAGCCTTCTAAGTAAAAGATTATTACTCTCTAGAATACAAATGTATTGTGAAGAAACTCAAGCCACGTAAGAACTGAAAAATAAGAAGTATATCTGCCTGTAAGTCTTCTTTTGCCTGCCTATGATTGTATTGTCTACCATGTGCTTAAATATGTCAGCGATAACAGACATTTTGCTTTGTTGACATCAGTTTTAATTTTGGCTATCTCAGTTACTGTGAAATTGTAGGAATGGTTCATCTTTCCATATCTTTTCACTGTAGCCAAATCTTGACTTTATTTCTTATAAGTGTTTCTACTTATTATGGTATAAAATCTTTAAATGATGATGCAGTATATATATGAGCCTGAGAAAAATATATTACAATATTTAAATACTTAAATTTGGAAGTATAACTCAACTTTCGGAAGTGTAAAACCACACTCACTTTCTTACTGATGTAGTACGTGTCCAGGTCCTCCAAGGGCTCTGACACCATCTCTGGAGGAATATCTCCATAAATAAATGGAAGGGTTTTTCCAGCTTCCAGGTCACCATTTGGCTTTGGTTTGTTCTCATCATCATTGTCTTGTTCTCTCTTGGGCTTCTTGGCTTTCTCTTCTGCAGCACGTTTTTCGATAGCAGCAAGAGATTCTCTAGTAAAAAGGCGGAAGCTTTCAGGTCCCGGGGGTACCAGCAGTGCCTGTGCCATCTTTTCATCCTGCACATTTAATTACGTTTAGCTTTTTGCATAAGAATTGCCTACAAAAAAAATGCATGAGAGAGAGAGGAAAGAAAGTGAATAAGATAGATTAAGAAAATCAACCAAGATGTTATTTAACGTTTCTTCTAGTAAGTTTTAAAAGTATAAACATAAAGTAGTGCTTTTAGTGCCGCATTACAAATTTCAACTTGGAAACCTCATCATTCAATCTAATTTTCAATAAGCCGAGTTTATAAGTCTATCACAAGTCTGTTCTGAGACCTTTGAGCCAAAATATACTAGAGTACACTTTTGGTAAAAGAGTAATGCCAGTAACGCTTGTCAATAAAATACTTCAGGGCCCATTATTTCTCTCCCCCCTCCTTTTATCACATCTTACAAACTCTCCAAATAAAGAAATACTGGTACAGTAGTGCCTAAGTTTTAGAACATTTCAGAACTTGAACAGACTTCCAGAATGGATTGCATTAGAAAACCGAGGTACCACTGTACATCCCTGACTCATCAAATCTCAAGATAGGAAAGAAGTTTTGCTTAACCCAGGAAACAGAGTTTTCTTTTAGCTTTTCACTTTGGATCCTTCTGAGGCAATGCAGAATATATGTACTTCCTACTCTAGTCTGCTGTTCTTTAACTCTTTCAAGACAATTTTCATATTCTTCCTGAATCTTTCATTTGGTGTAGTGGTTAAAAGCATGGACTGTGTGTTATGGAGCTAGACTCCCTCTGTTCTAAACGCTGGCTCTGCCACTTATGAGATATGTGTCTTTGCAAAATGTAGCCACTCAGTGCTTCAGTCTTCATCTATAAAATGGGATAATATGAAAACTGATCCCCCCCAGGTCATTGCAAGGAAAAAGTGAATTAATTTACATTAAGCGTCTAGAATACTTTCTGGCATTAGTAAACACTATATTAGTGTCAACTATCATAATCTAATTATCTTCCATTCCTCCAGCCATTTCTTCTGTTGTGGTTTCAAACATCCTCATAATTCAAGCCACTCTCCTTTAAATAAAGTCTTGATATGCTGGAACCACAGCCTACCATTGAGCTTCAGGAAGGGGCTGGGAAGTGGAGAGCAGGCACATTCACAGGTGCCTACCAGCTGGCTGAGAGAGGAAGGGAGGGAAAGCAGGCATGTGGAGTGGCCCTGCTCAGTTTCCCAGGGAAGGGAGAAAAATTTTTTCTGCTAGAGGTGTGACAGAACTGTCAAAACTACGGGAAATCAGCTACATAAATTTTGAAACATAAGTTAACAGTTATTTTGCATTGTGTCAAAAATCACATTTTAAAAATCAAGATAGAAAATAGAAACAATAACAACAACATATGAGTACATCAGTTATCTTGCAGAACGATCTAAAATAAAACCACAGCATCAAAGTATCTTCAAAGTCATCTGTGACATTTTCCCTATCCCCAGCCACCCACCTGCCTCCGCCCCTGCACTTATTCTAGTCTCCATAGTAGTTTATCCCTAAATGGCTTTCTGATTTGAGCAGTTTGTTGCATTGATGTACTGAGGTTATAGAAAACAAGAAGTTCTAGATCTCATAGTAACATAAGAAAAATTATATAGGTTACTATATGATTTCTGAGTTACTCATTCTCTAGTCTGTTCTAATGACAAAAAGGATTTCAATAGCTCTGTCTTTTTAGTGAATTTGTATTTATAATATGACATTGTCGTTATATCCCTGTTACGATGAAGATATATTCTAAATAAGTTATAAAATATCAGACTTGTCAAAAAATTATACCATTTCCCCTACTAGTTCTGGAAAAGAACTTCTGATCTGAGGTGGGACAGAGTTTTTTTTGTTGTTGTTGGTTTTGGTTTTTTGTTTTTGTTTTGTTTTTTACTCCATTAAGTGGTATGTGAATGTAAATCAGAACGTTTGAGAACAGTTATTTTATTTTACTCAAAAGTCAATCAGTGATTTATTTTGTGCCTTATAAATTTATGGCTGATGGCACAAAGTAGAATTAATGTTTTCAACTGTTTTATGTCCTTTTCAATGGCCACATAGACAACCCAGCTCTAGGCATTGTGGAATAATCACAGCTTTTCTACTTTTGAGTGTGGAATGAGTTCACCCTTAACTGCAAGCCTTAAACACCCAGAGATGTGTAATACATCTGTCTCTCATCACCTGTCATGAATTGAATGGATAAGTTTCTTCCCAAGTGCTAAATGAAGATGAAACAGCAGGACAAACATGTCTTAAAAAATGTCTGTGAAATATGGTTGCTTTCTTAGGTAAGAATAAGATTACTTTTACATTTGAGCATTTAGTTGAACAGATTTGGGTTTTTTTTATTGACAATGGAATGAAAAAAACAGATAGCAATTGCAATCAGAGACTGGGTTAGTATTGAGTCTGCCAATAATAGTTTGCCCATGTCATTTCACCTTTCTCAACCTCAGTGCTATCAAAGTGCCTTATCGTAAATATGGCAACTCTTTGCCATAAAGGAATAACTAATTTTACTCATTTAATTGGAGTCTCCTGATTGCCAAATTTTAAAATGAAATTAGGTTAAAAATACCTAATGTGGACTTCTTTCAATAATCTTTACAGATGATTCTGATTTCTCTGAGATGATGTGGAGCAAGGAATGTCATAAAACTGAAAATTTATTTAAAAAAAAAATAATCCTTTACCTTCATGTTCATTTATCAAGACTAGAACAAAGAATTTGAGCCTTGGACAGAAGGAAATAAAGAAATCTCTTTGAAATTCTCGTACTATTGTCTCTTAAATCCTAAGAAGACAGCCCAGTTCCAGACTCTCAGCGTCTCATCTTCCTTTGCAGGGGCAACTATTTGGACAGGCTGAGACATTAAAGATTGCAATGAGTAGAGTTTCTCATGCCTTCACCTGCTGCTTTACTGTTTAGAAACATCTCATAGTTCTTTGCAAGTTCTATTTTAGTATTTTTCCTCTTCTTTCTTGTTCTTTGTGAGCCTGTTATACAGAACTCTTACATAATTTTATATCCCTATTAAAGCAGACTTTTAAAAATTAATTCCTACCGATGCGTTGGTGTAGAATATATATTATTAATGAATATATGTGCATTATAATTTATTAAAATACATCAAATTTAATATACCAAATTTTCTCCAGAACTGTCCTTGCAAGGACAAAAAAAGAAAAAAGGTCTGAGATGATCTCTTTGATTAAAAACCAAAATGTCTGTGTGTATGTGTGCATGTGTGTGAGTAAAGCAAAAGCATCCCTCTGCTAATCAATAAAAAAGATTGTGATTCAAAATATCCTCTTATAGAGTTTCAAACCTGGAAGGGAATTGGGATCATTTATTCAGACAATGTTTATTGAGCGACTACTATGCATCTAAGCTGTGCTTGAGGTAGGCACCTATGGTCCCTGCCATAAGGACCTGAGAGACAGATGTTTATACAATAATGATAATACAATTATATGCAGCTGGCTTTTGTCTGCACTGCATAAAAGGGAGCAATTTATTCTGCCCAGAAGGGAGGAAGGGGTATGTTTCAGAGAAGTTTCCCAGAAGAAGTGATATTGGGGTAGGTTTCTTAGACTGGTTGGGATTTGACCAACAGCTGGGGTGGTGGTAGTTGGGGTGGATTAGTAGAATCTCTAAGAAGGGAGACAGCACGTACATGGACCCAGAAATATGAAAGAACATGGGGAGTTTTGAGGAACTATAAGGAGTTTATTATGTGTGAAGACCAACCAGCCCAAAAAGAAGTGGTAAACTTAGAAAGGACTGGAAAATTAGGCAGGATAAATATAGATTATCAAAGGTTTGTACAGCCCTCTAAGGTAAGCCATGGATGTGGAGTAACATGATTAAATTGAAGATTAGAAAGATGCTGACAGTATGAAGTGTAGACAGGTGGGGAGTGATCCTAGAGCAATGGTTTTAAGAAGTTTTGGTTTCAGGATCCCTTTATAATTTTAAAATTATTAATGATAATGTCCTCATAGAGCTTTTGTTTATGGATGGACTTATCTAACCATACTTATCATTGTTTAAATTAAAATAGAAAACTTAAAAACTTTTATTAAATAACAATAATAAACCCTGGTATATTTATGTATAAAACAGATGTTTAGTAAATGTAACTATATTAACCAAACAAAAAGAATTGAGTGAGAAGAATGAATTTTACATTTGGGTAAATCTCTTTACTGTCTGACTGAATAGAATATAGCTAGATTCTCATTGTGCTTCTGAGTTCAATCTGTTGTGACATGTTGTTTTGATTGTAGTACACAAAGAAAATCCTCATATATATATACATATATCTGGAAAAGGAATCTTATAATTTAATTGCCTTTACAGGCCATTGTGAATATTCTTTTATACCCACCAAAACTACAAATGGTAGTTTCTTAAATTAGTTTCAATGTGGAATATGAAACTTTATCAATTAACTTTTGATTGATCTTGCCCTTTGCATGGATTCTGTACCGTCATGTATGAATCATTTGGAAAATATTGGCACATTATTATGCAGTTTTCACATTTGTTAACATCATCATTGATCTGATGAGAAAAGTCATAATGTACTGGGGAGGTTGTCAGCTCCTCGTGACAGGTGAAAGTTTTCCAAAATTCCAGTTTCCACTTGAAAGCTCGTTTTAACACTGTCAACAAACGCCGTTATTTGCTTTTCCTGAGGTGACAGGCTTTTCCTTTGTTCATTTTTGAGAAAATATCTGCTAAATACCTGAGTTTGAATAACCATAGTTTGTCAGTTCCTTTTTCAATGGTATTTCATGAAAAAAAAGGAGGGACTTATTTAGCTCCTGACTCACAAAATCACACAAGTGCTTTTTCGTGAGACAACCATGGTGCTTCCGTATGCAGCAGAAATATTTTATGTATTCTTCCCATTTCATCATATAGAATATTAAAAATATGTGTTCTTTAGGCTCAAGAGTTAATAAAATTACAATATTTACTGCTTCATCAAAGATTTTCTTAAGTGAGCTGGCATTTTTTTTCCTCACATTAAGTGTGTGGTGAAGAAAACAAGGACTACTACAATTTGATGCCATTGCTTTGACTCCTGCTAAGCCATTAGCAGTTTTGCACCCATGACTTTTGCAGTATCCATGCAAATGCCAAAACAGGGAAAAGAAGCAATGACATCTTGGCATTGTTAAGAAAGAATCTAGACCTCACAGTCCCTCCTGAAAGGGATTCAGGAACCCCCAGTTGTCTGCAAACCACCCTTTGAGAACAGCTGCTCCAGAAGGAAACAGATGGATACCAGTAGTCTAAGGAAAAGGGCAAGAGATTTTGACCCAAGCTCTACTCTTTAAGGGCATAGACTTGGCAGTCAGGACTGTATTCAATCCTTAGCTATGCTATGTGAACTTGGACATGGTTTTTTATCCTTTACAATCTTCGGGTTCCCTATTTGCACATTACCTGCATTATCAGGAAATACTGATAGCACATACTTCAAAGAGGTAATGTGACATTTAAGTGAGAAAATGCACGTAGAGGGTGAGCACAGTGCCATCAATAAGATAGTAGGCCATCAATAAATCAGGGAGAAAACAAACCATGGCCAGAGGACTGTATTCAAGGCAATTAGGGGACAGAAAATCAATGCGATTTTGTGATGACTTGAGATGAGAGGGGAAGAAGGAAGAGGTATGGGGTCAAGCTCATTCCCAGATTTCTGATTTGAGCCCCAAGTTGTCATTAATCCAACACAGAAGTGAAGGTTTGTAGGGTACAGTAATAAATTCTGCTTGGGATTTATTTTGTTTGAGATGCCTATGATACCACTGGGTGTATAATTATAAAATATGGGTCCAAGACTCATGAAAGCTATCTAAGCTGGAAAAATATTGATTAAGAAGTCAATCATTGAAACTGAAGTTAAGAATATGCATTACATTGTCTAGGAAAAAATTGGAAAGATGAAGAGGCAGGACTCCTGTGACAACCAATGTTTAAGGAGAGGGAACACAGACAATGAAGTCAGAATAGTTATATGGATTCCAAAAGAGGAATTTCCCAAACACTAATTAAAAGCATATATTGGATATGACAGTTAGTCCAACTCCCTGCCTTTAAAGTAAATGAGGAACAGGCACAGAGAAGCTAAGTAATCTTCACTGAAATGTCTACTAACAAACACAAATTGTTGCTCTGAGGCAAAGCATTTTCCACACATTCTATTCTTAACTGACTTTTCTTATTATACTTGACATTTTTATCTTGAATCTTACTATTGTGTGCTTTGATTTTAAAGATCTAGGCTGTCCATGAACAACAACAGTAAAATAGATTTGTATAATTCAATTCAGCTTTCCAGGCCCCCATATCTGTATACTATGATACAAACATAAGCTTTTGAACTATATGAAGTCATACTTGTCAATGAATCAAAATCTGAGAAAAATGGAATGGTAAACATTTGAGATATGCTGTGGCATTACTGAGGCAAAGACACAAGTTGTGTTCATTTTTTTCCGTTAGTCATATAGGCCATGAATTCTCATCTTGACGAATTTTCCAGAATAGCAGACAGTTTGGCGAATTGCATTGATCTATAACCTGTTAGTATCAATAGTCTCTTATTCTCTCTCTCTTTCTCTCTCTTGATTATGGTACAGACAAAATTGATTAGTGTTCTGATCTATTCCCACAACAAAATTATGCCAGAAGCTGTAAATTTGCCATCTGCAAGGATGGAATGTTGCTCTGTGTCATACAACTTGACAGATCAGAAAAAAAAAAAAAATCCACAAAGTACTTTCGAGTTCTTGATGATGAGAGAGAGAGTTGTCAGGGAAAGACTGGGTCCACTTCTGAGGAAAGGTTGTGTTTTCTTGGTATCAACAAAAGAGACTGTTATAGGAAGGGCATAATCTAAAAGACAAGATGGACCAATTAACTACCCTCCTATTGAAGAAAGTTATTAATTTTTTCAAAAGGAATTTTCATTTTGTGTTAGTAATTGTCTAGTATTTACCATATATTCTCAGGCAGCATATGTGACCAAGAGCATAACATATTATTGAAGGCATTCACAGAGCACTCAGCACATTTTGATAGCCATTGGACACTCTCCAAGGTAGAATTAAATACTACTTTCCATATTTCAAAACAGTTTTGAAATAATACCAGGTTGGTGTACTGATCTAACCAGGTGGCTTTGAGGATTAAATAATAATAGCCAAAACTGTTGAATGATTACTGGGTCTCTGACATTCTTTCATGTAATTTATTCATACTAACTTACTTAATTGCCTTTATAATCTTATGAGATCGGTGCTATTATGATTCCCATTTTACAGATTAAAAAACCTGGGTGCAGGTAAATTGGATAACTTGTCCAAATTACAAAAGCAGTAAGTCAAGGAGCCAGGATTTGAACGCAGGTAGTTTGAGAAGTAGTGTGGGCCCCAAGCCTGCAAAATGAAATTTTTAGTTCATGTTTTCTGAAACAGAATTAGGGTGAGTCAGCTACTTTATGGGAAGGTTACTATATATACAGCCCTGTGTTATGAATGAGGTGGTGCAACCTAAGAAATGAAATAATATAGTCTTCACCTTTGTTGTAATGCAGAAGATAAACAAACAAACAAACAAACAAAAACAGGAATGAATTAGTAAAAAACATAAAACCCACATCTAATAGATATATGTTTACATGTGTGTTTAGCTCTTCAGAGTTATTTAAAGGTAAATAAAAAGCCTACGCTAGCTTCTGTTATATCATATACCATCTTTCTGTCAGTATGGTGTTGAGGAATTCAGCATTACTATTGGTACTGTATGAAGAAACCTATCGAGAAAATAACTAGAGCAAAGATACCACTATGCCAGGGCCGACTACAAATGAAATGTACACTTTCTGTACCATTGTTCCTTTCTTATTAGCTAAATACATGATTGTCCACACATAAATATTATTTATTGGCTTGCTAATTATTTAGTAAGAGAATCTATGTCTGCCTGTCTCTACCCGATTCAATGCCATGGCTCTGAAGAAAAATGGCTGAGTATGAAAGCACGAGCTCATCTCTATCTTCAGAGCAATTTTTATCTTGGAAACAATATTTAGCTTTTAGAAGATGATGTTCCCTGTGACTTTGTTCTTATCAGACAGATATAAACTCAGAAAAACAACTGCTAACTAATAACAACAATTAAGCCAACATTCTAATAGACAAATCAGCATCATGGGTTTTATTATAATAGCTCCTGAATTTTTCTCCTGTATGTTTACAAATTGAAATAAATTGTGTGTTCAATCCCCAACATCCATCCCACTCCAGATACCTCCTCCAAGTCCCTTGCCAATCATTGGTTAAAGAGTCCGGTTTGTGGTCCAATTATGGCCAACATATGGTGAGGGAAGTCCACCAAGTAGGTGTCTGTAAAAGGTTTCTTCACTCCTCAGCAAGAGACCAAGGAGAAGATGGAAATCTTGTCCATGCATCTTATTGCATAAGGATATGATAACATGGCACTACTTCAGTCAACTTACAACCAGAAGGGATGACATTCTGAAGGCAAGCTGACAGACTGAGGGTGGCAGATCACAGAGACAGAGAAACCCCTGGGCTCTTGATGGATCACTCAGTTATTGTACCCAAACAACCTCTGGCACTGCTTGTTATGTTCAATAAACATCCTTCTTAACTAAGGCAATTCTAGACAGCTTTTCTTGTTAGTAGCAGTTGATACCCCAAACAAATAAATACTCCTTGGTTGATTCAAAAACTTGGCCAGTCCAGAAGCCAGCTTACTAACCACATATTTGATATCCTTTACCCCATGCAAACAGGTGATCTATGGATCCAATTACAAGTAAATATAATAAAATTCAAGTACATACAGTCCTGGGTTATCTACTGAATACACAGTGAATATCTTTCTTAAAAGAAATATAAAACTGGATTAGTCTCTCTTACATCAATAGCCTTTGGCATCATTCCACTTACTGAGGTCATCTCTGCCAGGTCTTTAAGTGTTTACCCCTTTGGAGGAACAAACCAACAAGGAGAGAGGAAATCACATTCCTGCCTTTTTTTTGTCCTGATTCAGTTGTCCTTGTTAGCTAATAGAGATTTTAGTTTACTTTCCACAAACATGAATTTGTACCCACTAGTAGTTTAGGTACCTTAGATAATCACAGCACCTTTTTCCGGAACTGCTCCAGGCCACTTCTGGGAATTATCTCATTTGTTCTTACACTATCCCTAGAAGAGGTTCTGTATTTTTATTTCAGTAAGCCACTCTGCCACAAATCCTTGACAGATATCTCATCCCTGATGAACTGTGATGTGGCTTGGCGTCAGCTTTCTAGCTTCATGATCTGTGTGGAAAGGGAACACAGGTGAAGTTAGTCCAGCATCTTTGACATTTGGTCTGAAGTGGGTGGTGTGTGGCTCTGGGTTTTCGCACTTTGTTTACTTGTAGCACTAGGTTGAGAAAGCAGGATTGATGCAAAGCAGGATTGATGCAAAGCAGGTTTTTGACCCTGTCGGCAGTGTGCCCTGGTGTGCTCAAGGAAGGATGGGGCCAGGAACCACTGCCCGGATCCTGCGGCAGAGGTGGGGCTCTCCTTCCTTCTTTGGCAGCTTGATTCATTTATTCTTTCTGAAGACATGCTGGAGCTCCAGAGTATCTTCCTGTTCTTCTCCTTCTACTTCTTTCCCTTCTCTACCCTCTTTACTTCCCTTTTTTCCTTTTCTTCAAATGCCAGAAAGACCAAAGAGGCAGACCAGTGGAACGTGTGGTCCACATTGGTGTTGTGGGTCATTATTCTAGTTCCTTTTCAGCTCCTTTCCTGTTCACCTAAAATCCCATTTGATGGTATGACTAAGATAATACCAATAAATAGTATTCAGTGACTTCTAAGAGTATGTTTTAGACAAACAGAGTTTAGAAAAACCAACACGCTAAATCAAGGCGTACTATTAACCTAAATATAACAATCTGATGTCATTTTCCTGTCAGTGAAATGTCAGTGAAATCAGTGATGGCTTAGCCCAGTTCAACTAATAATTATTTCTAGGGACAATATATGTAATTTTAAAATCAGCTATTGATGTTTAAAACAATATTTACTTAAGTTAATTTGTACAATGCCCATAAAGCCAAATTGATTATGGATTCTTACCAATAAATCCCCTTTTATAAGTTATTACGACAAAAAAAGACCACCATTAAATCTCACTTTTTAGTTTTGTACATGGTGTATTAAAATCTTTGTCTCCAGATGAGAACTCACTTGTAAACCATCAATCTTTTCCCGAATTTGTCATCAGAGTGATCTTTCCAAAATATGTATCCTAGCCTTATTAAAAATCTGTCATTGGCTCTCAGTAATTTATAGTCACTTGAGCAAAGTGTGCAAGTGCCTTTATGATCTGGCCTCTGCCTTTCCTCCCTTACCTTTCACTTTGTAGTAACACAAACCTGGTTCTGTGATTTGCTAGCTGTGTGACAGTGAACATGTACTTAATTTTTAGCTTCCCATCTGTTAACAGGATTATAATCTAGCGAAACAGAGTTGTTAAAATTAAATGAGATTATACACACATACACACACACATGCACGCACACATAAACCCATTTGTATACTAGATGGTATAAAGTAGGTTTGCCATAAAAGCTGGAGGTTTTAGTAATATTAGAAGAAGCAATAAGAGTAAAGTAGTATTGTAGTTATTATTTTCTATAAAATGACAGTAATACTAATAACACCCATCAAACAGACACATGAATCAGAGCTTGAAGCATTAATTAAATAAATTTATAGCCCTTCAATAAATGTGAGATCCCTCTTCTTTACAGCCACAAGCTTCATAAATGCTGCTTCTCTTCATGGCACATAACTAACTGGGTTTTAAATAACTTGGTCTCTAGCCTGACATATATAGTAACTATAATGTTAAATAACCAAAATGTCAATTTAGATACATTTCCAAAGTACTTGAGGTCTTTTCTCTGGGTTCATGGAAGGGGATGATGTAAAGTGGGTTGAATATCAAAGAGGGACTAAGAAGTTAAGGGAATGGAGTTTGAGAAAGCATCCCAGATGGTTCTGATCTGCTTGCGATCCCTCTCTTCTCCCTACCCTTTTGAAAATTACTGAATCATGGATCAGAGAAAGTATACCTCATGGTCTGGGTTCCAAATGGGAAGATTTTTTCCCCAATCTCAAATATCCATGGAGAATAGCTGTGATTTCTGCATCTGTCCTCATGCTCCAATTTAGGCCTCACACTTCAAGTTGCATTATGTCTTAATATGATCCGTCTCGCTCATCTTTAAAAGCAGACCATGGCTATGGACACTACTTGAATTAAGAGACAACGAAGATTCTTTCAAGCAGTTCTGAACCTCAGCGAGAATAAGAAACAATAAGGCAACTTATTAAAGATACAGATTTCTGGGTTCAATCTCTATATATTCTGAAAAAAAAAGTTGGTCTAGGGCAAGTCCCAGGGACCTGCATTTTCTTTTTTTTTTTTAATTTATTGGGGTGACAATTGTTAGTGAAATTACATAGATTTCAGGTGTACAATTCTGTATTACATCATGGACCTGCATTTTCAACAAGCTCCCTAAATGAATTTGGTGCAGGTGGTACATGGATTACATTTTGAGAGGAATGAATAGAGGGAAAAGAATAGAGGTTACTAGGACTATGAGATGGGTGCTTTGTACAGTCAAGGGTGGAATTTAGCTCTCATTGTACTCAGTAAGTAAGAAAAAGTGGCTTTTTCCATATCCCATGGATTTTATTTTATTTTAGGAAAAAAAACAAAACAATTTTTAAAGACTGTATATAAAAAGACAAACTTTCTCCAAGAACTAAGCTGAGGAAACAAATTTTGCTTAAGATATAGCACAAGGAACATGAGGTAACATTGCTTGACAGATGTCTTAAATTTAATTTCACACACAAAAAAGCCCATACAAGATTTAATCAAATAAGTCTTCTGTTTGCTAAAATTAGTTAAATTCAATGAATCTCCTTTAGAAGGTGAAGAGATAAGATGATTGAGAAACTTTACTTTCTGATTATCTAATACAGTGTTGCCACTGGAGATCCTCCCAAAATGGATGGGCTGCCTTTGAAATTTTACCTTAATAGAATTTTAGCATTTTGGAAATTAAGGGGAAGTTCTTGCCACAAATGAGGAAGTGGTAGCTCAAAGAGCATGACAGAGGCTTTACCCTGAAAAGGGTAGGTATCAGATCACTAGCTGAGGAACCTTGGATAAAATTGCTTCGATTTTATTTTTCTTAACCCATTTTTATTTTTACTATTGATGTTATTAACTGTATACTAATAGCAACGATTGAATTTTAAAATGAGTTTGTTTATATTCACTTTTGTGTTATTTTAATTTATCCTACAATTTAGTTATCCTTGAAGATGTTCTAGTCCTCAGTGTTTTTTTGTTTGTTTGTTTTTATTTTTGTTTTTTAATTTTTATCTTACTCCAGCTCCATTGTTTTTAACCATCATTCCATCCCCTTAGCTTATCCTTTAACTATTTTTGGCCATTTATACTATTTTCTTTCCTTTCAATCGACTTTATCTTCTTTTATGTTGACAACATGCTGTACCTGCTTCAGAACTTTCCAGATCAAAACCATTTCTGTCATGCATTAGGAGTAAACCTCTGGGGACCCAGCTCTGTGCAAGGGCTGAAGCAGATCCAAAGCTGCTAACTGAGGAACAATCAGACTTTGCCAGCAACTACCTGGCAGCGTTTCCCCATGGGGAAGGGGCAGCCTTCCATCTGGGTGGGAACACTGGGTGGACCTTTACTGACTCAAATAGTCCTAGCCTAATAGCTGCTCATTTGTTTGTAAGATTTGAGCCCTTATCAAGGAGATAACTTCAAATGGCTATATCACCAAGATACTATGCAGTGAAAAACTAAAAGTTTGTGTCTATGAAGAAAACCATACATCCATTCCTCTGCATGTTCCAGACATTTTCCTGGATCAAATTTGACCATCAGGAGGCTTCATGGCCATCATATTCACTTAAAATCTGAGGTTTCTTTCTTTGAGTTACATGAAATTCATCCCTGCTTTTACTCTAAAAATGTTAAACCTAGGAGGGCTCAGAAGTAAATGTACATTCTAAAAGAGTAATTTCATTAATCAACAGACTTTAAGAAGTTTATTGTCTACATTTTCCTTTTCTTCAACTTCCTATTGTGCATTGATTAAAAAAAATAATACACCATTTACATCACTTTTTATAAAGAGGTAGGATATAATACATAAACGTCAAGTTTCTCTAAATATGTGATTTAAAAGATTTATTTGTTCTCAAATCTCTCTATGTGGGTCTATGATTCATATAAATAAACCATTTTCCTCAAGGACTATACTTAATTTTGTGATGAAAAATAAATGATAAAATTTAAACTTGGAAGCGCAGTATCCTAAAATTGAAAGGGATCTTTCAGGCCACCTAGTTTCATCATTTAAGTTTATACCAGTGGACCTTAATATTGAGAATCAGAATCACCTGGAGGACTTTTTGTTAAAACACAGCTTGCCAGGCCCCATCCCAGAGTTGCTGATTCTGTAGATATGGGTGAGGCCCCAAATTTTTCATTTCTTCCTCCCGCCTTTTTCCACCTCCCTTCTTCCCCCCCACCCCCTACCCCAGTTCAAACTATTGTTTCTCAGTCTAGTTGTGTAGGACACAGCTCCCTGGCCCATGCTGGGATTATGAGCCTTGCATTGCCCTGCGGCTGAGGCAATTGGTCGCCAGTCATTGGTCGGCCACTCACAGCAGCTCACAACAGCCCAGCTCCAGGGAGAGCTGTTGTTCACAATCTTAGCTGGAGAGGATGGGAATCGAACCGGCAACCTAGGCGTTAGGAACACGGCGCTCCAACTGCCTGAGCCACCGGGTCGTCCCAAATTTTGCATTTCTAACACACCCACAGATGATTCTGCTGACCCACGAATCACACTTTGGTAATAACTATCTAACGGAATCCAGAATTAAATGTTTTTTGAAGTTAGAAACGTGTGCCAATCACATTGCTCTCATTTTATGATTTCTCAAAGATTACAATCATAGCTTCTTATGAATCATTTGTTCATTCATTTAATGTCCTGCAGTATAATTCCTCTGAACCTGGAAACTTGAAATGATTTATGGCAGTATTTCACAGAAGCCTAACTGTCTCCCTACTTCCAGCCTGACTCCCCTACAGCCTGTTTTCACTCAGCTGTCACAGTGATTTGGGGAAAATCTATATCAAATCATGTTATTCCTCTGCTCAGAAGCCTCCAGAAGCTACTCAGAGAAAAAACCAAACTTGCAATTGCCTGTAAGGCCTTATGATATGATCTTCCAGCTACCTAGCCGAACTCATCTCTTCCTGGTGTCTGCCTCCCTCACTCCTCTCTAGCCAGATTGGCTTCTGCACACATCCTCTGCAAATGCCAAGCACACATATGCTGTTCCCTGTCTCACGAATGTTCTTTCTCTAGATAGCTGAATGCCTAACTCCCTCATCTTCAAGTCTTTGTCAAAAGTTTACCTTCTCAAAGAGACCTACTGCACTTCCCCTCCAGCTTCTTACCACACTCTGTTATTTCCAGAGCACTTGTCACCTTATTACCGTGTTTCCCCGAAAATAAAACCGGGCCTTATGTTAAGGTTTGCTCCAAAAGACACATTAGAGCTTATATTCAGGGGATGTCATCCTGAAAAATCATGCTAGGGCTTATTTTCCGGTTATGTCTTATTTAGGGGGAAACATGGGATGTAGTGTATAATTTGCTTATTTATAATGTTTATTATTATTCATGTTCGGTATCTCCTGGGTAGAACATAAGCCTTGCAGTAAGCAGAATATCATCAGATATCTGTTGAATACTATTACATAAAACAAGTTCTGCAGATGCCCTGTCCAATGTGGTAGCCGCTAGCCACATGTAGTCATTGAACACTGGAAATGTTGCCAATCCAAATTTGAAAATATAATATTTTGGACATATTGACTTAAATAAAATATAGCACATTCATAACATTAATGTCACTTGTTTCTTTTGTGTATTTTTAATTTTTTTTTTTGGTGTTAACATGTAGGAAATTTCAAGTACCTGTGTTAGTCTCATTATGTTTCTATTGAAGAGTGCTAGTATAGTGTGTATCTTTCCCTACTACTTTTCCCTCCTTCAAGCGATCAAACTCAAAACAAATGCATGAACTAAGAAGGGGGGTAATCCTCTATTCTGAGATGCTCTAAAAGGAAAAGTAGCTCTCTCTGGATCAATAATTTTTCAATTTTACTGTAAGAATGTTTTTTTTTGTCCTTAAGTCTTAGGATTTTGGACCAAGAAATACTGTAATGGAAAAGCTACTTGGCCCATAAGCAAACATTGTGTGTGTGTGTGTGTGTGTGTGTGTGTGTGTGTGTGTGTGTGTGTGCTTGTGCACACATATTTGTGGAGCAGAAACTACATTTCAATCTGAATACAACAGAACTGTAGGAAACTTTCTATTTTGACATAAATTGGTATCATGGCAAACAGAAAGCAAACAGCACTCTCAGACCAATGATCAATCCTTGAACCACATTCCCACCATACATCAGTTTGCTTCAGCCACAATAGTCCTCTGAGTGGCCCTCAGCCATGTTTCTCCCACTGCGTGGTGGTGCCGTGAGCTGTAAGCAGTTTCTGTCTAGGCAACCACGAACTGTTTACTGACTGTAATCAAAATGACAGTGCACTGTTTTCACAACCGAGTATTGAGTCGATTGCCTTTTTCACTTGGCAACCGGAGGAAACTTTAGAACTGGGCTCTTGAGGTACAATTTGCATTACTTCAAGATGGCGGTGCTTACTTCACATGTTTCTTGCACTGCTTTGAGATTTAAAATACAGAGGATTGAGTTTTATCTAGCATGGAGCAGAGAGGCTACAATCACTGCCTTCAGATCGGTGCCAGTGATAAAGTCCACTGGAGCACAGGTGGATTCAGCTGGGGCTGAAGTTCAGCTGTCATGTGATTCTTTACCAGCTAGAACCCAGCGACTGGAGGGGCCTTCCCTACCAAGCACACCCTACAAATAGATGGTTATAGATAGTACTGTGGAGTCGGATCATCCTGAGTGGTGCTGCAGAAGACAGTGCAACATAATGGAAAAGCATGCCCTATACCATCTTTTTAGAAACAACATTAAATGAAAAGATAAAGAAGAAAGAGAGGGAAGAAAACGGAAGGAAGGGAATGGAACTTGCACTTCATCGCCATCACATGCTGTGACATATAGAACACTCAACACCTTAGGTGGTCAATGTCTACATCTGTAAAAGAGAGGGAGAGAAGGGAAATTGACTAGTTCATTTGTAGTGCCTCTTTTATCTCTAAAACTCTCTTGTCCAGTGCCCAGACTCTGGGACTTTGTACTAGGTAGACTCCAACATGTATCTTTCCTGAGAGAGAGTGAACTGAGGGCACAGCGATAAATAGCCTTATACTCTGGACAGCAAGGATCTTTGAGTACTGGACTAATCATGTCACTGAAGGAGAGGCTCTCTTCACATTCAAATTACTTTAGTGAAGTAGGTGCTTGCTCAAATTTAAATTATATTTTTTGATGCGTCAATACTATGAATGCCTTGAGTGGAGCATAGCTGGGAGGTTGATTGCTGAAAAGAACTACTCCCTGAATCCTAACTCTAGAATTTCAATTCTGTATACATGATTTCTTCAAGAAATGGTAATATCAAAAATCCTTTCATCTGAAAATTCTATCCAAATAAGAGTTTAAAAAATGACAAAACTTGAAGTGTAGTGTTCAGTGAAATATGACAAATCACTTGGTTACATCTCCCCCAAATAAGGCCTTTTGAAGCAAAGATGAAAATGTCTTTTCTAGGATATGAATTCAGTACCCAGAGAGTCTGTCTTTCCTTCAGCCTTTGAGCACATCATTGGCACCAAAATAGAGCAAGGGCCTGTGTGCGTTGCCCTGATTTAAGTGTCAGCCATGCCAGTTACAGCAGCAGAAATACAAAGTGGAAGATCTCTGCCTGTAAAGGCAGGAGGGATGCTATTCAGTACTCAATTCTTTTGAGGCTAAAGGAGAGTCAGAATGCTGCATTTAAGAAAAAAATACATGATGCAAACCTTTTTTCCAGACAGGGATTGCAGCAACCAAACTACTAACGAGAGCCAAGACCGGCATAGCCTATCTGTCTTGGCCCTTCCCAAGATAGAGGATCTAGCAAGTAAGACCCTAGCTAGAGAGGACAGCAGTCATGGTGGAGAAACATAAGAACTGCTAAAGGGAGAAGATGCTAGGAAGGACAGAACTGGAATTTGTGGTGTTCCAACAATATACCAGGCATACCGCTTAAACTGTCTCCTCAAGGACATGGATAATTCAGGATTCTGATAAAATTGCCAGTGCAAAATTGGGCATTGGATCCACTTATTCTTTTAAGTGCCCCACCTTTTAAAAAAATTAATAGACTTTTTAGAGCAGTTCTAGGTTTACAAAAAACATAAATTGGAAAGTACAAAGAGTTCCCATATCAAGTTCCCTTTTTTTGTCTTAAATATTTAGTCTTCACATTTTTTATTCAGGAAGAAATTAAGAGAATAAATAAACAATATTTTGTCATGCATGAAATTGCTCAAATTTAGCTTTCCTGAGGGATATGGATTGTTGGAAAAAACATGTATTATTTTGTGACTAATTTGGTCTCATAGACTGTTGTCTGACACCTGGCACCACTGTGGTGCATTTAATGGATATTTAAAAGAAATGTGTCTTACAATGACTTAGGATAATTTTAAGACACCAAGTAAAAACCATGTCTAACAATTGTATAAGAGAGAGCTTGTTATAGTGATTTTGGTGGTGTATCTTAACTCTTTTGTGTTAATTTGCATAGAGATCTGCATCATGATTTGGATGGGCTCTGACAACTTGTTATTTATTCCTTAGCATTATCCTTTCACTTTTCAAAATGCTTTTGAATAACAAGTTGGAATACTTTCCCCCAAAGACTCAAGTTAGTTCACACAGTTGTCACCATGTTGGTAGAGGGAAAAATGGTTATATCAACATAAATTTTTTAGTCTCTATACTGATTGAATAATTTAAGGTGACCCTTCTTTCAAAAAACATTCCTTCTCTGTCAAAAGAATGTGAAAAAACATCCTTATTAATATTTTACTGGTTGGTTATTCATATTTTAATTTCAGACCACTTAAGTGATTTGGGTATAAAGGTAGGATGTAATTTTTTAAAAGCAAATGATGATCCCCAGTGTGAGAACCCAGGCGCTGTTTCACAGACATCCATCATAAATCTAGTCTCAAACATAATATTGTATTCCTTCTGTTTGCTATACATGCTCCAGCCTCCTGCTTCCAAATATCGTATCCTCATCCTGAGATTTAACAGATCTTTCCTACACGGTGATAATATTACTGACCAGGTGGAATGGTAGAGGTCATGAAGAAAGCATACTAGCTGAGTTAGTAGTAATATTAAAGCACGTTTCTATAGAGAAAAGACTTTACAGTATAATCTGCTCTGAAGGACATAGAGGGTTATTTTATTAAGTGCTGCCACAGTATCATCCCCAGTTGGAAAAGGACTGTGGGAAACCAACATGGAAAAACAACTGAGGTGTTAACGCAGCATTTGTCTCCATAAAGAAATGAAAAAGCTGACTCGCCTTAGTAATGGAATTCCTTTTAAAAAATGCAATTCATTATTAATTCCACTTAGCTATTAGATTAATTCATTTCTTTTTCAGAAATACCACTTTCTTAAAATGCATTGTAAATGCATTTTGGCTTTAAAAAAGTTGTTGCCTTTCCTCTAAATGTGCCACAACTGTAGTTTCAAGAATTAGAAATCAGTGTTTTGTTTCCAGCTGGATGACCTGGATATTCAAAGAGTACCTTTCAATAGACTCTTATTTGATTATTTAAGACACTTTTCAAAGGAACAATTTATAAGGAACAGAATAAAAAAAGGGCCAATCTCTAATTGTACAAACTGAAGTTCACGGATGCTTATTTCTGAGTAGGCACAAATGTTTATATTGTTCATTTGCAAAATATACCATAACCAGCAGCTGGGTCAACTTTCATAGAGGCAAAGGTAGGAAATTAACAACTTGAAATATAAAACTGCTTAAACATATAGAATAAATACGAGCTTATTCAACCAAGAGAGAAATGGATAGGGATGTATTTTTTTGTCATTTTCTTAAGTATTTGCATAGTCTCTTTACTTAGCGTATACCCACTCATTAGCATTTAGAAATTATTCTGAAAGTCATTTCTCAGCTAATTTTTACTTCTTTGGTTAAGCTTTCATTAACTCCTGTGGGGACGGAGTCCCAGAGGGCAGTTTCCAGGCTCTCGGCCTCACGTGGAAAGACGCTGGCTCGGTTATTAGATGGCCATCAGCTGTAATTAGATGGCCATCCACTGTGGCTGGGTAGCTATCAGTCGTTACTGGTTAGCCATTAGCCACTAATATAACTGCCATGGCTATGCTAGTTGGGTTGGTTGGTTGGCAGAAAAGCGGAGGGCAGGTTGCGGCTCTAGCTTCCTGTGTCTCCAACTCAGCCGCCAGCGAAAATATAGTGGTATGACACCCCTATCAGTTGACTCCCTCTCAGTTGGTATTCATTTTTGACCTCACCATATCCTGCGTTCTTGTGCAGGGAGCGGGACCAGAGGAGTCCCTGCATGATAGCTTCTCTTATTTTTCTCTGCCTTCCTCTATAGTCAATTGGTTCCCAAACCTGGCTGCATATTTGAACCATCCGTACTTGCAGAGCTTTTAAACAAACATTGATACCCAGGTCAGGCCCAGAGAATCTAATTCAATTGGTGTAAGGTGGAGCCTAGAACTGCCCTTTTTTGAGCTTTCCAGGTGATTGCAGTCTGTGGCCATGTCTGTGGGCCACTCTGAATATGTTCATCGTGTGTTGTCTTTTTCTGTTTTCTTTCAGAATGTTTGCATGCCTATTTCCTTGCAACTGTTTTTTTTCTCTCCTGTTATCTTTATTAGTGAGGGTTCAAAAATCTGTTTGGGTTTTTTTTTATTTCTCATTTTGCTTTCTCTTTCTGATTTTCCATTTGCTGTCCAAGAAGTTCTCATTCCAGAAATGTGTATTTGGTTTGTATTATCTAATACTAACAAGTTTTTATGTCAATGAAAGAGAATGTAATCAGATTGTGAATTATACTTCCGTCTGTTCTTCCAATGCTAATATAATAATACTTAAAATTTTGGTATAAATATATAAATATTGATAATAAAGCCCAACACAGTTGTTGAAAACTAATACTAAGAATAGATTTACTTGAATTGTAATCATTATTTACTATGCTTAAAGATGTTTTAGAACTTTCAGACCATATAGGACTCAGGGATGTGTAAATATCCTAATAATAATAGTTTTACCATTTCACAGCTAAGGAGCTATGCTTGCTCTAAATTTTAAGCTTTAAAAACAAATTTCAATAGGTTCAGAACAGGGCAGAAGTGGGAATACTGCATACTGCACTAACTAGCATCAGTAACAAGATGTCCACAGCAAGGGAAGCATTCAAGTCAACAAAAAAGAGGCGGGAAAGAACTATGATGCTGAAGTTCAGTGAGGTAAATATCAGTGGGGAAAAGAGAAATGTGGGTGGTAATGCATTGCATATTCAAGGATTTGAAATGAAAGAGATGGACAAATGGTGGGCAGTTGGGTGACCCTGAAATAGTAGAAAATAAACTGTGATTGCCTGTATGGCTGTGCCTCTAAAAATAGACAAGCCATTTCCTCTCCATGAGGTTTATTTTCCGTAACTGGTAAAAACACTGGTTGGGTTGGCAAAGGAAAAAAATCTGGCAAAAAAATCTCTTGGCCATATCTTGCCTGCAGGTATGTATTGTTGGATCTATCCTGTATTGTAAATAATGTGAAAGAGATGACATTTAACAGAAGGGAGATTTCTAATAAAAATCTGTATTTTCAGCTTCTTTGGAGAAATCGTTTGATTCAACATTCTCCTAGCCCTAAGAAAGAGCTTCCCCTCTTTAGAAAGGGTATGGGCTTTGAGTTCCTTAGTACTAACCTGATTAGCTTCACTTATTTTTCTTACCTGCTTTGCCATGTAGGAATTTGGGGTTGTTTTCTTGAGAATTTATTTTTAAGATCATTTCCAATCATGGTACAAGTTCCATGAAAAGAAAATGCCCAGAATACTTTGTTTAGGTTGAACAAAAATAACTTATAATGAGAAAAAAAAATGTCACAAGCAAAAACACCAAGGAGACAGAGAAACTAACAAACAGGTGACAGGTTCTCAAATATAGGCCTAAGCCCATAAAATGGGTCCCATTAACCGTATGCAAGAATAGTTTGGGTTCTAATGCAGAAGCACAGTGTCACTTAGCAGTGACATTGTCACTGGGATTTAGTGAATTATTTCAGTGCGAGCTTTTGGGAAAGGAAAATGACAAAATGTTCTGTACAACCCAAGGAAGAATAAAGTATATTCTGAATATTAAGAGATTAAATTCCCCAAAATGAGCTTCTTGGCAGAAAACGTCCAAAGTTATTTAAAGAGTGACTTCCCATCTTTGAATTCACCCATTGAATAAAACAATATTAAACCAGTGTTTAATAATTCAACAATCATCATTTCTTTCACTTTGCTCTGGCACGGAGCTTAATCACATGAAGGGCTCCCTATATGCAGTCTCCAAAGTGATGAAAACCTAATTCAATTGTTACAGAAATAACTCCAGACTTCTAAAAGTTTTCTCTGAACGAAAACAATCCTTGAGATTTCCCTTATACAACCACCACCAGCATATGTTTATATGCACTATATTTGGGCATAATACATATATTTAATATTATAAACCTGCTTAGAAGTTACTTGTAATTATACTCTATTCATACATCTTGGGCAGAAACTTCTTTAAAATACTTTCCATAAGGTCTTTTATTACTAGACAAAAGAGGTAGACTATTTAAAAAGTCAATACATAAGTACTTGACACATTAAAACTTGTAGGATCCAGTTGAGTAGGAAGTTATATAAATTTTAAAGAATTCTTCTCTTGTGACAAATTGTATGTCTGGATGAAGATTCAAATCTCAGATACCCAAAGAGCTGGTGCCTGTCAGGCAGTTCAGAGGACAAAGTATGTCTTTGCTTAGCAAGAGAGCAAGATTTTATTACTGTTTTACCAAGTAAACTAAAATTAACACTATTCTACTCTGAAATATATATCTGCACTTGATATATCCCATTAAAATTTATCCAAAGAATATGTTAACTTCATCCCAGGGTGAAAAATATCATCAGGTAAAGCTGAACTGAAAAAGTAGCTTCCCGATCAAAAATAAACTTGTAACGTATAAGCCAAAGCAACAATACAATTGGCTTTTATCCTTCCCAAATTTTACAACTACCTCAAAGAACAATCAAGAAGTAGTATTTTAGATACCGGATTCTATATTGAATCGCCATTAAAATTGTTTGTTGGGTGAAATTCAAGTGGAAGCAAAAATAATTTATAGTTGAAATTAATTGAAATTTAAAACTAGATCCAAAAATTACAGAAGTATACTGTTCATATCTTAAATTATATTTCAGGGGTAGGTGGTAATTCATCCTCATAGTTTGGAAAAACTGGTGAAACAACTGTCAATGTTAAGATGGAGCGAATAATATTTTTAGATGACAAATGAAACATTAATTCCCAATGTTCGGTTAGTTCACAATGTTTCTATACATGAATGATAATGAGAAAAAGGTAATTTGCACAGCTACCCATGCAAAAAAAAAATCACTATCTAGTCACATGTTCATTCTTCGGTGGGAAAAAAAGCATTTGTCTTTATATACTTATACTTATGGGTGCTTTCAGTTAACTTCAGCTCGAAATAAGGAATCACAAGAGCTGAGAGTGACCTAGTGTCGGGAGAATCAACTAGCAACAAACTCCAAGCACAGCGTTGTCTCATTGAGAAACCAGCCTCCCAAACTCTTGGCCATCTCAGATCTGTCTAATCATGAGCCCATTAAGTCATCTTGGCTGCCATGAAGATGAAAATGACAGCACAGTTACTTGAATCAGTTTAAAGAGGCCCAGTGTGGTTGAAGGGAAAAATTAGGAGGCTTGGGGTGCTGTAAGAATATCCCAACTTTTAATTCCCAAAGATCCCAGTAGCACACAACTGTCAAGCGCACAGAGTTGCTCATAAAGAAAAACCTATGGAGGGAATCAGGGGCTTTGCAGTATGTTAACAATTTCATCAGGCACAATCAGTCTT